>NC_065919.1:6238031-6603935 GCF_024586455.1 Bactrocera neohumeralis
AGCAGACGCTCATCACGCTCCTTGTCACCTCACCGTCGTTCTCGCTCATCACGCTCCTTGTCACCTTACCGCCGTTCCCGCTCTCGTACTCCAAGTCGCACACGTTCTCGTTCGCGTACGTTGCATAGCCGGCGTGAATCGTCTTACGGAAAACATACTTATGAGCGTACTATTAGTAGAGGTGTTAGACCTTCACCACCCCAACAGGTTAACTCCAAGCCAGCTAAGCCATGGCCAAGGCGTGGTGGAAGAGGAGCAGCACGCGGTGGTGGTTTTGGAAATCGTGTATGGCGTCGTGAAAACGCTGTCGAAGATCGAGATTCTAATGGACGTTGGCTACACGACAAATATGAAGGGGGAAGTCAAGCAAGCAAAGTGGATGATGGCCCGTCAATAGAGGAAATTGACGAGATTATCAATAAAGCGCAAAAGGAGCGAAAACAGGAAATCATACAACGCGATAAGGATATATTAAAGAAGCCCACAGCAGGCCACTTTTAATTAAGCATTCTTATAATATAAATGTAACATTTAATAAAGAAATATACACATATAATACATACATAAATACATAGGAACATATGTAAAATGCATGTTCGTAGTTTCCTATCATACAATTAGCTTAAATTTCACACGCGTTCCTTTCCTCTTCTTATTTCATACCATATTTCATTATAAAAAGTCTTTTCGAACTAACAAAAGCTGAATAAAATAAAGTTTAAAAAAATCTATAATCAATAAAGATATGGCGTATTCTTTATAATCTAGTTTATATTCCCTAATTGCTGTAAGAAAGTCTAGAGAGTATGGAATTTTGTCCTCCAAGCATTAAACGAGACTGCAAAAGTTGTTCCCACGACAGTCGGGTCCAAGTAACCGGAACGGGCCAAAGTTTTTTTTTATCCGGCCAAAGCCTACAACAACAACTGTAAATGTTCCCGCGACAGTTCGGTCGGAGTAACCGGTACGGAGCACGAATTTTTATCCGCCCAAGGACTGTCTACTTGGCACGACTCCTCGAAATTACTTCAGGAAAGTTTTCGTCATTAAACAACTGTAAATCTTTCATTTCCTACGAATTGGATCAAAGCATGGTTTGAATTCCCACCTGTGCCATCCACTCTAGGTTTGAAAAAGTACTTCAATCAGCAGGAGAATTATTCTAACTTTATAAAAATTTGTTTCGAGGATTTTGTTCCATTTCCTTCTAACGAGGCACTCGACGTGTAAAAGATTTGTTAACTAACGTAAAATTACATTTTTTTTATCGACCATATGGGAATTAAAAATAATAACAAAACCCAGTATGTTCCTTCCCTCGCAACTGTTAGAAAATTCACATTATAACATTCATATTTATAGAATGTGAATATTTACCTCAAATATTCAAATTTTTTTTTCCCGCGGAAAAAATGGCAAAATGTGCTAAAATTGCCACACTTCCCACAGTAAGTTTCTTATATATGTGTTAACTAATCTCAATAATCAGCTAATTAGTTCCAAAGCGTTATATATACACCAAGCGTGTCGATTTAACAAATAAATATTTTGTTTTTCATGCATTTCAATGTGAGTTACCCAAAAACCAATATTGTTTGTTGACGAAGACCTTTCGTTACTTTTGTTGTTGTTACAAGTTAAAAAATATTTGCTTAAATGGTTATTGTGGGATACAGCTGTAGCTTATTGGCAAGGATTGGCATTGGAGCAATCTCTATTTCTTCTTTGATCTGTATAAAATTTATTTTTCAATAAACCCTAATGTTCACAAAGAAAGAAACTGTGATTTCATTCAATACTTCCGAATTCGCTGTAAAAATATTTAGCAAGCTTTATCTTAAGAGTACTATGTCTCGTTCCATCCAAAAACCTTATTTGACTTTTTAATATCAAGCATAAAAAGAGATGACAAAAATATATTTAAACCGTTTTATAAGGATTTCTCCCATTCTACCCATATATCGGAACATTGCAGCTTTTGTCCACCGGCCGATTGTAGCCCAAATACAAACATCGAAATCACATACATATGTAAATATTTGGCCGAACTTCTGCTTTTTGTTTAGCCGCGAACTTTTAACGAAGAATCAGGGGTAGTAAGAATTTTAGGCCGCTTTTGGATGGACGATATATTTTTACGAATATCAATACCAATTAAACACTCAAAGTTCTTTAAATTAATATTTTTTGCATAACCAACCTTTATGCAATTGCAATTTTTGACAGTTGAGCTTCAAGCGGAAGTCGCCCATTAAGCTAACTGTCAATTAGGATTTTGTGTTAGCGGCGAAAAGTTTTCGAAGAAACAAGGGTTTAAAACTTTTAAGCAGCTTATAGATGAACGATACATATTTACGATAATTTTTTTAAGAAAATTAAGGACAACCGTTAAACTCACGAAAACAATGCTAATTAAATCCCATGATAGTCGAGTCTAAGCAACCGGAACGGTTCTGGATTTTTATCCAGCTAAGAGCTGTCAACTCGCCACCATTCCTGGAAATTACTTCAAAATATTCTTGCCGCTACAACAACAACAAACAGCACGATGTGTTTATGATGTAAAATAATTTTTGTAGAACCAAGTTAAAGTTCCTTAAATATTTTTTGCATAACTAACTTTTACTCAATGCCAATATTTCCAAGCGGAAGTCGTTCATTAAGCTAACTATCGATTACGAACCGGTAATGAAGACAGATTTTGCTTAAGGAAAAATGGACATAGCATAAATTTAAAAAAATCCATATATGTAAAAAAAATATACAAATTTGCGAAAACCATATGAATTGCCCTATGACCTCTGCTAATAAAATAACACCATGCGATAGCGAGATATTGACCAACTCTGTCGTTCACAATAAGCACCTGGAAAGAGGTGCATTAAGTGTACGAAGAGAGAAACCTACGCATTTGCGAGTAAACACAAGTTATCAAAGTACAATAACTATGTCAACAGAGAGACACGAGCCCCAATAATGCGGGTGACAAGCAACAAACTAACGTATGTACATACATACAAACACATCTATTGACAAATGCCAAATCCCTTACTAACTAGAGCAACCCAATTGCCTGGCTGCCTACAACGCTATAATCAGTCATTGCCCGGCCGCTGGATGTGCGAGGAAGCAAATCGACACGACGCTCTTGGTGGATTGGAAAAATAAGTTAGCGAGAAATTAAGGCGTGCAGAAAAAGGAATTGTACAACAAAGTGACAAAAGCGTAGAAGAGCGTGTAGCTAAAGTACGTGCATTTCAGAATGTAAATATGTAATTGTGAAGTTCATAAACAAACAATAGCTGTAATTAGTTTGTAGGAAATTCAAAACGAGCGGAGCTTTAAATATGAAGAAATCACGAAAACTAAGGAAATTGTTTGTATTCTTCAATATTATGAAATCTAAGAAGAATTCGTGTGTGTCTGTGAAAGTGCAGCAACTAAACAAAAATTGTGAATAATTGCGAAATTTATATAAGCGCAGTGTATATGAGCGCATCGCAACATTCCCCTGCTTGCATGTAAATTTGCACAGTGTGAGCGTTATAAATATAAATATAACAATTTAATTACGTGAAAGAACGTATGCCAATTGCGAACTATTAATATGAATTGATATTGAATGCGCAGTGGCGCTTATAAAGTTGTGGAGCACACATTTCCCATCACTACTAAACAGTACGACCAGTGGCTGTTGACGGTGGTTCTGGTTGTAGTGCCTTTGCCGTTCTGAATGCTTCAAGTTCAGGCTGAACTTGTTTTTACAAAGCCGTTTGGACTTTGAGCGTGTGGACGTGTGCGGTGTCAGCATTAATTTAGTTTATAATTTATGCAGATATAAGTACGCGCTTTGAGTTCTATACTACAATTCCGGTGGCTGAACACATTCAGTTGTGTGTATGTATATGCGCATTTTTTTTATTAAATTACATATGAATACAAAAATTTTAATTTATATACACTATGATGTACTCAACTTGTGTACCTGTGTAAAACTTTATGCTAAATGGAACAAATATAAAAAGTTATTTTATCAAAATCGCCAAAATGCTAGCAAAACGCGTTGATCAAAAAAAAAAAAAAAAAGAATGATAAGAGTGACAGCAAAGCTTGACTAGTAAACAATAAAAATTTACAGTGGTAAAATTGAACAACTATAGAGTTAAAATTTCGGGTTTTAACAGCTTAATGAATATTTTTATTTAATTTTTTTTTTTGGGAAATAGTATACAAACAAGGAATGATTTAAATCAGTGTCCCGAATTTCGAAAAATTAATTTGGGAAGTAAATCGCTTGCATGTTTGCTACCCTTTCATGAATGTATTCTGAGGATTAAATGAAATTGAATCCCAACAGATACGAAACGTTATGTATACATACATCATGAGTTCCACGATTTTTTAAGGACATTTTAAATTTAATTTCATATATTAGCTTTAACATGCTAAGATGGTTTTTACTCCATTAAATTTGGCAATTACCACACCTTAAAACTAAACTTTTAAAATATTTGTTGGACTTGTCAATCCAGAGTTTAGTATACAAATCCTTCTGGATTAAATATTTACATTAGTGTACATTCTAATACTTTATGTGTCAATAGTGCGTTATTCTCGATAATATGTTCGGAGGTTTATGAGTTAGGAGTTTTCTCAGGCCGTGAAGGCCACGAATGATTTAGCTTTACCCAGCACGCAACGCGTGGAGTCGAAATGCAAAAAGATTTAGAAGTTTTAGATTGAAGATACATACATATATGCTATAGTTCGAATCATTGCTGGAAAAGCTGAAATCCCAAAATCTTTCATAATATACATAGGTATTTAGTCTGTCTGTAACACACACTGTGCGAAAACGACTGCGCGTGGCAAGTGAATTTTTATAAATTGTTCTTACTATTTTATAAAAAAAAAAAGTATTTTATCTATGGAAGAAAGTTAAATCTTAAGATAGAAGCTATAATTTAAACCTACAATTGACTTTTCTTATTAGTTTAAGCTAAGTTGGAATAAGTGATAAATAAATAAATAATAAGGTTTACGACTAAAGATGAACATGCATGAGCACATATGTGTGCGCCTGTTCACCCACTTAGCGCTGCTCAAAACATTCAAATGTATTGGAACACACAGGAGTATAAATATACATTTACAAACATACCAACAAAGCTTAGAATATATTTTGCGAACCGCTTATCAGTTATAATTACTTTGGTATTTTCACTTCACTTTCAGTTGCTCTCGGTGCGGCAATCCAAACACAGTATCATTTGGACAGGCGATCGGCGTGGTCACGCACAAACTAACCAAATAAAACATTAACAAGCACAAATCAAATATGCTGACTAAAGTCTTCCGTATGGTGATGCTGGGTGCGCCCGCCTCAGGTAAGGGTACAATCTCGAAACGCATTGTCGAAAAGTTCGGTTTCGTACACATTTCACCCGGCGACATGTTGCGATTGAATGTGGTGCACAATACCGAGTTGGGCAAGAAGGCGAAAAAATTCATGAACGAGGGCAAACTGGTGCCAGATGATATTGTAATGAAATGTGTGCTCAGCCGCATTACCGAGGTGGGCAACAAATCGTGGATGCTCGATGGCTTTCCACGTACATTGGCACAAGCTGAACGTTTGAGCGCTAGTGAACCATTACATGCGGTTATTAATTTAGAAGTGCCACATGATGTGATCATTGAACGTGTGAAGGGACGTTGGATTCATTTGCCGTCCGGACGTGTTTATAATGTGGGCTTCAATGATCCCAAAGTGCCGGGTAAAGACGATGTGACCGGTGAGGATTTGGTGCAACGCGATGACGATAAGCCCGAAGTGGTGGCGCGTCGCTTGCAAGTGTACGAGGAGATGTTGCGACCAGTGTTTGACTATTATCAGAAACAAGAGCTGATCACTAACTTCAAGGGACGCACTACCGCTGAAATATGGCCGCAGGTGGAGAAATTCCTATTGGAGAAGACAAGGTCGGCAGTTGCCAAGAGGGTTTAAGGCTGTGAGACGTTACCAAAAAACGTTAAGGATATGTTTATGCGAGTATTGTAGTTGTGCGCTTGTGGGGAATACACAAAGCCCACTTTACTTCAACGTGTTGGAACCAAGAACAATAATTGTAAACGTTAATTAACGATATATACATTCATTAATACAAATGTACAATATACATATATAAGCATATGTATTTAATAGTTATGTGCTGCTCTTTAGGTCCCGATTACTAGTGTAGTTTTACATATTTACATATGTATTATTACAAATATATTGATTTAATTTGTATATAATTTTTTTATAAACTAATTTGTATGAGTATACCTTTTTCGTGTGAGTAGAAATTATAAATGCTAACGAAACAATAATTTGAAAAAAAAACGAATGTATCAGTAGTTTTAAAGAAAATAAATGTTTATATGCCATACAAATTGTATTTGCTTGAACAATTATCTGTCATGCTTTAACTGGCACATAACGGTTGTTAAAGAAATGAATTTTCTGGTTGTCAGCTGTTAACAGCTGTTACAATACACTTTTTAACTTACGAAGGTGGACCGATAAGTACCCAGCCTCACCAACCGATGCCGCAATAGTGCAACAGTACAGTGGAAGAAGTTGACTTTATCCTGCCACGGAGAAGGCGAATAGTACCCTATCGATCGGAAAGTTGATATACACCGCTTTTTGTAATATACAAGGGGAGATCATCGTCTACCTGGTGAAGCGCAATAGGTCATAGCACTCTACGAATTGGGATGATTCGACGCCGAATTAGAGAAAAAATGGTCAAAAATATTTGCAAAGAAAAACGTGCTCTTCCATAATGACATTACACTGGCCCACAGCTAGACTGTGGGTATGAACTGCTGTCCTATCCAGCGTATTCTCCAGTTTTGACCCTTTGCGACATCCTTTTGTTTCCAAACTATTCAGACTGCCCTCGTATATTAAAGCATTTCTTATAGCATAAAGCAACAAAAGGCATTGGCAGCAAAATTCCAATAACATCTGTTTGATAATTTTAGCTTAGACGTTGATAAGGCTTCAGCTGCTGCAATCACGACCGTTGTGTTTAACGCAAGTGGTGTTATTTGTTGTTTTTAGTTATTTTTTGCTATTTCGCACATATTATATTAACTAGGCATATTATAAATAATTTGTAGATTTTCTGATAACTAAATGCTATACATTTGTGTTGAAATGGGTTTATATACGATTTGGCTTAAAGGTGATAACAAAGTTAAAGCAATATATGACACAAAAAACAAATATGTACATATACCTATGTGTGTACTGTACATACATATGTATGTACATATCGTCACCTAAAATGCAAAATAACGAATCATCAAAAAACTCGAAATTGAGTATCTTATTGATTACGACTCACTACTTCAAATTATATACATAATATTACATATGTCCAAAATTTTTATATTCTGTGCTCACGTATAAACCAGTTTTAACCAATATTAAAAATGTTTTTCAATCTTGCTCCATTTTATTGCGTGTTTCATTCACGTCACTGTAAATTTTCGAAAATGTTGTTACGTTATTTTGCATTTTAGGTGACGATATGAATATGTATAGCACTGTAAACAGTTGATATCACCGGCTTTTGCTTCTATTAATGCAATTGCAAAAAGATCATAATGCCATATAAGCATACTAAGTACAGTGGTGGAAGAAATGATAGCAGCATAAGCTTAATGTTCACTTTCGTAACATAGATTCGTTTTGCGTAGGAGAAAATGCTGTTGAAATAATCTCATATTAAAAATAGTGTGTTTTTAGGCGCACTTACGTACATATGGGCATATAGACATCAACAAAAAATTAATGGTATTTTTATAAGACATATAAATAGTACTGGAAGCTAAATATCTTATATTTAAGTTATTTTATTTATTAAAAAATACAATATTTAAAATATTTGCCACTATTTCAGAAATTGCTTGCTTCATCGATTTTGCTTTTATTTATTTTATTTTATTTTTTAATTTTCCAAATTTTTTAAAAGTATACTAAGCATTAAAAATTTATTCTCTTATATGCATCTAATTACAGAAAAAAACTATGAAAAAGACACAAAACAAGAAAATATAAATATATGTATGTACATCTTATAGTTTTTATTATTTTTCCAACACTGCACATATAAACTGGCAAACATTAACTAACCTTCATACTGAATAAATATTTGAAGAGAAAACATCTTTGAAATTCCCAAAAAAAAAAAAAAATAACTGAATAATGTGGACAAACTTTTGTTGGTCCATGGGATAAATTTTTTATGTGCCCTTAGGCCAATTAGAAACAATCATATGTTATAACATACTATTTTGCGAGACTATAAACGATATAAGCGATGTCCGTAAAGAATAAGATCTTATTTATGCCGAAAAAGTAGGCTCATTCACCGCGACACTTTGCATTTTGTATCATTTTCGTAAAATAAAATATTTATATGTTAACATGAGTTTTTGAAGAGAGTATTGTACATACATATATAATAGTTGCTACACAATTTGTGTTATCTTCAGTAGATTAATTTTCAAGAGCAAACGAATATCATTGATAGAATGCGTGTATATTTATTTATAGTCAATTTCAATTAAATGCATAGTAGATTATTAAAGGACAAGAACAACTTATAAATAATTTATTATTACCTCAGCTAAACAAATTGACGTAAACTGATAACACATTGAAACAAAAAAAAAAAAACAATGCGAGTAGAGTGTTGGAATAGATTTGTCGCTCTAGTATATTAGAGATTTAGATTAGATATAATCTCGTTTTTATGTGAAATACTTTGAAATTATTAGACGCGTGATTAAGAGGGAATTTCCTAAGCATTAAAACATTTGATGAAGTGGTATTAAAACAATAAACTTTCGTTCATTATATCATATGAAATTTTAGACGAACACTTTCATTGTTCGTGCATATCACATGATATCAGCTGATAGAGAATTGCGATTTTTTAACCATCAGATTTTGGACAAATCAGAACTATGGTAGTGTAAATCACTATCAATGGGATAGATTAGCATTCGAATCGACAATTATAGGAAACCGAAGATAGATTCAGTAATAGATACAACAGCTGACAATCTACACATTATGTAGGTCTGAACTTTAACCGATCGTTGGTATTAATTATTATTGGAGCTACAATTCATATTTGCAAGTAAAAAATTATGAATAGCACGTTAAGCTGCATGAAGATTTAATAAAATATATTACTATATACATACATTAAAAATTCTAAAGTCAGCTCAGAAGAATTAATTATTATTATGTAGCTGTTAATCTGTTTATTATCGCCTATGCAGGAAAAAATACTTGAATATATACTTAACCCACATTTTTAGTTCCGTTTCCTGTTCGAAAAGTTCAAGAGTGCCTACATTACATATCTGACAAATGTAGGGTGTTGGTTGGCTATTGCAAAGCAACAAAAACAAACACCTGCTAAATGCTTCTTCTTAGCCGCAGCGCTCATTCACGGTGAAATCAAAACAAAAAATAGTAGTATACGAAGCTGAGAGAGTTATGAATGACGTTTCTAATGAGAACAAAACAAAAAAAATAACAAATCTAATAAATATATATATGTACATACATATGTGCAATACCAATAAATTCAAGCAGATTAGTTTAAAAAATAGGTTCAAATATCTTTTCATGTTTGTTTCTAAATTAAATAAGGAACTAAAAATGTAATTAAAAATTTCCAGTCATAATAGCTTCACTTGATAAGTAGGCAATTAACTCCAGAAAATACAAAGCATTCATGGCTTAAACAAAAGAATCTTTAAAGTAAATGTTTAAGTACTCTGAGTCAAATACATAATGGTATATAAATGCTGATGATTCAGGTTTTCGTAGAGAGCTTGGACCATTGCAGTAAAGTTCTTTTGTTTGAAAAACGTATGTGTTGATATTTATGCATATGCATGTGCGTATGTGTAGCGCTATGTAATTCTATGTGAAATGCAAAATAATCACAGAAATTAATTCAAAAACTTATTGGGGCTCTATAGAAAAATATGTGAATGCATACAAATGTACATAGGCATTTAGAAGTGTGGCATAATAAATAAATAATATTTTACAATCATCTACATACCACGTATTTTTGTGCGCTTGGTTAGATTTAAAGAGATTTCGCCTTTTATTGTTTCGCCCGCAGAATATACTTTTTCCGGGTTGTTTAATGTTATGCGTAACTTCTCCGTTGCCATTGCAGATTCACCACTTCCTTTTACACTTGAGAGAGCCTTATCTTTCTTTCAGAAAAATGCCAATTTATATATCACGAAACTCACTAAATTTCGATTGTGATATTTGTTGGTTGAGTTCACTTCATAAGTTCGTTGCCTTATGTTTCTCCTTTACTAGCTAAATTTCAGGCAAGGCTAAGTTAATGCTTTCGGTATTTGGCATTTTCGTTTCTTTTTTATATTTATATTTTATCCAAAAATAAACACTTTGACACTAACACTACACAAAAACAATGGTACGTGCACCCGCTCCACCGCCACTTTCTCCACATACGCACACTAGATTGAGTTCTCGTACCCCTTGACCATAGAAGATTTCATCTGCTTACAATCGGCAATCTTTATATTTCTTTTGTATTTTTATAAAGACTTGTTCGCATGCAATTTAACGATTAAACTTCCTTCTGCTACGCAAGCTACCGAATGCACTTTGTGCAATTTTTATTGTTCTTCCAGCGCAAGAGTTTTGAAAGCAAAATGCGAAAGTCTTTGCCAATGTAGGAATTTTTGCTCTGTTCTTTTCGGCGCTCATTCAATTCTGCTCCACACCTTTTTATCGCATCAATTACTCTTTCATGCTACCTTATTTCATACAATACTTTCAGTTTGCCAGGTATTGCACTGAGGCCGCCTGCTACAAGAACTTATCCACTCATCCACGAAAAGAAAAATTCCCGCATTCATAATTTTCTCTGCAAATATAAAACAATACCATTCCTCTTACTATGTGTTACCGCTATCCAAAGTGTGTGCATGAAAGAGATGAATAATATTTGGAAATTGCTAATTGGAACAGCTGTCGAACAGTGTTGCCGTGTCTCAGTGTATATTCCAACGAATGCGAAATATAAATGAGTGAAGAACATAGGCAAAATATATTTTCATATATATAATAATGAATATTGACATTTTTTATATGAATTATTTCTTATTCTTGTTCCACTTATATAAAAAGCTAACAAATTTATTGGAGTCAACGATCGTTTTAACATTTTGAGTGAATATTTTAAAGCAGACACTGCATATATTTAGAATACTATTGTGAACTGATTTACTAGCAACAGAAGTAAGTGCAGCGTTCCTAATAAATAATTGGGGTCTTCACCCAAAAATCATTTTGTCTTAACATCAAGCGTATCGTTAATAGACAAAGGAAAACGAAAGAGGACCAAACTATGTACAAACCGCTTTTTATAATTGTTTTCTGTTATTTAAAAAAAAATTTAAAGTTCGTTAAATTTTTCCGCTCGCTTGCCACTAAATTAATAACTACATATGTATATTGCTGCTTTCTCACGGATTATATTCTGTTAGCAGAACACTCAGCTGCAATTTGAGTTCCAATTATCGTTATAACCTTGAAAAAATACGTTATATTTGCCGTATGATTAACGGTTACATATAATCATCTGCTGCTCTAAATCAAATTCAAAAATATTTGGTGAAACCAGAAATATTGCCAGAGGATAGGAGTTGGTGTAATGATAATTTGGCATTTTAAATATGTACGACTCTCTAATTCACTCCATGTACTTCTACTATTTACTCATACATAGATACACATGTAACATATGTTAGTCTACTTTTGCCTTGAAGAAAAAAAAACATTTAAAAAGTATAATAGTAATAGTTACTCATAAAAAGCCTAAACTTTTATTATTTCACGTAGCAAACTTCAAAATTTGTGTTTGGTTTTAATTTTAAATATATCCACACATTTACATATAAAGCCAGAGACACATGGTGGGCTTAAATATTATTAATCACATTTGCAGCATTATGCAGATTGTTGTCTTCTATAAAACTGGATTTAGCGTGTGAGATCATTTACGATATACTCTCAAGAGCCGCAAACTACTTACTTTATGGCTATCACCGGTAATCCAACACTACTAACTACATAAACATATAAACTTTAAAAGCTGTTCAACAACAAAAAACCGTGTGCGTATTTGTCATTAAGACGTGAGTCTAGTCTTAAACGAAAACTTGTCTTCAAGCGTTTCTCAAATCTCCGACCCAAACGCAAATAATACTATTGAACGAACCCCTGTAGAAAAATTTTGTAAGAATGAACTATTTCTGAGAAATATTGTAAATACAACTGAAGAGAGACTTGAGACTGAAGAGAGAGAGAGAGAGATTTTGGCCCTCAATTCGTATATTTTTTTCTTGGAGATGCACCACGGACGATGTAATCCATTTAAAGAATCCACTACAAGTTGAAAGCAAGACTATGGAATGGAACAGAATATGCAGTACAGAAAACACTGATAATTTAGGTGTGTAAGTATTTTTGAGGCTCCACCTGTTCACTCTTTTTAGTTATAATTACAGTAAACTTAATTGAATTCAACTAAAAGAGATTAAAAGGTATGCATACGTCACCATATAGATGCGACCGCCTTAATTTACGCCGTTTTCCATCTTATGCAGAATGCCCAGCTATCTTCAAAAATGGTAGCTCTCGACAGGCATTGTGAAACCCTCAAGTGCTTTTCATTAAGCTTGTTAATCGTTCGGAAAACCACAGGAAACCTTCGTCAAACGAGAACGATCGTTAATTTGATGCAAGTAACAGAATGATTTTCCAGCAGGGTATACGAGGTACATTTATATACACACAAAAGTACATTGGTATCTTTGTTCAGTTCTTATGCGCAGGGCTCCACCGGCAACGCATATTTATGTAAGGAAAAGTTGAGTATTTCCGTTGAGTCTGTGAACGTCTGTGCGTCTTTGTTATATTTATTTATTTAATTCAGTTTGGAATTGAAGTTGCTAACGAATAGACGCGTTTAATGGAGCACAGTTCCACATACTCAGCCAAGGGATAGTTTCAAACGAGAGAAAATGTTGAACGAGCAATTCCATCATTAGCTGTGTGTATTTCTGTGTGAGGCCGCTTCCAATGATGATTTGTATCGCTTCCGCGTATAGCAATAAATAAGCGGGAATAGTTTAAAACGTTGTTGGGTGCTGGGTCGGTCGGTCGTTCGGTCGCGTGCGTGCAAAATTATGTCATACTGACTGAGAGCTATAAATATCTGCCAAAACAAAAAGAAATAATAGTAATTGTATGCGTTTATTTGAGCCAACAGGAACACAGTGTACTGTGGAGTGAGTTCGGACAAGAGACAAGTTTATAGATACATATACATATATGTATGTATGTTTGTGTATAGGTAGGCAAACTATAGCGCAACACAGAGACACACCGGTAAATGCCGGCATGTAACCTTGAAACACGCAACAACTAACAACGTTTGTACCACATTGCACCCAAAGTACGAGTGTCAACTTTGCATGCGAAACTGAATCGGCAGCGCAGTTGTTGGGGCGTGTGTTTGAAACTCCAATCGCCGTGTGGTCGTGATTCACGACACTTCAATTGATACATACTCCCGAGCGTAGCTGGAGCAACAATATTTGTGTCAGCATAATTTTTTGCGTCATTTCAAATTCGTTCAATACCTCACTGCCGCATTTTTGGTGGAGTGACACCGAGAGCAACAGTGTTGAATATTAAATACCCGTACACAACAAAACGCGAGCCGATCACTAAACAAAGCATTTGTGCGAATTGAAAACGACAACAATAAAATGGCTAGCAAGTGCACCATAACATTTGACAATAACCCGATGGGTGTTTACTATGCCGGCCAAACGGTTTCCGGCGTGGCGGAGTTAATAACAACAAGGCCGAAAACGATTAGATGTGCGTATAAATAATTTTTACGATTTAATTATATTTTGAATTTTTCAACCAAAAGAAATCTCAATTATAGTTGGTGTGAATAATTTGATTGATTGCATTATTATATATTTGTTGCAAAATATTAAATTAATTTTTTTTTCATCTGTTATATATGTATGTATGTACTTAGAATATACATACATACATATGTACTTAAAAAATAGTAATACTTGGTTCATAATTTTAAAATTCTTAATATGTTTTCTTCTTTATTGGCGTAGACGCCGCTTACGCGATTATAGCTGAGTTAACAACAGCACGCCAGTCGTTTCTTCTTTTCGCTACGTGGCGCCAATTGGATATTCCAAGCGAAGCCAGATCCTTCTCCACCTGGTCATTCCAACGGAGTGGAGGTCTTCCTCTTCCTCTGCTTCCCCCATTCTTAATATGTACATACTTCAAAATGTATGTCGTCCCCCTCAAAGTAAACCCCCTTGGCCCCAATACACTTGTGTCAACATTTTCTCCAATCCTTGAAACAGCTGTTAAAGTCAATTTCCTGTAGCAATTCCTGTAGTAATTCACGTTTAATGTCGTCAATTGACTCAAAACGTTTTCCCCGGAGCGGTCTTTTGAGTTTGCTGAATAGCCAGAAGTCATACGGAGCTAAATCAGGTGAATACGGTGGTTGCGACACAATATTGGTTGGAAATTTGGCGAAAAACTCACCAAGAATCAATGCAGTTTGCGATGGTGTATTATCGTTGTGCAAAAACCAAGAGTTGTCGGCCCATAATCCCGGTCTTACGAATAGCTTCGCGCACACGATGCATAACACTTAAGGTACTACCTTGTTGACAGTTTAGCTGATCGAAAGGAATTCGGATTACACCTCACCTCGATAATCGAAAAACATTGTCAAAATAAACTTTATTTTTGACCAGCTTTGAAGTGTTTTTTACGGCTCAAACGGTCTGTTTCCGGTCGTAAGTATAGCTCCAAGACTCATGGCCAGTAATAATACGTTTCCTAGTAGTCGGAGAGCATTGTTTTACATCCGTTAATCCAACGCTGTTTTCCGAAAAAAAATTTAGTGATTTTGTTACCAATCGTGCTTTCACTTATTTTAAGCCCAAATGATGTTTCTAAATGGTTTTCACTGATCTTTCTGATATTCCAACGATGTCAGTATGGTTTTTAGCTGTTAATCGCCGATTCTCAAGCACCATTTTCTTCATTTTACTGACGTGTTGCTCATCCGTTGATTTTGTTGGCCGTCCTGGACGTGGTTCGTCGTCAACACGTTCCCGACCCTCTTACAATAATTTGTACGAAGCAAAAACACTCACTCGCGACGAAGTTTAACGGGACTTCTTTGTTGAATAATTTCACTCATCGCAAAAATCGCCGAATGCACTTTATGTGTTTCAGAAAGACAAGCGTATGCTAAACATGTGACTTTTGGCACATATGCCGTTGATAGTAAGCACCAGCCAAGAAACAAAAAAATTTCGAGGTTTTCGCGAGAGATTTAAATTAAAAAGTTTTACTATTTTTTGCTCACAATAGTACATAGTTATAATTGTACAAAAGATTTCCGGATTTTCACTTGGCCCTTCCCATCTGAAAACGGTTTTTATTAACAACTAATGAAAACTACGAAAAAATTTAGTCCAATTTTCGGACCGCTAATTTTTTCCTGGTAAGAATGTTCAAAGCTTGGTTGGGTTATTCTTCTTGATGTTGAGTTATTTATTGGAAAGATAAATAAGCAAAATTCAAAATAAATTTATAAAGAGTTGTTAAATGAGAAATAGGCGTGATTGTGGTCCAATTTTCATCGGTTTTCAAGCTCTGTCCAGCGATTATTTTTTGTGCAAAATGTAGCAGAAATCGTTAGAGTTGTTTGTAAGAAATGAAATGTCACTTCATAGTTGCTCGAACCTTTAATCCGAATGGAGACCGATTATAAAGCATCTATTTCAAACGGATTGCAATACCGATCCAGCTGAGTACCAAAGTCTTAAGTAAGATATTTCAATTTATATTCCAGACCACTGACTAGGCAGAGAAAAACCTTCAAAACTGAATCACTGCAAAATCATTATTTTAGCGAGTTCAAAAGAAGAACGAATAAATTATTTTTTTAACCGAGTTATCCAAAAACTTTTTGCCTCTTATACAGGTCACTCTACTAAAATCAAAAGTTGCGCAACTCCAAGTCCATGCCCCGTACGTATTATTTTTAAAGTCAAAAGTGAAAAATTCTTTCCTTATGAAACCTTAAGTTTTCCAATACGCCGCGCTTAACACACCCTTAAAGCCAATCAACCGCATACCTATTTCCCTATGTAAAGATGTACTGATAAAAAAATTCATACGCACTGAAAAATAGTGGATAGAAGATTAAATGACCACCTCTATACAAACTTATGTATATTTAAACCATTATGCTTTCATCATTTAAACTCCCTGCTGAAATTACAAAATATTTTACCAATAATTTACGTGTGTATGTATACTTATACTTAAGTATGTATCTAGTAAAGTGAAGTCATTCTTCTTCAATACTGGGGTTATTATGTTATATGCTTTTACATTGTCATACACATACAAAAGTACATATGCCAAAGAATATCTATCTGTAATGCTGGATTACGTCACCGGAAACTCGTTGAAACACTACCAGAGGTGTACAACAGACATAGATATACATATGTATATATATATTATGTATTAGTTACTAATAATGAACTCAAAAACGATGAAGCCGGCATTATATAACACGCCGCTATTGAAACAATAGAGGTAACAACAAAGCGAAATAAATAATTGGCATACATACATACATTTAATTCAAATTTATATTGACCACGTTCACACACACATTAATATGGCAGATACATTAAACCTGTTTTGAAATTTTATAATTATTTCTGTTTTTCAACTCTCAAATTACACTTTGCCTCTGATAGCAGACAAGCCTTATGTGATTACTGACATATTGAATCACTGTAGGTTGTAATTTTTACATGAGATTACATGTTAATGTTTATATGTATGTAGATACATATACATATGGATACATATACAAATGTTAATAGCTGTACAATTGCTGATAATTGCACTATTTTTAAAACATTGATATTCATAACTAATAAAACCAAACATACATATGTACATTAGAGTGGGTTGATTTACAGGGATTCAAAAAAAAAACAGAAAAATCGCATAAGCGGGAAATATTATACCGACCATTCTGAATAATTTTGCCTAAGAGAATATGGATCTAAAACAGGTTCTAAGCCAGCGATTTTTAAGGCGAAGTTCATCGTTAGGGGATTATAAAAGTTTCTTCGACAGTTTTTGAGATATGCGAACGAGTTCAGAGAATCATCCAGATCGGACAACGTACAGAGTATTTCCGGAAAGTAATAGGACTGACTCGATTTAAAAATTTATTGAACCAATCGTTACAATTCTTTAAATACTTTCAAAATAGGCTCCTTCTGCATCGCTGCCAGCGCGATTTCCAAGCATTGAAGACATCACGGAAGGCATTCTCCGGAATAGCCTTGAGAGCCGATGTGCATGCTGCTTGGATCCCCTTCTGTTGTCTCAAAATGCTTGCCTTTCATCGGTCTTTTCAGGCAAGGAAACAAAAAAGTCCGGGGGGCTACATCTGGGCTGTAGGGCGGCTGCGGAAGCGTTGGGATGTCGGCTTTGATTAGGGAGCTGTTCACAAGAAAGGCGGTCGGACCCGATTGGCCATTCGTTTGAGTCTCTTGAGGACTTCTACGTAAAACTTGGCGTTGACGGTTCGTCCAGGAGGAACAAATTCATGGTGAACGAAGCCTTTGATGTCAAAAAAGACAATGATCATCGTTTTCACTTTGGATTTGCTCATTCTTCCGGTCTTCACCAGCGATCTCTTCCCGACCCTCCAAAAATGCCTCGTGTCACCGAAACACACCATTTCTTGTTAAAGCAATGTCTGGGTAAGCCTGCTTGATCATATCAAACTGACTCTTCAGGTGCTCGGAAACAACTGACAGGTAGAAGTGCCCTCTACCGAATCAAGTCGGTGCGCGCACGCTCCGAAATACAGTTGGCTACTTTCAGTACAGGGTTCCGGACAAACCCTGTATCTCCCATATCAAATATCTCACATTATTTAGATTTTCTGATATCCTGCTTTTAATTAAAAAGCTTACTGCTCGTAATTTTACAGAATTGTCCTCCAGTACATACTTAATACTGACAGTGCAAATAAAGAAGATCAAACGACTATAGCATATTCTATATTTAACCCTTTAATAAGGGATAATTAAATTCTGCAGACCTAAGACTTTACGTACCAAGACCAGGTCTTGCTAATTTATTTACTCATTTAAATAGTTAGTTGTTAGGACGGTGGTGAGAAGCGGGCGACTGAACGGTTTTTGTACTTAAACTGTTTAGTAGACCCAACTTCCAGCCCTACAGGGTCCAAGCATATACTGAATTATCATTAGAAAGCTCTCTTCAACAACAAAATTTTCAGTCGGCTGATGATGGATGGTCAATCTAAATTACTCACCTCAGCAAACAAACGCAACAATTTATCATAATATACCGCAAACTAAAAAGAAGAACTATCAATTACTACCATTTGACCTGTGAGGCAAACATTTCGTTACCCAACAATTTAGTATTTACAAAAAGAAACGCTATTCACCAGCCACAAAAGAATAACTCATGATCTAATAGGAAGACAAATTGCACGATACAATGTCGAAGTATAAATACGACACAAAAGACCTCATGGACAGATGCTCCATTAGTGACATACATCCACACATCCGACGTACAATAACAAATATGACTTATTAGGCAGCGGAGAATTAGAGCAAAGTAATTCAATTTAGACAATTAATTTGTGGATTAAGTAATGCTACACAGTTATATACTGTCATACATACATATGTACATAGTTTGAAGTTATTATTATTTTTTAATTCACAGCTATCTACATAAGCGTCTGTGGTCACGCCGAAACCCGCTGGACGGAGAATGTAACCAAACAAGACACTGAGGGTAAACCGCAGAAGACCATCGAAACGTTTTCCGGTTCCGAATTGTATTACAGCAGTGAGAATCATGTTTATGGACAAAGTGGTGGCGTGCAAATCGAATTGCCGCCCGGCAAGTATGCATTTCCCTTTCAGGCGACCATACCACCGAATGCACCTACATCGTTTAACGGTTCATGGGGTCAGGTACAGCATGAGGTCGCTTTGGTGATCGATCGAGTCATGCGTTATGACAATAAATTCAAGCAGGGCTATACGGTGATATCACCATATGATTTGAACCTGAATCCAGACCATATGGTGTGTGTTTGATATATGTATTTTGTTTACTAAATTGAATTTCTAATGATTGTTACCTTTTTGACTTGATTTAGAAACCATTTCAAAAGATCGAAGAGAAGACATTCTGTTGGAGTTTTTGTTGTGGCAACAAAGGACCAATGGTTATGCATGTAATGGTGCCGTTTTCCGCTTACGCACCTGGACAGAAGATACGCTTCAACGTTGTGCTGGACAATCAGTCAGATGTGCATTGCTCCGATGTAAAGGTGCGGTTAATGAAGAAGGTCAACTTCACCAGCCGCAATCCGGAAGCTAAACGGCAAGTTGTTGAAGTTAAAGTAGCAGATAATCACTGTGGTGAAGTGGTTAAAAACAACAAAGCGGAATTTAATGAATATTTGCAAATTCCCTCAACCACGCCCACTTCACTGGAGAACTGTAGTCTCATTAAAGTGAGTTATACTCTGAAGTTCATAGCCAAAGTTTCACGCATCCACGGAGATTTGATAATCGAATTTCCATTGACCATCGGCACTGTGCCGTTATATGCTAGCGCAAACGACCAAGGTCCGGTTACAACGCAACCTGGCTCAGGGCCGGTCTACAAGCCACTACGTATGTTTGCACTATTTCATAAATATACACCATATTTCTTAAATAAAAATAATTTTTAATTTGTGCCCCTAGCACCACCCATGTTCGAGGAGGATGTGCGTAGCGAACAATTTGAAGATAACACATTCCGCCCACGTTATCCCGTGTTTCTCAGCGATGCTGGGTTACCAGTTGGTAATGCTGGGCCAAATAATCAACCGTTACCACCATCAAATGGTATTTATCCTTCGAATATTGCTCCGGCGCCAGCACCTGCAGCGCCAATGCCTTCTACACCGCAACATAACAATTCTATACCAGCTCACAATTATACACCCTCACCAGCTGCTGCATCTTCGCCAGCACCACCTACACCATCTGCACCATCCCTTAATAATGCTACTGCGCGCCCCACAACAACCCCGGCTACTGGTGGTGGCAATGTAGAAGTTCTAGGATTCAGCTTGCCGCCGGACTATGAACCCACTCCGGCCCCAGCGCCAGGCTCCAAGCCTGGTATTGGTTGGAAATGAGTTTTGGAATTTATTTTGAAGAATAATTTTTTGGTATTACGTAAACAGACAGGCATATATGCATATGTACATACATATACGTATGTATAAAGACTCCTAATCGATTTTTAAAAGTTTTAAATGTTTATATTTATATAGATGCATGCGTATGCAGCAAAACTATTGCATTTTACAACAAATACATATTTATGTTTAAATATATTTACAAACATACATACACATATGAATATTTTTGTATAATTTTATATAAATTATTAAAAGACGGAAAAATAAAAAATAAACACTTTTTATTACTTCCTACTACTACCTTGCCTACAATGTACAATGTATGTATGTCAATATGTAGCTTACATTGAAAGTCGAAGGAACATCTGCTGCAAGTCTCGCGATTTTGATGCGCTCCCTATTATTAAATTTTGAAAGTATAAAAAGGTGGTAGATATGATCTACTTTCTAGTCGCTGCTGATTTTCATAACAATATTATTTGTTTAGTTAAAATTTTAAGAAGAATATTAGAATTACTGCTGCTCTGATCTAGCTGATCGTTTGTCTTGCAAACGTTGTCGCTTTTTCAGTTTCACGTAAACTTACGAACAATAATACTATTTCACTTTATCAGCTTAATAAATGTAAAGATCAAGTTTGAATAATACATATTTATCACAGACTTTTAATTTTTAAGTATATACTCACATATGTACTATGTACTTCCGTTGCATCTCCGCCGGATGCGCATATCTAGAAGACTGCTGTTGCATCGTTTCTTTTTATTACATCCATATCAATCATTAATAGGTGCTAATTTATACCGCTTCAACTTTGTTATTTCCACAATTTTAGGGGGTAAAAGTGCAATAAATAATTTGATGAACTTTATTTAGCGCATTTCTATGCTAAAACACTGTTAAAGATTTATCTAAATATAAGATCGTAACCAACCAAGGTTGCCGTATTTCTCAGGCACTTAAGCTGACAGCTTCACAAAAGTGCGCGTTACCGATTATAAGTTAAGTTTGGAACTACCAACACAGAGTAATATTATCAGCAGATTTTTAAATGCTTATTAAATTTTTTTAAATAAAAGTATTCTAAATACAATTTTGTAGTCCACATACTTTTATATTCTAAAATGGCAATATCATCCGTGTTAATTCCGAAGTGCTGCCAATTTATATTAAGTGAGTTAGTTTTGCCGAAGGATATCTATTTGAAACGAAATTGTTATAATTAAATATTTCTAATGCACACAATTTAGCTAATTATCTTACCTTTGTAGCTTATTTCTTCATAACATGAATACATTTATTTTTTTTTTCTCAAAAGTAATTTTATTCGAAAACCAAAACAGGCCCAACATTACAACTAAATTCAAAGCAACTCTGTCAACAGAGTGCGACCAAGTTTTAGTGCTCAGAATAGAAGAAAATTCATTTATTGAATAAAACTGAGTAATACAAGATGGACGTAATTTTGTCGTCGTCCAATTACAATTTTTACTTTATTTTTTGTTTGTGAAAGCTATCTGAAATCAATAACATACAACACAATACAAGTAAAAGTTCTAGTAAAAAATTTATAAGTTGAAAATTTGTTGGAAACATATACAGATATACAAAAGCGTGTTTTTCTTGATTAAATTTTTGCATTGCTACGCCTCTGCGGTTTTTTCCAATAGTGTGTACATAGGTGCGCGCGTGTGTGTATTGCAGAAAACGACAGTTTTTTGTTTGGTGAAAAATCGAAGTGTGTTACGCCGCTGCATCTGCATTGGTTCAACGGTTCGCGTTATATATTCCCGTTGTTGAAACGGTGAGTTAACATCCTGCTTTTTCTATATTTTTTTTATTTCAACAATCTTTCTGATAATAATTTTGTCTCATTTATATTATGCATCCTTTTGCATTCTTCAGTTCGTTCTAATTTTCCCCATATCGGTCCATTTTTTAAAGTTGTAACATGTTTTTTTTTTGCCTTAACCGAGCTACCTAGCTACAAAGTCGCAGATGTTTACTTTCTCACCGCCGCTCTCATAAAAAATGCAACAAAAACAATACCAATAAACAATAAATGGCAATAATAGCATGTTGAAATTTATAAATTATTCAATTGTAAGCTATATTAATAAAATTGTGCATGGAGTATAACACTCCTATTCAAAGTAATTAGTGTACTCGGGGGGGGGGTATGTTAAAGGTCAATCTCATACAGCAGTTTCTTCATGCACGGATTGAACTAAAGTTTCAACACCATAGCAGAAAATTTGTAAATCCCATTGCTTCATAAGATTTCTTCCCATTTCTTTCTGATTCCTCTATCTTTCCTTTTCAACACTCAAGTTATAATATTTTAGAAATATTACGAATCTTTTTGAATTCCTATTCCTTTCTTATTGTCCTCGGTATCTTAATTTGTTGTGCATAGGTAGCAGAATAGTGAATTCCCTTAGAGCGCTATGGTCGGCGCTCCTCTCATAAAAAAGAAAACAAAAACAATGCCAGCATTCCGTTAATTCGAAATATAAGAAAAATATTGTGAGAGCGAATTCAGAAAGGGAGCGCAAAATAAAGCCAGGGTTGTCTGCGTCACGGTTAAAAGTGCTGCCAAATTAACATTTGATTATATGCAAAAAAGTCTTGCGGTATTTTCGCTAGTTGGCGCTGAAAGCGCGTAGTTCTAGTTTTATTTGTCGCATCGGGTCATCTATATCTTTTTGGAAAGCTCATTTCATGCGCTAACACGTATTTGATTGATTGTCGTTTCTTTTACGTCGTTCGTGAGTTATAGCGTCGCAAACATGGAGCAAAATAAAGAGAAAATACGGCATATTTTACAGTACTACTACGATAAAGGCAAAAATGCATCTCAAGCCGCCAATGAAATTTATGCAGTTTATGGACCCGATACAGTTTCCATTTCCACCGTACAACGATGGTTTCAACGATTTCGTTCTGGTGTAGAGGTGGTCGAAGATGCGCCACGCTCCGGAAGGCCTGTCGTCGAAAATTGCGATAAAATCGCTGAATTGGTCGAAAGAGACCGGCATAGTAGCAGCCGTAGCATCGGTCAAGAGCTGGGCATGAGTCATCAAACCGTTTTAAACCATTTGAAGAAGCTTGGAGTCACTAAGAAGCTCGATGTATGGGTGCCACAAGAATTGACGCAAAAAAACATCTTTGACCGTATCGACGCATGCGAATCGCTTCTGAATCGCAACAAAATCGACCCGTTTTTGAAGCGTATGGTGATTGGCGATGAAAAGTGGATCACTTACGATAACGTAAGGCGCAAACGGTCGTGGTCGAAAAGCGGTGAAGCGGCCCAGACGGTGGCCAAGCCTGGATTGACGGCCAGGAAGGTTCTTCTGTGTGTTTGGTGGGATTGGCAGGGAATAATCCACTATGAGCTGCTCCCCTATGGCCAAACGCTCAATCCGGACCTGTACTGCCAACAACTGGACCGCTTGAAGGCAGCACTCATGCAGAAGAGGCCATCTTTGATCAACGGAGGCCGAATTGTCTTCCATCATGACAACGCCAGGCCACACACATCTTTAGTGACGCGCCAGAAGCTCCGGGAGCTCGGATGGGAGGTTCTTTTGCATCCACCGTATAGTCCGGATCTCGCACCAAGTGATTACCACCTGTTTCTGTCCATGGCGAACGCGCTTGGTAGTCTGAAGTTGGCCACAAGAGAGTCCTGTGAAAATTGGCTCCCCGAGTTTTTTGCCAATAGGGAAGCGAGCTTCTATGAGAAGGGCATTATGGAGTTGGCATCTCGTTGGGAACGCGTCATCGAACAAAACGGCGCATATTTGACTTGAATCGAATTATTGTAACCAATTTTATGAAAAATTGAAAATTCAATAAAAAAAACTGCAAGACTTTTTTGACAACCTATTGTATAAAAACATCCTTAATAATTTTAAAACATAACAGCATTATGATTAAAATTTACACTTCCGAATAATTTTGATTTTTAGCTAGGAAAGCGGGTATCCATTCCATACTTCTTTAACATTTAAGTTGCGTCAATTTCAATTAAATTTAATACTAAATATTTGTGCGCCCAATTTAAGACCCTCGTTTATTTATTAGTTCAAGGTGTATGAATACTAACCCATTCTTACATTTCCCTATTGCTTTCCGTGGGCTGAATGATTTCATTCAGCAAAATATAAATAAATATGAATAGAGGTCTACCTCTATAGGTACACACACCTTCATACATCATTAATGAGTCAAAGTTTATGTATTTATTATCATACATACGTCATCTTGTGGATTTTATCCGTTTGTATTCATGTTTGTAAACTGTGCTCTTTCTTATTATTTATTTACAGTTTGTGTCTCTTAGGTATGTTTAAAGTAGTCACATCATTTTATTATAGAAATACATTGTATGTATATTTAAATTTTGGTATGTGGCGTTCCTATGACATTTTTATGTGACAGTACGAGAATGGGCGAACTCGGTCCCAATCGGAAATCAATACTTCCTTTAGCCATAATATAATGATTATGAAACTGCCGGGTAACTTTATAGCTCATATTTCGTCCAATATATGTATGAGTTACCTTAATCAAATTGAGAGACAAAAAAATTCACATATTCTGCATCATATCAAATGTACATCTAACTTTTGAATAGTTAAGAGAACGAGAGGGAGAAATAAAATGCATGATCGCATGAAATCGTGCAAAAGGTAAATGACCAGACGAACAGCGCTATATTTACTGCAGACATTTTTATTATAGTGCTTTTTTTCTTTTAAAAGCTAATTTTTAATTGCTTTCGTTGTTTTTGTTTGCTGCCGTTGTTGTCGTAGTGATGGAAGTGGATTTAACCAAAAATTGATAAAACTGTATACAATATTAAATACATATGTATGAATGTTTAGGTATACATTTATGTATATGTAGAATACTAGTTCAGAGGGGAGCTCCATGTATATGAAAAATCGATTTGAACTAAGCATTTTTGGCTCTCGTGACAAAGCGGAAATCTATCAAAATTTACAAATAAATATCGTTGCTATTTTATTAATTTGCTACTGGCATTTTATGACTTATAAGGTAGCAATGACGTGTCAAGCGATGACCAAAGCAATAAACCTACGCCGTGTCATTATTCTATGTTTTACAAAAATCTCTTCGGCTCACTCTACTGCTGCAATATAAATCAATTTCGAAACAAACAAATGTACACTCATACTATTATATCGTAGTGGCCTAATCAGTTGAGTGCCCACATAAGGTAGGACGCCGCTCCCCATACCCTTTGCAGATGTATGTATATATGTATGTATAAGTAAAAAATAAAACAGTTAGTTGGAATATTGAACCTCATAGAGTAGTAGTTGCGGTTCTAATGGTTTTTTTTTTTTTTTTGTTTTTGTCTATCTGCTTGTTTGTTGACTTGTTTGTCGGGTGTGTTGTGGGTGTTGCTTTGAAATGGGACCTTTGGCACAAAATGATAATTATTTGTTTTGCTTTGCTTTGTAATTTCTCTACATTTTTTGATGCACTCGTGTGATTAAAAACATGTTCCCTACCCCTTCATTTCCCTTCTGCGCTTGTTCGCTTGTCAAAACCGCAAAAGACCATAGTATTGCATGCGCCAATCGATGACCATTATGAAGCCAGTAAACTTTCATAACATTTCAGAATGAGAGTAAACCGATTGCCAACGACATTTTTTCACTATTTTGCTGCACAGTTAACTATTTACTCTTATGTATTGGCATTTTTTGTACTCATTGTTGACTACTGTATGGTATCTTTGTATATTGGAAAGAAGTCATCAGAAACAGATTTCTTTTTGATTTTCTGTGTTATGTGAGCTTTATTTGACATAATCAGTAGGAATAATATTGTAATGAGCTCTGTTCTCCTGTCCTGTCCAAGTTTCTGTCTAGAGCTGGCTATTAGAAAAGCATTGTTCCACTGTCTAGTATTATAAATATTATTAATATATAGAATTTGGCACATGAATACTCGACTTATATTATTAAAAAAAAAATTTAATTAAATAAAACCTTATGTAATTCATGCAAAAAATTAAAAGCTGTTACTTTAGCTTTTATTTTTGCTATTTTTTTAATGAATTTTATTTAAGAAAACCTGTTGGTTTTATTATGTACTTGTCTCTTTAGTACTCGCCACTTGTTTGTTTATTGCAACACTCAAGTGTGCTTGCAACACAAAAATTCCACTCCATAAAATACGACACATTCATGTTTAGTTTAAACTATTTTAAAAGCGATTTCAGTGAACTGCTGCACCGGTGCGCTATTTGTGGTTTTTAGCGCTTGTAAAGCCTCAGAATTCCGATTTCTCATTTTGATATTTTAGTTATTTTTACGACACTGCATTCAAATTGAATTAAATTTGGATTCTTGGCAGTCGCAACTTCAGTAACGCGCTCATAGCCTCAGATACACATTTGTGCTGCTACCGTGCAGATACCTTGCAGGGAAAATCAATCTTTCCTATGTGAATTTAACGATTTTGAACTGGAGCATTTTAATTAAACGTACCGTTCGTCGTATAAGACAATTTGTGATTATTTTAGTGCTTCGTATTAACTTTTAATTATTGAAAATATAAATATATCGAGTTGGTTTTATTTTCGAGGATACCCAAGGGTTATGTTATACAGAGCTGAACCAGTTCCGAAGTAGCGCTCTTCTCTGCAGGGTGTGTTTGAAAATGTGTCTGCATTGGTGTTCCATTTACACTTCGCGAGCCTATTTTTTAGTGTTTTTTCTGCTTTTAGCCGATGCTATGGCTATACCTCTTTATGTATGCAACATATGTACATATATATGCTGTTGCAATTGCATTTTCCCAGATATTTGAAGTTGATGAGGCGTCGTCGTTCTATAATATCTTGAAATGCTTTTAAAAAGCCTGTAAGAAGCATAAATGCATAGAATTTCTGCAAAAACCTACATACATATATACATACATATACATATGTAAGTATATGTACTATATTAACATGTAAACAAATGCATAGGAAAGTTCTTTGACGCTGCTTAACGGAAAAACTGCAGTATTTGATTATTTTTATTTTTTCTCTTCATGTGAAGAAAATATGAATAGAGATAAAATTATTGGTAAACAACGTTGCCGATTGGATGTATGAAGTTAAAATATTTAATTCAAACGTTACATTTTGTATGTCTTGATTTTAAGTAAAATATGGAAGACAGTTAAAACAAGAAAATAAAAAGCAAGATTTTTACAAAGATATAAGTTTATTATAACACAATAAATAGGCTGACAAATTATCCGCTTTATTTTAGAATAACATCTTCGTAATTCGATGCCGTTATAATAGACGCCTCATTTTTGGAAAAGGAAGATTACTGAACTTTCTTCTGTATATTATAGCAAACTAAACTTAAATATATACACGCCAAACCCTGTTATTTTCAAAATATACTCAAGATAAAATTTAACCGGTTAGGTTCAAATAAACTATGCGCACAAACTGAATCGATAAAAAAGAAGATTGGTACAACTTTTTTTATGTTCGTGCAATGTTTGATCGCCATATGTAAAATATTGTGCGTTTGGACATGTTTGTTTACGACGTTAAAAGTTTTTCTGGCGATTTTATATATTGGATCAATGGACTCTTTGAAACGAAATTTTCAGTTTCGAAAGCAGAAAAAAGTCGATGCGACAAATCTTGGAAATAAGGTGGCCCGTTTCGTGTTAAGCAAAAAGTCGGCAAGTCAAACACAATAGACCAATATATTTTTTATTATTTCTCCAAAATATAATGGACAATTTGTACGGCGTAGTGCTAACGTTTTAACCAACATTTTTTATTTCCAAGGATGTTTGAAGCTTTACGGGTACGTAGACCGGAATTTCGTCTTAACCCGACAACTTTTAATCATTTAAGTTGGTTTAAACACAATTTCAGTACATTTCCCTTTATTCAAATTCTTTGACTCAAATAAACCATTGAATATTTTGCATTTGAAATGACCTTAAAATTTATTTATACGTGTAATTAAGCAACCATAACTATTTATATACTACATGCAACAAAAACATGCACGTATTTTTATTAAATACATATATTATATCATCAGATACCGCTTTGGGCAGCCGCTGCATTTATTTATTATAATGCTTCCTTCTTTTTCTACACCTTTACAATTTTCATTTCGTCATTTTCATGCCCGTAACTCCGCTGAACCATGAAGGTAATCAATTTCCCAGCGAGGCAGGCCGTTTGGCCGGTCGCAATAACACCCAAATTTGACAGACAACCAATTTAAACGGCAAATACAATGATTCGTGCTAAGATTGGCACATACTCATGCCACACGGTGCACTAAAAGGCAAGACAGCTATCATGCTTCAATGATTTTCAAGTCTTTATTTTGGATTACATTTTTCCTCACTTATTTTCTCATGCTTTTTTATTGGACACTCGACAACTACTCGTTCAATTGAAATTCAACTAGTAAAAAGTACGCAAAGTTTAATTTTCATCTTCGTTTTCTATTCCCAATTTTCAATGTACTTCAATTGATTTTTGATTTTTCCATTTAGCAGATTTCTACTAATTTGCTGCTCTCATTCGCATTTCAGACGTTGCAACCGAAGCTACAGCGACACTAACAGCGCAACAGAAGACGCTTGAAAACTGCAGAAGCATACACAACAACACAACAAGATTAAGTCACATATCTACTACGCCAACGAAATTCAAAAGAAAAAGTATAAGCTAAATAGCTAACGGCTGAAGTAAAACTACTGAGCCTTGCTCACATCCTTTCATCATTTTTCACCTACATACCTACAAATATATATCACACTTTCATTTCGATCGTGAATCAAATTATTTTCATTGAATAATTAGCAAAATGACTGAGGATAC
Source organism: Bactrocera neohumeralis (assembly GCF_024586455.1). Lineage (NCBI taxonomy): Eukaryota > Metazoa > Arthropoda > Insecta > Diptera > Tephritidae > Bactrocera > Bactrocera neohumeralis. The sequence goes on from NC_065919.1 coordinate 6,267,408, forward strand.
AGAATACAAGAAATTACCTGTGGATGAACGTTGTGTGCACAAATTGTGGAAGGCACGCGTGGATGGTTACGAGGAAGCGGCGAAAATTTTTCGTGAAATTGACGATGAGAAGTCACCGGAATGGATGAAATTTTTGGGTCTCATTAAGAAGATGGTCGTCGATTCAAATGTGGTCGCACAGGAGAAAGGTCTTGAAGCGGCGTTAATATTCGTTGAGAATTGCAGTCAAGCTGGTAAAACGGTGGGTGATGTCATGGCCGGCATTGTGCAAAAATGCATTGCCGCACCGAAAGCGAAAACCAAAGATTTGGCTGTGCAAGTGACGCTCATGTATATTGAGATTGAAAAACATGAGGCCGTCATTGAGGAACTCGTCAAGGGCATGGAACATAAAAATCCAAAAATTGTTGCCGCTTGTGTTGCGGCCACAACATTGGCGCTGCGCGATTTCGGCAACAAAGTAGTGAGCGTAAAGCCGCTAATTAAGAAACTAGCACCGCTAATGAGCGATCGTGACAAAACTGTCCGCGACGAGGGCAAACAACTGGCCGTCGAAATATATCGGTGAGTGTGGCAAGTCGCACACTTTTAATTTTGGCTTTTTCATTTAACTACGATTTTAAATTTTCAGCTGGATTGGCGCCGCAATGAAACCACAAATCACCACATTGCCGCAGGTCACGCTTAAAGAACTCGAAGATGAATTCGACAAACTCAAGGGAGAAAAGGCTGAACCGTCAAGGTATTATTACACGCGTTGGTATTTTTCTCTTGTAGTTATGTAATTTGTATTTATTTTCTTGCAGATATTTGAAGTCACAACAAGAGAAACAACAGCAAATATCTGCTGCTGCTGCCGAGCAGGAGGAAGCAGGAGATGGTAAATATTAATATTTTAGTTAGAAATTTGGGGCTATTCTCTTATTTATTCGAAATCGATGCCTCTTCCATACATTCATTAGGTTCAAGGGTGCAGAGAAGGGCATGTAGAGTTATTTATCACTTATATAGTATATGTTCTCCATTGTTATGGATAATATTCCAGGTGGAGTAAGATTAGTAAACAAAGTAGTGATATTCATATATCTCTCAGGGAACAAATCAAAGATAGATAGGTGACCAACGTGGTCTAGAGATTTTTCGTAAACGAATTAAAAAAATACATTAAACTTTTCTGAGGAAGATTCCTAATGTGGCAGTTCTTTGCCGGATAAAAATTCAGTCAGTCTCCGTTCAGTAGGCCAGGCCAACTTTTATTTTAACACCGACAGCAGTTATGTGCTGAATAAGGCAGTTTTATCTTCTCTAATATTAAATTGCCTATAGGGTTAACAGCATCAAGGTATTTTTTGTCAACCATCATGGTAATTAATTTTATCTTAATTTTATTTATTTTTTAATTTCTTATATAAAACAATAATAAAAAAAGTTTGTTTCCAACTGTTTCCATCTCCAAGTCTCTAATATATGTATAAAATATAAATGACAATCAAGAATGAAAATTTACAAATTTATTTCCATTTTCTAGTGTTATTTTGCTTTGGATTACATAGAATTTGGTATTTGAGAAAATGTAATACTTTTGCAGGAATATTTGTATATTCTTTTAGCCAAAAATTTGCATTTCCTTGATGTTATATTTTATAGAAGATAATGAAGAGAAAAACAAATTAATTTAATGATAATTCACACCATATATTTACATCTATAAATATTTCGAAAATACCCCTATAACTTTTCAGGTAATTACTTTTTTGTGTTACATACCAAAAATATAGTAATTGATGGAAATTTTTTTTCTGGATCATTAGCCCTCTATTCACACATACACCATTTCCCATAAGAAATTCTTGAGTCTTTATATTCTTCCGCTTTTCGCGCACCCACCCAAATGAGCTCAGCATTAAGAATAATATTAGGCAAAGTGATTTAGGAAATTCGATATTTGCGTTTATCGCAATTATTGAGATCTAACGTTGTTTTTGTTTTGATATTCCTATGCGATAAATATGCACCGCTTTTAATGCTTTTGGATTGTTTTAATTGCCACTTTGTCACGCCACATTGGGTATGACGGCGATTTCGTATGCTAAAGAAAATCATATACGTGCTCCAGACACACCCTCTAACCGTCATTTTCACACCTTTATTTATTGCTTTGCGTTTTTGACTAATTTCATAAGACATATTTTGCTAAACTTTGTTTTTGTTGTTTTTTTTTGTTTTATTTATAGATGAAGATGGTGAGGGTGAAGAATGCATTGATCCAATGGACCTCATCGATCCTGTTGATATACTCTCGAAGATGCCCAAAGATTTCTATGAAAAGTTGGAGGAGAAGAAATGGACTTTACGTAAGGAGTCATTGGAAGCGCTCGAAAAACTTTTGACCGAGAATCCCAAATTGGAGAGTGGCGAGTACGGAGTGTTAGTGAACACACTCAAAAAGGTCATCACCAAGGATAGCAATGTTGTCTTGGTGGCAATGGCCGGCAAGAGCTTAGCGATGTTAGCCAATGGATTGGGCAAACGTTTCGGAACCTATGCTATGGTAAGTCACGTTGTATAAAATATGTGTATGAATTCGGAGAATGTTAAATGTTAATTATATTTGAAACATTGCTTAGGCCTGCGTTCCGTCACTTTTGGAAAAGTTCAAAGAGAAGAAAGCCAACGTTGTCGCCGCACTACGTGAGTCCATGGATGCGATCTATCCCTCCACGAATCTGGAAGCGATGCAGGAATGCATTGTAGAATCGTTGGGAAATAAAAATCCCAGCGTTAAATCTGAAACGGCTTTCTTCCTAGCACGTGCCTTTGCACGCACGCAACCAACCGCAATCAACAAGAAACTACTAAAATTGCTTGTTACCACACTGATTAAGACACTAAATGAACCTGATCCTACAGTACGTGACGCCTCAGCCGAAGCACTGGGCACACTTCTTAAGCTGATGGGTGATAAGTCCGTTGGGCCCTTCTTAGTAGAGGTGGATGCGCTGAAGATGGCCAAAATCAAAGAATGTCAGGAGAAAGCTGAGATTAAAGTGAAGGTGGTGGGCGTCAAAAAGGAGCGCCCCGCTTCAGCGCCGGCATCGAAAACTTCAGTTGCAGCGGCATCGTCAGCTGGTAATGTGGCTTCCGGGGCATCTTCGCGTAGTGGCTCTACCGAACCGAAACCAGTGTCACGTCCCGCCACCGCAGGCAACAAAAAGCCAGTAGCTAAACGCGCTGCAGGAGGTGGCGGTGCAGGTGGTGGCGCACCTCTTGCCAAATCCGCCAGTAGCGCTAAAGTGCTGACCACTGAGCGTGAAATGTCACTAGAGGAAGTTCAAGCTAAGGCTGAGGAATTGTTACCGGCCGATGTGCTAGCCGGTTTGATTGACTCAAACTGGAAGAACCGTTTGGCAGCGTGCGAGAATGTATTGCAAATTATTGGAGATTTCGACGCTAAGCAATCGGGCGTATCACAGGTACTCGTGCGTACGATTAGCGCACGCAAACCGGGCTTGAAGGTAATATTGAAATTTTATAATCATTATTTTTACAGTTAGTAATGTCATCTGTTTGTCTTGCAGGAGATGAACTTCCAAGTGCTAAAGCATAAACTTGACATTATACGCATTGTGGCCGAAACCTATCCTCTAACAACAATCACAATCGATTTGGTTGTTAATGAAGTGACAGAGAAATTGGCTGACATTAAAAATGGCTCCACCGCGGCTGATGTGTTGACCGCCTTTGCTGAAGCTACCAAACTGGAGCATATAGTTGGACGTGTACTAACTTTCGCTTTCGAGCAGAAATCGCCGAAAGTGCAGTCCGAAGCATTGAATTGGGTGAGCAAAGCCATACTGGAGTTTGGTTTTCAAATACAACCCAAACTGCTGCTGGATGACGTACGTAAGGCGGTGCAAAGCACAAATCCTACAGTGCGCAGTGCCGCTATCGGTCTACTCGGCACGATGTCCATGTACATGGGTAGCACGCTAATGATGTTCTTCGAAAGTGAGAAACCTGCATTGAAGTCACAAATACAAACCGAGATGGACAAAAATGCTGGTGAAAAGCCACCGAAACCGGTGCGGGGCGTTAAGAAGGCGGCTGCCAGCGCCAGCAGTGCCGCTGGCTCCGGTTATGCGGACGATGACGCAGGCGAAGAAGATGAGCCGCAAGAGCAAATTAATTTGGCTGATATGTTACCACGCATCGACATTGCACCACAAATCACGGAGACACTGCTGAAAGAGATGTCCGACAAGGACTGGAAGACACGCAATGAGGGTCTCAATAAACTACAAACTATTATAAGCGAAGCCAGGTTGATTAAACCAACAATTGGTGATTTAGCGCCAGCACTGGCGTTACGCCTTGTCGACTCGAATGCAAAAATCGCACAAACCGCCATGTCCATCTGTGAACAGCTCGCTAATGCCATGGGTCCGAGTTGTAAGAGTCATGTGCGCACACTTTTCCCCGGTTTCTTACATGCACTCGGCGATAATAAGGCCGCCGTACGCGCTGCCGCTTTGAATTGCATCAACAGTTTTGGCGAAAAAGGTGGCTACAAAGAATTCTTCGAAAGTGAAATGATTGCCGATGCGCTGAAAACCGGCTCACCGGCTCTTAAATCCGAACTGTGGGGTTGGTTAGCCGAGCGTTTGCCACAAATGCCTCCCAAATCCATACCGAAAGAGGAGTTAACCTCGATGGTACCGCATTTGTATGCGCACATCTGTGATCGCAATGTGGATGTGCGCAAGAATGCCAATGAGGCGGTGTTGGGCATAATGATACATTTAGGTTTCGAGAATATGGTAAAAGCGTTGGATAAACAGAAACCGGCATCTAAAAAGGATATACAAGCAGCATTAGACAAAGCACGTCCAAATTTGCCGGTGAAACCGTTACCTAAGGGCAAACAGCAGGCACCGATTGAAGAGCCAGCAAAGAAGACAGTACGCGGCGGTGGCGCGCAGAAAAATGCTGCTACCAAGGGTGGCGCAGCAGGTGCGGGGGATAAGGCTGGCGGTTCGTCGCGTAAGAAAGACGAAGACGTCGACACGTCACCACTATTGGCGGTGAATAATTCTAAAAATCAACGTTTGATTGACGAGCAGAAAATGCGGGTATTGAAGTGGACATTCACAACACCACGAGAGGAATTTATTGAGCTGCTGCGCGAGCAAATGACCACGGCCAATGTTAACAAAGGACTAATGGCCAACATGTTTCACGACGACTTTAGGTGAGTATCCAAGCGATAGAAGACGATAAATGTTAAAGATAACGAAAATAAGATATTAAAAACTATATGTACATATAATTTTAAAAAATAATATTGAGGTTATGTTTATATACAAGTATCTAAAAATTCGAATTTTATTAATACTACCATTTCCTTAATATTTAATACGTTATTAACTTTGGTGTTGAATGTTCTCATTTCACTAATTCGTTGTTTCAATAAGATATTTTTAACCAGCAATTCATTTATTCAGGTACCATTTGAAAGTTATCGAGGCTTTGAACGAAGATTTGCCCAACAACAGCAAAGCATTAGTCTGTAATCTGGATTTAATACTGAAATGGCTGTCCTTGCGTTTTTACGATACAAATCCTTCAGTTTTGCTGAAGGGCCTCGAGTATCTTAACCAAGTTTTCCAGACATTGGTCGATATGGAGTATATACTGGCAGAGAATGAGGGCAGCGCATTCATACCACATTTGCTCCTGAAGGTAAACACTAAATTTTTAATATTAATTTTTCTTATAATTCTTATATAACATAATCTGTAGCTCGGCGATCCCAAAGACGCTGTACGCGTTGGTGTACGCTCCCTGCTACGCCAAATCCTGCTCGTCTATCCCTACACAAAAGTATTTGCCTACGTTATGGATGGTCTCAAGTCTAAGAATGCGCGTCAGCGTACCGAATGCTTGGATGAGCTCGGCTATTTGATTGAAAACTATGGGCTAACCGTATGCCAGCCATCGCAACAGGTGGCATTGAAAGAGATAGCACGACACATTTCCGATCGTGATAATTCGGTGCGTAATGCAGCATTGAATTCAGTTGTACAAGCATATTTCTTAGCTGGCGAAAAAGTATACAAACTGATTGGACAACTAAATGAGAAAGACCTGTCCATGTTGGATGAACGTATAAAGCGCGCCAAAAAGACGCGCAAGCCCACAACAGTTGCAGCAGATACGACGACAGCGGTGGGGGCCGGCGGTGCAGGTGGCGTCGGTGGTGGTGCTAAATCGAGCGCACACGTGGTGCAACAGGATAGCATTGAAATCGAGGAGCCCACAACAAATGGCGACTACGATGAGCTACCGCCACCCGACGAGCAGCCAATGCCGGCAGCAAGGTGAGTGCTGTGGCTGTGAAGTGTATTTAAATGACAGTACGTCTCTGCTACAATTTCGCCGAGAAGAGGTGTAGTGAACATAACCTAAAAAGTGAAAAACAAATTAATTAACGACCGTGCAAATGTGTATATTTGTGTGTGTAGTCTTACATGTAAATAGTAGCAACGTTGTTTGGCTTATGTGAACGTCTGAACAATGCAGACGCAGTCCAAATTAATGCATTGACATTGTTCGTTATTAATATTTTTCACTTTTGTACAAAATTCTACTTGAAAATTCGATATAATACTCGAAACGTTTGCCTATAATTTTATATTTGGACAATTAAATGCTTAATGTATAACTACTAAATCTAAACCGAATCATTGTACGAAAAACGAAATTGTTTACTAAATTGTATATTTCTCTTAATTATTGTAGTGCAGATCTTCTTCCTCGTTTTGCTAATCCCCATATGTTTTTTGAACATTTTTTAATTTCTTCACATTTTATTGCTCTGCTGCTCTCTAACATAACTGAGAAAACAAAACAAGCCAACTAAGAAAAGAAAGCATAACAATAGCAATAACAAGGATTAATCTTTTAATTTTCACCTCCTTAGTGTGCAATTGCAAACGAATGCGTATGAAGCAAATGCCAGTACGGATGAAAAAGACAAGCGCGCCTCTTCGCTCATAAGACAAGCGTAATTTCCCTTTTTAACATTTTCTACTTTTATTATTTATTTTTTAACTATTTTTATTTTAAGTTGCTTTTTTTATTCCTATCCGCTGCTTTTTATTTTCTTTGCATTTTCATACTAAAATGTTTGTGTGTGGCATTTAGTGGATTTTTATTTTCGGAATCTTATGCAAATTAACCGTCACCCATTACAGTAACAAAATTGTGTTTGTGTGTGTGTTATTAAATGTTTGACTCTCGAATACATGTACATATGTATGTATATATAATAAGCCATTCATAATTAAAAGAAAAAATATATTTTCATATTCTAATTTTTCATAGGCTTTATTTTAATAAAAATAATTGCAAAAGAGTGCGTAATGTGCGAGCCTATTGTATTAATTTGTTCCAAGCCTTATAATCTGTTGCCACCATTGTCCCAAATATTTGATGTTCATATTTAAATGTTGATTTTTTTTTATTAAATTATATAGTATATGTATATTAAAAAACATATTTAAATAAGTTTTAAATTTAAATTTCGCCAGTGTAACTACTGCAGCTGTTTTCTTTCACTTCTCTTTTAAAAGTACCTCGAGAAACATAATTCTTAAATAAAAACAAATTACAAAATCGTAAAATTTAAATTGTAAGGTTTTAATAACTTTTAACTTTTTATTATATTTATGTATGAGTATAAACAATTTACTAATCGACTCATTTAAAAGTTGAAATGTTGCAACAGCAATTAAGAACTTCTTTCATTATCCAAAAATATAAATGCTTTTGCAATGAATAGAAACTAAACTTGATTTTGCAGCTTCAAACCGTTTTTTTTTCGTCTTCTAAGGTCAATAATTTCGATCGCTGCACCTTAACTTGATTTAGGTTGCCATGGTTTGTGACTATATAATTTTATCGATTATAAAAATTCACTGTTATTTCCATTACAAAGTTAAGGTTATCGTCCTTATTGATGTACATACATTTATACAGATGCTTAAGCCTGCAAGTCGAAAAATTGTTTTTAGATTGAAAAACTTGGCTTTTTTATTTATGCATTTTTTCTTTTAATTTAATTTTTTTGTTTTTTAATTTTTTTTATTGTTTTTTAATTTTTTTTATTGTTTTTTAATTTTTTTTTATTGTTTTTTAATTTTTTTTTATTGTTTTAAGATTTTTTCTTAATATTTTTATTTTTTGATATTTTTAATTTTATTTATTTGTTTTGGATTTTATTTTATTTTTATTATAATATTTTTAGCTCCTTGTAATTTTTTTTATTGAACTCTCTTAATATAAATATTCAGTTGCTTCTTGTTATTGTCGCCATACCTCACCACGTATGTAGATATTGATATGACAGCTGCAATTTATTTAATATGTTTCGCTTATTATATTAATTTAGTCACACTTTAATTCATTTACATATATAGATAAGTGTTTTATTGATATTTCAGTAAAATCTTTTTATTAGTAATTGTTAATTTTTATGTCCAATTTCTTATCATTTATATTTTGTTTTTCTAATATTATTTTTATTTTTTTTTTCTAATATTATTTTTATTTTTTTTTCTAATATTATTTTTATTTTTTTTTTCTAATATTATTTTTATTTTTTTTTCTAATATTATTTTTATTTTTTTTTCTAATATTATTTTTATTTTTTTTTCTAATATTATTTTTATTTTTTTTTTTCTAATATTATTTCACGTTTTTAGTTGTTTTGCTTATTTAATTTATGTTTTCTTTTTTTCATCTTTTGCTTCATCATAAATCACATATTTGTATTTAGTTTCATTGTTTGTTACTGTCGATCGTTGTCCGCTTGTATTTTTGGCGTCTTTCGCGTTTTCGTTTGTTCCGCTTGCATTACACTCATCAAATATTTACTAAAAAAAAAAAAAATCATAACAGCAAAGTCTTGGCACTAAAAAATAAATATTGAAATTTGAAAGAAAATATTGAAATGTTTTTCAAAAGCTGTTTCATGTTTTCATTGTAAAGTAAGACGTAATCTAATTCCTTAAATGCATAAGAAAGCATTAATATAAAAATAAAATAGCACATAAACTGGTCGCATAACATATTTGCCATTATTGTAATAAAATACTTTCGTAAATAAAAATAATAATTTCTGCTCGATATTAGTTAGTTTGGTTAAAACTTAATAACAAAAAAGAATAGAAAAATAAAATGTTGCATTATTTAGCTAAACGGAATTTATAATCTGTTCAAAATTGAAAGCATGAAATAGTTGAACAATATTTTTCAGATATTAAGTTTTTGTGTGTTTTCAGAACTTCATTCGATTTTTCTCCACCGTTTTGTTAAGTCTTGCGAACAAAATGCTAATATTTAGTTATTCAAATTAATTTAAACCAGTTTTTCGTTTCATAGTTTTTCGAAAATATTATAAGAATTAAAAAACAAACAATCAAAAATCAAGCTTAATTAATCAACTATACATTTTTGAAAATCTGTGTCATACTACTTTCGAAAAACATTTCAATATCCGCATTAAATCACAATTCCACGTGTAAATATACATTTACATATGTACATATGCAACTGCATACACAATCAGCGGTCGTCTGTACACGCCCCTCCTTCGCTCTTCTGTCCGTCCAATGCATTACACCCAACAAAAATTGCATTTGCTGGTATTTAACGCACTTAGTTCTTAATGAATATATAAAATATTAAACAATTAACTGTAATTACATATTATCTTCTGTTTATCACCTCTTCAACAACGCCTGTAGGACATTCGATCAACCGCCATCAACCCAGTATCTATATCAACAGCCCAAAACGAGTGGTCCTTTTGGTTTGGATCCCGATGTAATAGCGGAAATCGAAAAAGGTTGGGTGCGCGTCGATCAAATGCAGCTGGTGGTGCTGCCACCAGTCGATGTGTCACTACTGCATGAGCCCATCAAAGTAATACCGACACGTGACAATGTAAAATATCCAGAGGAGAAATTCCAGCAATTAATTTCGCGTTCGCATTATATGCAACAGGGTGTCCTTAGTACACCGCCGCCAGCGTCAGCGATTGCAGCCAGTGGCGGTTGTGCATCGCCGTATATGAGCCCTCAGCAGCATATTCATCACCAACAGCAACTGAATGCAACTGGTTATGGTGGCGGTGGCCTCGGTTGTGGCAGTAGTGGCAGTATGCATCCAACGGCTAAGTAAGTGTTTTTTGCTCGGCAGAATTGCCAGCATCTCATGTTTAGTTTAGGGTTTGTATTTATTTCCTCTGAGCAGTGCATACTAAGTTTGCCACGATGGTTTTTACACCCAGAAGGAAACGTCGGATAGCTCTAATTGATCAGCATGAAGACCTGAGTCCGTTTGTTTGTCCGTCCGTCTATCCATCTGTTTTTCTGTACGTAAGCGAACTAGTCCCTCGGTTTTTGAGATATCGATCTGAAATTTGCACGCGTTCTGTTCTCTCCAAAGAAACTGCTCATTAGTCGGCACCGCCAATATCGGACCACTATAGCATATAGCTGTCATACAAACTCAACGAACGGAATCAAGTGCTTGTATGGAAAACATTTTATTTGAAATTTTTCGAGAAACTTTGCATGGGATATTTCCCAAGGTAAACTGTCCCATCCGATCATGTTCTTGTAAAGAATCTTTTGTATTTGTGAAGGGTATTATAGCTTCGGTGCAAACGAAGTTTTGAAGAAAAACTTAGTTATCTTTGTTTATTCATTATTTATCTAATTTTCGCAGCCTTGTTGATGTCCTCCCCAAGCATGATCCTCAACTAATCAAAATGATCAAGTCAATAAGCAGCGTGGATACCCTTAAAGCACGCGCTGCCATCAGTGAACTTGCCGAGATTATCGACTCACCAGAAAAGCAGGCTGTACTCCGCGACTATGAAGAAATTTTCATACAAAATGTATTGGCACAGTTCAAAGTATGTCGTAAATTTCATAATTCATATTCCATAAGCTAACCATTTCTGTTTTCCATGCAGAATCTTTCGCAGGTGCCGATCACCGAGTCTTTGGTTGTGTACCAACCGTTACTATCCATACTCTACTCGTTTTTCCACTCCAAAACGTTGGGTAAAACGCTGAGTGTTGCCTGCATCAAGAATTTAATGTCAGCGCTGCTAAATCTCATGGCCGATCAGAAGCTGAATACCGGCGATGATGGTCAATATAATAAAGTTATCAACGGCATTTGCTTGAAGGTGTTGGATAAAGCGAATTTCACGAATTTAAACTGGTATGTTAAAATGTTATTTGCTATGGAAAGTTTATCACTAATCTCTCAACTTTTTCAGCGCATTAATCCGTCTGTTGCGCGAAACCTGCCCGGTAGCTGGCTTGCCGAAATTCACCGATCTGCTGATGAAATGTATTTGGCGAAATGTGAAAATGTTACCCGAACGCACCAATGAACTGAATTATGATGCCGTTATATTGGAGGTGCACGAATTTATGTTGGCTTTGCCAAGCAGCTGGTGGCAAACTCGTCCATCCGACACACCGTTGCGCACGGTCAAGACGATCATTCACAATATGGCCAAAGTGAAAGGCAATGCCATATTGAATCATCTCAATCAGATACCTACCCACTCAGAGCTACATACCTATTTGATAAAAATATTGAAGGTGCCTAACGTTGAACAAATAAAGAAATTATCGTTTATTTGAATCGTCTGTTTTCTCTTTTAGAATTTGGCTAAGGAGGGTCACATACCGAGCGCCTCACCACAACGTTCCGCCTCGGCTAAGGATATGCATGGCAAACGCATCTCGAATCAAACGCATGAGACAATGTCACAGATTTTCAAACTAATCTCAGATAAGGAAACAAAACAACAAGGACTACTAAAGCTCTACGAGTTTAAGGTGGGTTTAAAAAGCTTTATCATATATTGTAGCTTATCTGCACTTAAGTATGTAGGCTTCTATTTGAGTAATTTTTTTGGGAATGAAAAAAAAGCTCAATTGTTTTTAAACAAATTATTATGAGGCTACCATCAGTTTGGAAAATTTTATTTATAAAAAGAAAAAAATTAACTTCGGCTGCACCGTAGCTAAATTATCCTTCACATGTGCATTTCTTATAACAACCTGAAAACGTCCGCCCAACGGTTTGCATCCAACAAAATCAGTTAGCGTTTTAGCCACATTATGTATTTTATGACGATCTTTGTTTGGGTTTTGATCGGCACTTGAAGTTTCTTGAGGAAAAAACCAAAAAAATCATATTTCATATTTAATTTTCTTGTAGGTACAAAATTCCGAAATTGACTTGACAACGTTCCTCAAAGGCGCCAGTCCCAGCTTTCAAAAGTACATTGAAGATGGTTTGGCCGACATCGAACGCGCTGTTGCACAGTCTGGTGGTGCGGGTGACGGCTTACAGCGTGCACAAAATGGGGATAATCGTGTAGGTAAGTAAAAAGCCGCAAAGATACGAAAATATTCGAATTACAGCTGAATTAAAAAAGTTGGGCAATGGTATTTGGCTGCTATTTTATGTTTAAAATTTGCCTTTCTTCTATAATTTAACTCTACTAACAACCTGGAGCTTCTATTATATTCAAATAAAGCGACAAAATTTGTTCACATAACACTTTTGTAATTTTTGCATATACCACACACAACCACAAAACCACCACGAAATAAAAATAAAAACGTATATAATGAAAAAAAAATTCCAACAATTATCACATGCGACACAATACTTTCCACCACCAACACATTCCACGCTAAAAAATTGTGTTGATTTGCGCAGCCTCATCACGTTATTCTTATCTGACAGATGCCAATTTCCAGTACCAAACAACAACGGCTAGCGGTTTGGGCAACAGTAGTGGTGGCAGCGCGGCCGGTGCCAGAACCGCGGATCCAGACTTTTGGATGGATCGCTTGAATCACCTCATCTCGAAGGCGAATCTCGGTCGCAACGCAGACGGCATGAGCGGCACGCACACAATGCTCATGGACAATAAAGAGGCAGATGAAAATCTCAATTTGAACTCTATGAATGCGCAGCAAAAGATGTCTTCACTCATACGAAGAGATGTGAGTGTAAGTGCAATTCCCTTTTTATAATTTTTCACTGGAAGGAATTCTGTATTTTATCTGACCAATTGTTTACTTTCATAGAAGCCAGAATTATCGCAGAATCGCCTGCAGCACCTACAAGCCAAACTAGCGGCGTTCAAGAAGGAAAACCACGCATAGATTAACATGACATCATGAATGTGGAACTCAACTGCAGGTATACGTGGGCTTTCATAGCTTAGTGTGATGGACGGAGGAACTAACTTAATTTTGATAGAGGTGAAAATATATACTAAATAATAATCGAACAACAACAAGCTTTGTAGTATTGTAGCGCCGAAAATATACAACAACAACAAAAAACAAACGCCGAAAGAAGTAGGCAACGCGTTGCCTGTGTAAAACTTAAAAACCGAAAGAAATGCGCTAAAACATATTTGAATGAACCAATAACTCACTACAAGCGTGGCAGCAACATATATACAAAAGCAAAAACAAAAAAGAAGGTATAAGTTAAATTTTCATAAGATTTAGCATTATATATGTATATCTATATATATACTTAACATAATCGTAAGTGAGTTTGGCTGCAAGGCGTAAATTACAACAAAATAGCAGTGTGAAACAACAAAAACAAGAAAGCAAGACAAATGAGCAAAAATTAAGTATGGCTGCAACAAAAGTACTAATAATTATATACTACTAACAAACCATTACCTTTAATTACAACACAGCCACACACACAAAGACACTCATACACATACATACATACATCAAAACACACTCATACACCTGGTATTTATGCTAAATATACATTTTACTATATATTCTTAAATTATTACCAAAACTGATATAAAAAACTAAAAAACAAAAACCAATGAAGTTGAAACTGCAAAATAAAATCAATTTTGAATCGGTTAATATATACATAAAATACCAATAAAAAGAATGAATTTATGCATGTCGATCGGATAATGTTAGTTTAATAACAGTAAAGCAAATGCAAAGAAATTGAATTTACATTTGAAACCGAAAGTAAACAGAAAAGTGCGTAAAGAAATTGAAAAGCATGTATTTGCTGTGTGTGAAGCCTCCCTAATGACTGCGGTTTTCCCTAAATTATGGAGTATTAATAAATAAGTTATTCAGATAGTGTTAGGCAAAGGACTTTAGACTGCAAGTTATTTGAAACAATACAACAACAAATGAAGTGAGGAAAGAGCAAATCAAATATTTGCGTGAGAGGTCATGTGAGCACAGCAAGTATGTGCACATGTGCTATGATTTTTTTTTGTTGTTTTAGTAAAAAGCAGTTGTTATTGTATTAAGCGGCCTAATTAACGTGTGCTAAGGAAATGCAATTAGTTTCAATATTTCACTTCATTACTGCAGTTACTTTTATTTTGCTGTTCTGAAAGTTTTCGCTACTCGCGCAAAGTGTGTTCTAGAACGCACTTATGTAATATTGCTAAAGTCTTTTGAATTCGTTTAGCGGATTTGTAAACCCAAATCGAATGTGCTAAAATTAAAAAGGTATGGATCTTCTGTAATTTCAATTGGAACCATGAGTCGTACAAAGCTAGATTTTGTTTGCATTGAAGTGCTGAAATCAATTATAAACCTTTGGCACGAACAACGATACGCAAGATGAAGAAAGCAATTTGTCAAGAGTTTAAAAACAATATTGGTTTACTTGAAAACGCACATAATTGCGAATGATAAAAACCTATAAAATCCTACTTCTGAAAAAATATTTAATAAAATGCAATCTCATAATGATTTTTGTAGATAAAATGTTTTATTTAAGTATAAATATAAAATACGTATATACTCTTTCGGCTTAATAACTAGTGTTGAAACATTAATTTCAAAAAAAAAAAATGTTAACACAATATGTACTTTTTTTAGTTCCTTAAGCAAGTTGACTTTCTGAACTAGAAAACTTACGGTTATAGCAGTATAAATAAATTACGATATGATATCTTTTGAATGGAGTTAAAAGAAATGGAAAAAAATATATTTATATTTTTTTTTAAAGTATCGTCATAG
Source organism: Bactrocera neohumeralis (assembly GCF_024586455.1). Taxonomy (NCBI): domain Eukaryota; kingdom Metazoa; phylum Arthropoda; class Insecta; order Diptera; family Tephritidae; genus Bactrocera; species Bactrocera neohumeralis. The sequence goes on from NC_065919.1 coordinate 6,282,545, forward strand.
ATCATTTTCCTTTTTATTGTTTATAAAATATGCAAAGTAATTTGTGAGTGTTTTTAGGCTTATAAATATCTATTGAAAAGAAAACTAATTTTCATTTTATGCCTAAACTGTAAGGTAAACCAAATTGCGCATACTCATAACTCCAAGAAAGCCAATCTAAAATGACATCTACAAAAAAATAAAATAAATACAAAAATTAAATAATTGGAAAATACTTTTCGGTGGCAAACCTACATAAGCGAGATTAAAACTAGTATTATAATTTTATATAGCATTTCTCCGCTTATATCTCCAACTAAATTTATATAACAGCAATTCATATTGTGCTTATGTTTAGAAAAACTAATTTTAAAGCTATTTTTGCTTAAATACATAGTTAGCAATTATAATTGTAAATATGTTATCGCCATTTCAGTCATCTCGAATTAACGTTCCGCTCATTCGCTCATTGTTCTACGCTAATTTTAAGTCATACTTTGTTGAAACTTACTTTTTGTTCACTAAAAAGCTGCGATTTCTGCAGAAAATTAAAACGAAATGGAAAAAACTATTTCTAATATACACATACATACATAATTCTTAGATATGTTTAATTGTTAAACTTATAAGCTACTAAGTTTCTATTTTAATATAAATATTTTCATGTTACCTTAATTTTTAATTTATTAATGATAAACGCATTAAAAATATTTAAATATACATATATAAAAGGAAATATATCAAATATTCGTTTAAGTTGAAGCACACAAACAAAACAAACACACATCTACACATAAATAACACGTTAATACAATGAAATGAAGCGCTTAGTCGTCTTCACCTAATGTTACTAAATTATTATTATTTTTTTATATTCATTGTTCTTTATATTGTTTTGTATTAAAGTCGGGTCTTTTTGTTGCACTGCAAAAAAAAAAACATCTAAAAAAATAAATTCTTATTTATTATTATATTTTTATTTTTCTAACGTTCGCAGCTAAAAATAGTGTTTAGCTATTTACAATTTTCTTTTCATTTGTCACTCAAATACTGCTCATTTGCTTCTTTCTTTTCATTTCTTTTATAAACTTCGTTCAGTTTCTAACATTTTTTCTAATAATAATTTTATTAATTAATATTAATACATTTATCATTAATTTTAAGTTAACCAGTTGGAGAGCATATTTTTATATATACATATATACATAAACGAAAAATAATTTTTAATTTCTTAACTATGCAAAAAGTATGAAAAATAAATGCGATCACATGTTTTAAATAACAAATATAAAAAGAAATTTCATTTGCTGTTAGAAAGGATTTTTTTTAACTTTTTTAACTCTTATTTTTATTTTTTCTTATAAACTTGAAATTTTATTTAATATATTTTTTTTTTAATTTTTTAATTTTTCTTTTCATTTTTGTAAATTTTTTTAATTTTTAATTTTATTAATTTTAATTTTTAATATTTTTAATTTTTATTTTTGGTTTACTATTTTTTTAAATATTTTTGTTTTTAATTTTTTTAATGTTTCGCCGTTATTGGTATCGTTGAAAAGTAGTAAAAAATTGTCCAAAACCAATTTGGCGATAGTTATTCGCCGCACAGTGTTGCGAAACCGGAATTTTTTGGAAATCATATTGCCTAAACTGTAATTTTAATTGTATCGATGAGAAACTTCTACAGATTGGTCAGAATGAAACCCAAACAGAATGAGTGAAAAAAAATTTACACCGAAAAAAATTGTTGGGTCAAATTTTCAACAAAAGTAAAAAAAAAAAGTTGTTCCAAAAATTTACAAAAAAAATGTATTTTAATTCTTCTTTTTTTCTGATAAATACCCCATGATTAGTTTTTTAAATAAAGTAAAGGGTGGTCCGAACAAGAATTATAAACGTCAAATTTTCATGATTTCTAAAATCGCTATAACTCCCAGGAGGGCAGGTATGGACAGCTGATTTTTTCACAGTTCGTTGAAAACAAATTATGTAACATTTCTGTAGTGGTTTGGAACTGGGACTCTCTGGGACTTTTTAGATATTGATTACCTAACCTAAATTTAAAGGAAAAATGGACCTTTAGTCGGGCTTTCGCTCTAAAAAAGGTGCATAAGAAAATGTCTCAAACAACATTCCTTTGTTTTACAGAAGATACTTGTCCGAAGGCAGATTTTTTTTCCGAATCAAAATATCTGTCACCAAAATCAAATGAGATCATTTTGAATACAGCCCTGAAATCCCCTCTTTTCGTGAAAATTTTGTATATTTGACTTCTAAAATCAATTAAAAATCAACGGGCCAACATAAAAATAAGCTTTATGTGTTTTTTGTTTACTTGGAATGTCTGTGACAAAATTGCATCATTAAAAACACTGAAAAAAACAATCGGAGAAAAGTTACTTTTCCACTAGCCGCAACACAGTACGCCGTTGTGGTTTCTGCTTTGAAAATTCAATAGTCTGGGAAACGATTTTGACCCTGTTTTATTCGACATTCAAAGTTGTAATGCTTTTCGTGCGATGGTACACGAATTTGGTAATGTTTTCTGGTTATGCAGATTTCTGTGTTAAAATTTGGTACAATTTTTAAGACACTGTGATCATTTCTTCAGGCTTTTGCGATAAACATTGAGGATAATACGGATTTAACAAAAATTGGTTTGACAGTCAATATGTTAAAGTAATAAATACGAAGTGTTCCAATAACAAAATCATTGCTATTTGAAATGGACCAATTCAATTAAGGTACTCGATGCAACATTCAATTGTATTCACAAGTCTTGCAGATATAGTCTGAACAAATCTTTCGGAAAAGATTGTAGTTGTTGTAACATCAATTGCCCAATAGTTTTGACAATATCATCATTGAATGGTTATCATTGTAACGCAACTCACACTTTTAACTAATATTAAGACAAGTTGTTGAGTGAACCATTTTTTAATATTGCCCACAACTACAAAACTACAAATGTTTCCAATAGTAAATAAATATATACACAGTTTTTTTAATTCATAGCAAGCTTTTTATTTACTTATATTTGTATATTTTTTCAACTTTCTTTTTTCGATAAATAATATCACTTCAGCTTTAACAAAACCACTTTGTACATTCCTTGCATATTGCCTATAAAGCGTTTAAAGCAGCTAACGCTATGTAATATATGTATATGTAGATGTAAATAAGTATGTTTTCTAGTAATACTACGACGAAAGCAAAACCTCCTTTAAACTACTCCCCAGCTGCAATCTCCACAGGATTACCCTCTTCATCCAATTCACCTGCTTCGCCATCGGCGCCTTGAGCGTTTTTATTGCTTTTATCGAAACGCGATGAAATCGTTGCCACACGTATGGCTGCCTTGAAGCCGACACGCGCCTTTTGCTTAGCCAATTTGGCCTTCCAGTTTTCATCGCGCGACGGCAATTGGTTCAAATACTCGAACATTTCCTCCTTTTGTGGATCGACAATGGCCAGCACGGACATACAGCCATCCACAGTGCCCAACACAATGCACCGACCATCCTTGCTGCTTTTAATCGCTGTCAACTCGGCTTGTAAGCGATAGTTGGCGATCATTTCGGTGTCTGACGAACGGAAGACGCGTATAGTTTTGCGGCCACTGTGATAATAGCAAACATATTCATCATTTTCGGTGAAAAGACAAATTACGGAGAATACACCTTCGGCCACTTTAGGTATGAATGTTTTGACTGTGGTGCCCTTACGTAGTTCGAGCATCTCAAGGCCACCTCTAATATGACGAAATGTTAAAACCATTATTTGTTGTTGCTTTGTTAGATGTATCAATTCTTACCTAGTGGGCGCATAGAGTCCACTTTTACCATCTTTTGTTATGGAACCACCCCATTTGGGTATGGAACGCACATGCTTCTTACTCTTTATATCCATTATGCTACCCTTTTCGCTGCTGATAACAGCCACTTGATTTGCCTTGTGTGGCATTGGCACTAATGAAATCACCTCCTGGAAAGAAAGACGTAAATGGTTCAAGTTAATATGTCTATACATATTACACATGCATAGAGCAACCGGCGTGGCACAGGATGTCGCCACAATTTCAAGAGTCATAGTTACAAATAACATCGAGGAAAAAGTTGAATTTTTTTTTCTTTTCGTAGAGACCATCCACATATATATATTTTTCATAAAAGTTATTAAGACATTTGGAGACGGTAGAACCACTGGAGTGACACAAAAATTGTATGCTTTCGATGTTTAAATTCAAGTGTTTTAGCGTTCAGAAGGTTTAAGTATGCCTTCTCTTGAAAAAAAGCGGCCGTAAAGATAGCTGACGTCCTGTATTTCCAATTTACGCACGTCGGTCGCTTACTTCATTCGCCCCATTATTGGCCGACAAATCTTTCATACTTATACTCACCTTAATTGCACAGCCCTTTAGTAGAATTTTCGAAACAAATGTCCCGTTAGTAGCGCTATAGACCGCCAAACAATCCTTGTTCGCCTTATCCACGGTACAAACGATTACATAAGCCAAATCAGCCGAAATGACCGATTGCCTAAATGGCAAGCCAGGCACCATGCGTATTGTATACTCAAAACGGAACAGTATATTGCCCTCTGTTTAACAAAGCAGAGTAAAGTTTTATATAATATTCAACACATTGCGATAGAACGTTTACCTGGCACGGAACGCACAGTTGTTATTGCCGTTAGACGATTAGTTTCCTCACCAGCTGCAGCAGCTGCCTCAGCTGCCGCCGCTGCTGCTTTGTTATTGATATTCGGGCATGATACCGTTAATACTTTATAACCGTAATCCATAAGCGTTATCTGCTGAATACCCGGTTGATCGTCACGATAGATCACCTGTTCAGAGATGCGATTCCATATTAGAAACTTGCCAGTCTCCGAAGAAATAATATAACGGCCGTCGGGTGTAATTTCAGCGTGTGTGACAATGGCGCCCAAAGGACTATCGGCCAGTTTGGCAAGCAGTCGTCCCGAACGTGTATCCCAAACCCCAACACAGCTGCGCGTAACTGTGACGCCCAAATCGACTTCGGATAAACTGTTCAAAAAAGCATACTTACGAGGCATAAATAGGAGATTACTATTTTCGAACTCACCTGATATTATCGATCTGTAGTTCATGTCGATCAATCACATGCACCTTCTCGAAAATGTTATTTATATTCCAAACTTTAACCGAACGATCTATGGACGACGTCACTAGATTATTCCAATTGCCGATAGTGAGCGCTTCCAGCTGAATAATGCGCCCAAAATGTGCGTCGAGCACCTTTGCCAGTTGGCGTGTGTGTAAACACCAGACGTAGAGATTTTTACGTACGCCCGCCACAGCATAATCCATTTTCGAGCTCACCATAATCGAATTGGATTGCATAATGCGTGTTGTGATGTTGCGCACACCATGAGGTAGCGCGAAGTACATAGCATCCTCGCTGAGACGTTCGCCATCCTTGCCAAAGTCCCATATAACGAAACCTTTGCCAGCAGTGCCGAGTAACATGCGATCATCTTGATCCAAACGCAGCTGCAACAACATTTCCTTTTCGTCATTCTCAAAGCGTGGCAACTGCTCCTCGAGTATCCAGCCGATGTACTTTGCAGAGTCACTCTCTTCGTAACGAAAGACACTAACCTACAGGGAGGTGCATATAAGGACATATTATTGTTTTTTAAATCAACATGATTAAACAGCTCTGCATTAGTGGGATATTTCTGTAAAATTTTTTACGCACCTGATAATTCTCTTCATTCGCGCATGCGTAAATCTTAGTACCGGATTTGTTCATCACCAGAGCGCTGAAAAGCAACAACGGCTCAGAGAAGACTTCATTGCGACATGAATCCAAGCGAAGCCGTGTCTCATTAATTGAACCGGACCAGAAAATTACATTGTAGTCAGTTGGACGTAGAAATTCCATACCTATGAAGAAGATACGAAAAGTACGTAAAAAAAATGCCAATAAATTTTGATGACCAGAAGTCTTACTCAAAATTTCCCAATTGGCAACATCGCCTTGAATATCATATACACCAACCAAATTTCCACGCATGTCAAACTGAGACCAACGCAACTTGCAAGTTAAGAAGAGGCTGCAATGAGTAGTAAGAGGAATGACTTAATCGCCACTAAAAAGCAAGAATCAGTACCTCTGATTTAGCAAATATAGACCACTGACTGGTCCATCATCTGCCTCAAACGGACTGTCGATGACAACGAATTCGCTCGACAGCATATTCAGCAAGACGGTCTGATTGTTATTGGAGTACGCCGCAGCCCATTTATTGTCTGGGCTCAATACTAGTTGTTGCATGATACCTTCAATACCGGGATTCACATCACGTGTAAGATCCGATGTTGAGAGATCGAACGTTATGAAATGTGTGGAGATTGAAACCATATAACGAAGATCGCTGGTAAGACAAAAAGCGAAAACGGCAAACTGATGACCCTCCAGTGAGTACTGTATGTAAATAAAGACTAAGTCAGACGAAAAAAATTTAAGGCAATAGCAGCAACTAACTTTCAGTGGACCACCTGGCGTATGTAGACAATGATTTACGGGTATGAGTGAGCAGTCTTTCGGTCCCGAGCGATCGCAGGCACGCAACAGCATTTTTATATTATTATTTCCACCGATTTCGGGCAACAAACGTCCTATCAACTGTGGCGCCAACATGTTCGGATAAACTGCGAGAATAGCGCCACCAAGACGCAGAGCATCGGCCACTAGCATCAGCTCACGTTTTGCTTCTTTATTATCTGTATTCGCTGAGGCGTCTTCGAAATCAGCCAGTACGGCTTGTAGTGGGCAACTTGAAAGTTTGGCATGTAACCAGTCGTAATTGAACAGCACGTGTTCGAAGAGATCCTTGAAGCGACGTGAGCGTACGAAATGGAAAGGTAGCTCGCCGAACTAGAAATGAGGATGTGTTTAGATAGAGTATAAATGTATAAGCAATAAAGCTTGTTTAAGTATTTAAGAGTTCAAGTGTCTTAAAGACATTGCTCGGAAAACTATATTTTATTTTTGATTCGTGAAAGAAACCCCTTCGATGAATAACTAACCTATCACAAGCTACGCTTCTACAACAAGCTTCACATATTATTTCTTACCTTTCGCAAATTATACCGTTTTGAACTACCGTCCTTGCTGGTAAAGACCAATGGTTGTATAGGCACTTTTCTGTCCGCCGAGCCCTCTTTCTCCGTCAAACCGAAACGATGTCTTTGTATCTCCGTATATCTAAAGGGTTTCGGCACACCACCACCCCAAATACCCAGATAATAATCAGCAATCATCGAATGAAAATACATCGCCATATTCATGTTCTTGAAGTAGCGCTCCTTAGCGGTATCCCTGAATTGCCTATGATACCAGTTCATCACATTCACACCGTCCGCTTCGCGTTCGCTCAGATAATTCGGCAAATCATTACGTATGCGTGTCCACAAAAGTGGTGGTATACGACGTACTGGCGGCATATGATACTGATACACATCGTCCAGCACTTTATCATCCAACGAAATGAGATCTTCCAATTCGCTCTCCGACAAACCCGACTTAGCGGCGGTGATATAAGCCAATGCATGAAAAACCAAAATGCGACCATGCTGTTTTTCTATACGTTCGAACAGCATCATAATCGAATCCATAACGGTATTGGCGAGATGCGTCTCTTGCGGTTTGGTGTAGCTACGCCAGCGACAGATCTCAGCAAAGACCAGCTTCACGAAGATCGGTAAGGAACATTTGCTTATGGCATTCGCAACCAAACGCCACTGATAATTATTCAAATCACGACAAGCCGTCTTCATCCACATTTTTATAACATTCATAGCAAGATCTTCTCCCAACGCGGTAACTTCAATGAAATTCTCCTCGATATCGATCATTTTGCGTAGCACGTAATACTCCTGCGAGACGGTCGGATTGGACTCTTCGTTGGCGCATGAAATAATGATCTACGGTGGTTGGGGGAGGAAGTTCAGGTTTAAGTGGGAGAAAATGAAAGATTTGATATTATTTTTTCCTTTGGCTCTGGGTATATAAAATGTGCGTGCTTACCATGCTTTAATAAAGGAGAAGTTTGAAGAGAGTGAGGGGCGGTTGTGGTACATACATATATGTAAATTCTTTTGTGCTTTATATTTACAAATTTTAGCATTTCGAATTTTTAATGAAATATTTTGTTGCACTTTGCTACATTGCTTTAGCAGCCCAGGTCAAGCAATTTGGAAAACTTATACAGTTAGAACCAATATCAGATGACCATGCATTTATAAACTACATATGTACATACATACATATATCTATATAAGGTATAGCTTTTTTCGTAAATTACTAAGCAATGTTATACTTAAGTGTCTACGTAGGTTGTATTATATAATAAATCTATAAATCTCATGCAAATTAGTAAACTATTTTTAAAGAGAGAGATAGAGGTAAATCACATGCTTTGGAGTTAAGTGAAGCGATTTAAACGGGAGCGACATGCCATTAGAATAGTCAACTTGTCGTAGCTCCCACTCACCTTACAGTGTGGTGGTAAACGTGTCGGTATCCACGACACTTTATTCGAATCTTGTGTACCTGTTAGCTGATCGACTGAGTCAAGATACAACGTTAGCGGTTGGTTCGTGCTTGCATAAGTTAGTAATTGCTTAAAATGTGCCGTTAAAGGTACCAAATCGTCGGGTATATTCTCGAACGGTAGCATATAGTTGTAGGAGATCTGCATCAGAGGCATATTAGTAAGTATATTTACAAAAGTAAAATAGAATATGAAATAAAACAACAATAAAAAATATACATTTTGTTTCAAAAACCACTGGTATTTGGATACGCGGGCAGTTTCGATGACAATTTTTATGTATAAAAGTAATGTGCGTAAACATTTAGCTAGATATATTTTCTAAAAGGTTCTGAAAATTAGGTTTCTACAATCAAGATTTCTGAAATGATTGCGCCTGGCCCACAGATGTATTATGGTGAATCCATGATTAGACTGAAGTTACTAAAACATATCCAAAATCTTGGAATCTACGAATCAACGAAATTTTGGTTTAGTCGAGTTTTCAAGCATTACTTAGGTTCCGACTTAAACTTTGCAGGTGCGTACAGTATGACCAACGTGTTCCAATACACCTTTGTTTAGGCACTGATATTGTGCTTGTTGCAGCGTGAAAAATTCTCAAATTATCTTCGAGCAATACTTCCGTCGCAATAATCCTTGGTCGCATATGAATCAGGTTCGTTACGAATACTTGCATAGATTCAATTGTCGTGAACATGCTGCTTAAAGACACTCGATTTTTATTCCACTCTTAGACTGAACAAACTGCCCACGTTTTTAATTTAGTTCAATAGATAATACGAATAATAATAATTACGCTTAGTTGGAACACAAGTTACCTGTTGACAAATCGAAATTAGAGTCGGTGTTAAAGCACTTGAATCGGGTGTGGTGCCGAGGAACCGTATAACATTAATTGGTCGCTGACTGGCAAACCATTCACCGGCCACCAGCGAAGCACTTTTCGCAAGCATCGATGTCTTTCCACAACCTCCTTCGCCATAAAGGACAAGTGGTTTATCTGAATCCCCCAGCATATAGCGCTTGATATGTTCTAAATTATCTTCACGTCCATAAAATACCTTTACCGAATTATTACAAGCGTGCAAATGCTGTAGGATTTCAGTCACTATCTGCCCCTGTGCACTGGAGTCTTCTTTGCGCATGGCGCGATCCACCAATTTCACAATATTTTTGTAAAAATGTGAGATGAAATGATTGAGATATTCTTCATGCGTTTCGATGTCCAAACCCTCGCGACCGATCCACTCGACTGTGTACCTTAATGTTGGAAAATAAAAATAGCAATAGTTTAATTTGAGAAATTTTAGACCTTCACTGCATGAGACCTACTTTTGCATATTACTCGATTCAATCTTGTTCGGTAAGCGCACATCACGCAAATCGCCTAGCAATTTAGCCGATTCTGTGTCCAAACTGCGATTTATAATATCCACAAAGAGTGATGCCTTCTTGAGATTTTGCAAATTTATATTATTGATGTAGCGCACATAAGCCAGACAATGATTTTTTGTATTCTTCACGTTCAATATGCCATTAATGACTTCGCGCTCAGTAACTGAATAATGAGTAGAGAGATCGTTTTAGAATATTGATGTATGATGTATGTATATGTATTTGTATGACTGGTTTCTAAAATTAACATAAAAAAGTTTGCTAGGTCATCATGTGGAATACCGAACTACAAGTACAACCCTGTTTTCCTCAGGCTTTGTCGTTTGGTGTGCCAGAACCATGGAAAAGCCTTTTTTAAATGCTAGACTTAGAAAATGCAAAGCGAAGGGTGTACAAACTCCACGCTTTAATAAAAAGTTCGAAGAAGATATATGTGACCTTGGTGTTTACCCAACTATGCTAAGGAGTTTTACATGAATATTGGCTCCACAACAAAATGTCTCAATTGATTCAAAAAGAATTTTAATTACGTTCAATTGCAATACCAATCTATTCTCAAATCCTTTTTCACGTTAATAAATATCCATAAAAATTCAACAGAAGCCAATATTTAGGCAAAATAGTTGATTGCAAAGACCTAAAAAGTGTTAACGTGGCTCAATCCATTAACAAGACCACAAAAAACATTTCGGAAGAAATCTAAAACGATCAATTGCGAATATAGTAGAATTGCGAGTATAGAATAAATTGCGAAATTAGTAGATTTGATTCCAAGAGGGAATGATTGAAATGAAGGGGATTTTAAAGAAAATCTTTAAAACGACTGGCCTTTCAAAGTGTTCTAGTATTATAGATATTTTTCGAATACAAACGCGAATTTTGAAGTTCCACTACAAAGAGCCAACTTACCGGACATAAAATAATTATGGACACACTCCTTGTCCATCTTTTCACTGGCACCCAAAGAAGCTGCAGCCTTTCGTAATAGTTTTTGCATTTTATTAAGGGTATCCCACCAAACAGCTTGATCCTCGGCCTGTAACTTGGGAACGCGCTGTAAAAGAAGTGGAAGAAATTTAAGCAAATCGCTATCGGTGGATATTATAAGCTAAGCAGTGTGATACATTTGCAATTTTTAGATTGCAATGCTTGGCAATTCCAAACAGACAATATTGAATATTTACCTTGTTATTAAAGTTAATCAAAATCGATGAGATGGGCTGCAGTACCGACATTGGTGGCACGGCATTACTATCCTTTTTGTACCACAAATCGAGCAAGGCACGATCCACACCCATTGATGTCAGTTCCTCACAGATAAGTTGCAATTCTGATGACACTATATATGTTGGTATAGGGCGGTAACCATATTTCTGACCCAAAAACACAATGAAATTCGGACCCATCGAAAGACGTTGGCAATTTTGAATTTCGCGCATACACAATTCTGTCGTCATGTGATCATCGGTGGCTTCGTCACGAACACCCCATCGCATATCTACTACCTGTAGAGGAGGCATAAATGAAATAAAAAAATTTAATATACTATATACATATGTACATATTTCTTGAAAACCAAATCTATTGTTCCGTTTTTAATCAGAAATATTTAGCTCACGTATACCCGATTTACGAATAAATTATTTTAAACTCATTAAATAGAGGCATATCTGACATGAGTTAAGCATACTACAATTTCGACCTATATGAAGATGTAACTTTTTGGATCCCCTCGTGATCTCGTCTACATTTAGTTTCAACAAGGCGGCGCCAATTCCCACATATCAAATGAATAAATGGATTTATTGAGAGAGCACTTCGGTGAGCAGATAATTTTACGTTTTGGGCCGGTCGATTGGTCACCAAGATCGTGTGATATCACACTGTTAGACTTATTCCTGTGAGGATATGTAAAATCTAAAGTATATGCGGACAATACCGCTACGATTCAGGCCTTGGAGTAAAACATCACGCGTGTCATTCGCCAGTTACCTGTCAAAATACTCGAACGCGTCATCAAAAATTAGACTCAACGGGTGGACCATCTGAGAAGTAGCCGCGACCAAAAATTAAAAGAGATGATCTTCAAAAAAAAAAAACATGCCAAAGAATGTTCTTTCGAATGAGAATAAACATTCCCGATTAAATTTGAAGTTTCTGGGTTTTTCGCTAAAAAAGTAGGGACCTCGAAATGGATCACTCTTTACAATTTCGACCTATATAAAGATGTAACATTTTGGATCCCCAACACCATTCGCTGGTTGAAGGTTGACAAAGGTATCTGTTAACTCCATGCGAACATGTACATGTGTTCGGATTGCATATTATTGGTTAAGACATGCAAATTTCTGGAGCGTTACGTCTCCGGACTTATAGATCATTTCGATACTCAAATCTAACATAGATTGATAAGAATCCAGAAGTTGCCTGAATTATCTATTCATAACTGGCTAAGCCGATTTAAAACACGCGCTACCATACACCAATGAAAGAAGTTTACGTAATATCTGTTAAAAAAATCATTATGTAAGCCTCTTCAGCCTCTTCAGTCCCATACATAACTAGAATAGGTTTTTGAGTTATTTATTTTCGGTTGTTACGTCGAACAACGAAAAAAATAAATAAAATGTAATTAAATTCGAATAAGTTCAACCTTTCATAAAGTCCACTTCTTCATATTTTCAGCGTGACGGAATTTTGTTTGAACAACGAAAAAAATAAATAAAATTTAATTAAATTCGAATAAGTTCAACCTTTCATAAAGTCCACTTCTTCATATTTTCAGCGTGACGGAATTTTGTTGCGAAAAACAATTTCGTAACAGTCGATCGATTTTATTATACCTAAAGAACTATTCCAGCAAGTTATTTTAAATAACTATGGAATCATGAATTATTATTTTCGAATTTACTAGTAATCGATTTTATTTTGAAACTTTTAGGAAATTGCCTACAGTATGCTCACCTGAAACTCCAGTCCATGTTTTTCGCGACAATAGTCCTTAATACGTGGATAACACTTGGCCATCAGCGTATTGCGCTCCATTGTGGTATCTAAACATAGTTTAAATTTCAAGGTCAACAAGCAAATTCAACAAACTTATGCAATCAATTGGCCAGCAATTTCAAAAAGCACACACCTGTGAAAGTGGAACTGGTGAAAATGCGCACAATTTTCGAACTAACTGGCGGCAGGGACTCCAGCGAGCCCGCGAAAATCGAGTCAATCGTGCGATCATCCATTTTTTGGAGTGTAAATATTCAACTTCTTAGCTTTTTAAATATTTCCTAATAAAAATTTCACCAGCACCAGGCGCTTGAGAGCCTGCAACTAGGCAAATTGAAGACGCGTTTTACTTTTAACTTGTTTTGCGACCACTTTTGCTGAAACTCAATACGCGACTGCGATGAAAATTTGTGCATGAAAACATTAAATCCCCATTGACAGCCCAATAAATTGGCCGAAAATATCACAAATGCGACTTTTGTTGTTTGATCGATAACGCTTTCTGATTGTAGCAGTCAATCACTGAGGCGCAAGAGCGCAGGCGAGCAGTGGCGGACCATATAGCTGGGTCAATATGGCAGCGGGAGAAAGTGTTTGCGGGGTGTAGTTGAGCGTATGGCAGCACCTGACAGGACGAGATTTTGTAGGGAAAATCTGCACATACATACATACATAATTGAGTTCAAATGGCAGTCGCGTTTCCTTTAAACGATTTGTGTCGCTTATGAGACCCATATTTACATATCAGCATAATATTGCCATTAAAGCGATGGCATGCAACATCACTTATGGTTGCCGTTAATTATATAAATTATGCTATTACATTTGTGTGAACTAAATATTATATGTATATATGTAAATATATTTATGTATGTTTGTAAGACTATGTAATGGCTTAACATGTATTTAACGGCATTGCGCTGCACATTAAATTAATGGTAGTGTTCCAAATAATTTATGAACTCCGTTGGTTCTTTTAATACTTGCTCATATGGGCATATATACATATGTATACTTATAAATATGTGTACATATTTTTGTATGAAGTGTAATATAGATAAAAGCAAAGAAGTTAATTTCCATTGATATTATTTTTTGTTTTTATTGCTCTTCGAATGAGACAAGAGAAATATTTATTTTTCTGTTTATTACTCTCATTAAAGGACCTGTTGCTTTTTGTCAATACACTCGTATATGTATGTATACGTACATATGTATTTATAGACACATATAAACAAATAAGTATGTCTGCTTTAACAATAACAACTGCAACAGGTGCGTGTTAAGTGGTTTTCTCTCTCCTCCTGTGTCTATATCTATATCTTTGCATTTGTTCGCTTTCTGTAGCACGTGACCTTTGTGGGCGTTTCTTACTTACGTTCATTGTCCTTGCGTGTTTGCGGTTGCTTTTGAGTTGCGTTGCACCTTTGATTGCTTCGCAAAATGGTTTTGTTGTTGCCTGTAATTTTCATTGCTATTTCAACGTCATGACGGCAAATTTTATTGGCGCGCGCACACTTTAATCAGTCATCTGCAAGCAAGACGGTCGTCCGATAAGTGGACGAGAAATTTTTCGATGAGAAGTTTTTCTTTCGCGATCGCAAAGTTCTATGAATTAAGATCTAATATATACAAAAAATACTCAAAAGTACTAATATACCGTCTGGGGGCACAATATACCCCAGGTCGCGGTGCAAACCTCATCTAATTTCTATACCGCCTAACTCGATCGAAAACTTTGTGCACAACGAACTTTTTGAAATTCTTCAAGAGAAAAGGATTGCGACGGATTTCGACGGTTTCTGGGATGAATGCGAAAGAATCTACAACATCATTTCTGGTTGCTGTTATTGTTGCACTCCCAAAATATTTGTAGGGACTCATACTATGTAAGGTTCACCAACTATGTCGACTCATTTAGATGAGACGTAAGCTCAGCAATAAACTATATCAAGAAGGATCTGTGCTCTGCGTCCCTTTAAAACTTGCTGATGTTTGACTGAGCAGCTGCTAAGTGTTCTCTGTGAAAAAAAAAATAATTCTTTCAGTTTTAACTCACTGGCGTGTGTGTGTTGGATTCATATTTCACACTGAACTATGTCGATTAATTTATCTAGGAAAATATTTCAGTCCAGCTATACTTTCAACATTGCCGTGAATTTCTGCTTAACCAGTGAATTAAAAAGCGCTAAAATCTTATTTGTTTCTAAAGCCTTATGCGTGACCGTCAAAAGTTCACACACTCATCAAGTAGTCCTCGTACTAAATACACCTATACATATGTACGATATTTAAAGGTAGTCTGTAACACATCATCCGTCATTCATGACTTCGACATGACTTTCATGAAATAACTTTGAATGGCAATAAGAAATTTTCAAAGTCGGCTTGTCGTAAGTGAAAGTTTTGCAATTCTTCGTTTTCAAAGTACGAGTACAGAAACACAAGCTTTCGTTTAGTTTCGTTTTGTAATCAAAGAAATTTATGTGAGTATTTATGCACTCGCAAAGTTCTCTAGTAAAAGTTGTGTCAAAGTTGTTGATTGCTTCTCAGCTGACAGCTAGCTGCTTACGGGACATGTGTATACAAGTAGGTATACGTACTTATAAAACTATGATAGGTAGAGCAACATTTACGAGGGTGTGAAATATCCCGTTATCCTTAGTGCGGTAATGTGATTTTTTTTTTTGAATTTGAATTGCAATTTTTTTAACTATTCTCAAGCAAAGTAGCTTTAGTCTTTTATCAGTGTGTATACCTTACCCGACACCGGGACTAAAGTGCCGACACTCTATTGGTTCCTCTCGATTCCTCTCTGAACCATCTTGTGAAGTTCATCAACGTAAAAAGTTTTATCTGAGCAAAGTCGGAGACGTTCTCAAAAAACCTTCGACCGATAGTTGCGATTCTTTTCCTATATAGTGCTTTACAATCACATCGGAAGATGTTTGATAGTCTCCTCTTCTACCTCCTGACACTTTCTACAATAGTCTTTATAATGCGTCCCTAATCTACTGACATGGCTGCCTTTTAGACAGTGACCTACTTGTATTAGTACTATTCCTTGTGTTTTTATATTCTTCTGCTTTACTGGCGTAGATACCGCTTATGCGGTTATAGCCGAGTTAACAATAGCGCACCAGTCGTTTCTTCTTTTCGCAATTTGGCGCCAATTCGAGATACCAAGTGCAGCCAGATCCTTCTCCATCTTTCCAACGGAGAGGAAGTCTTCCTCTGCTTCCCCCGGCGGGTACTTTGTCGAATACTTTCAGAGCTGGAGTGTTTTCGTCCATTCGGACGACATGACCTAGCCAGCGTAGCCGCTGTCTCTTAATTCGCTGAACAATGGCAATGTCATCATTTGCTCGTATAGCTCATTGTTCCATCGAATGCGATATTCATAGTTGTCAATGTGCAAGGGACCATAAATCTTGTGCAGATAATGAGTGACTTATAGAGTTTGGTTTTTGCTCGTCGAAAGGAGTTTACTTATCAATTGCCTACTTAGTCCGAAGTAGCACCTGTTGGCAAGAGTTATTCTGCGTTGGATTTCGAGGCTGACATTGTTGTTGGTGTTAATACTGGTTCCAAGATAGACGAAATTATCTACGACTTCGAAGTTATAACTGTCAACAGTGGCGTGGGAGTCAAGTCGCGAGTGCGACAACTGTTTGTTTAATGATCATATCATCGGCGTACGCCACTATAAGATCTTTCACAAACATAGAAGACACCATAAGAAACTTTAGTGATATCAAAGCCACCTGACTATCTGTATGTGGTATATAGATATATTTCTTGTTGTGAGTGCACTCCTTGTCAGAAAAAGAGGGCTTTGCTGTGATCGCCTCTTGGAAAACAGTACAGTGGTGGCGATTTTGGTATCTTGTTTAGCAGACACTCGGTTATGTAGATTAGAGCCATCTGTATTTATGCTTAATCTTACGCCCCTTTCCACTCTTCTATGGAAGGGAAGGCAATATAGGGAATCGGATTTATGTATATTCAACTCTGCAAGATTTCGAAAATCCGTGATAATGGAAAGAAACCGGAAATTTTAAAGATTAATAGAATAACCTTTGTTGCTGGTGTCTAAAAAGGAAAATTACCTCAGTCTAAGTAATCTGATTTCGCTGCCATTTGCTTACAAAACAAATCTATTGGCAGTA
The DNA here is from genome assembly GCF_024586455.1 of Bactrocera neohumeralis. Taxonomy (NCBI): domain Eukaryota; kingdom Metazoa; phylum Arthropoda; class Insecta; order Diptera; family Tephritidae; genus Bactrocera; species Bactrocera neohumeralis. The sequence continues at coordinate 6,299,701 of NC_065919.1, forward strand.
AGTGTAAAATTACGTTAAGTGCCTGATAAATAATGTTCCATATATAAGAATCCAAACCTTTTCGCTCTCGGAAAAGTATTTTTTATTTCGAATATCTATTGATGATGCTGATTCCTGTTCCTATTATGCTTTAAAAAAATAGCGTTTAATAAAAATAACAACTAACAAATTTTAGCTTTAAATAACAATATAATTCGCTTTATTAATTTTTGTATTAAATATTTTTATAATACTTGTATTATTACATTAAAGTATTTAATATAAGTACGCATTTTTGTTTGTTAGATTACATAAATATAAATATATATGGTCCCACATCATATGCATGGCATCAAGAGTGTGTTTGGTAGTTTAAGAGGGGAAATTAAAACCTTCCTTATCGAATAAAGTCATTAAATATAATGCTTAGTTAAGCTCACGAACCAACATGAGACTTGAGAGGGTTAAGGATAGAACATAACTGATGCAAGGTATTCAATAAATTATTGAAGTTAATAACTAGGTGTTTCAGGGAACTAATAACAAAGGGAAATAAAGAAATGTACCATAAGATCGATCACCAGAACCGGATTACTAGGATGGAGTCTAACGCACTCGTTGCACTAGGATCAAGAAGAAAAATGCGTTACGTGCACGCAGTGTACGAGTATGTGTGTATATATGTTTGTATAAGTGTGTGTGGGAAGGCCATATTAATTATTGAAGCTTTTACTGAGCTTTTATGCAAAGTTAATTTGGTTTTTATTTTCCAGCGGTTAGGTTAAAATTTTGGTTGGAAACTTGGTTTTGTTGACATTTACAGTGATGTTAAAACTTTTGACTGCAGGAAATTGGAATATATAGGGTTTTGCTATTTATTTTTTGCTTAAAAATTAGGTGTACATACATATGTATCATATTCACTATTAATTTTCTATGCATTAGAAAAGTTCTTTGAAATTCGACATCTTGTTCTAATATTTTCAAATATTAATTATAATATATGTGTCAGTGTTTCTGTTTAAAATTGTACTAAATAAGAATTTTTATTTTGTATTTTGTATTGAAATATTATTTTAGTTATATTTATATTTTAATAATTTAAAGAATCAGAAACAAAAAAAAGTATAAAATAAATAAATACATTCAAAAATAAAATAAATTCATTATTAAATTTAAAGCTAAGGTAAACATACTTTAATATAATAACAAATTATTTTCGAAGCACCTACAATTTCAATTTATCTACGTAATAATAAAAATAAAGGAGCATATAGGTAGGTCTAGATCTATGACCGCGGAAGAACGGTGAACTCGCTAGCAAATAATTGGGGAAAGTTTATGCCATAACAGAAACGGATTTGAGTATCAATTAAAGCAGACCTTTAACAAAATAATGAAAGCAAAAAATATTTCCTTTAGAATTAAACAAGAGGGCCGGCTATTGATGTTAGAAGTGAACATAAACGTGGATTAGACCATCTTTTAGACTGTTTGTTCGATTCACCACTCTCTTAATACTGACATATCGAAGACAACAGAGCAGTTTTCCTCATTTACCTTCCCGATTTACACGTAGAACTATATAAGGAAAATGTGAAGATGAAAATAAAACCGTTATTTCAATTGTATAATTTTCATATATTTTATTTAATTGTATATGTATGTAAATGGTATAGAAATTAATTACATACATTATTCATTCATAATTAAAAATTAAAAAAAACATGCCTAAATGTTATTTAAATAATATTTAAACATAATCAGAGGACAGCATAGAATAACGGTATATATAAGTGAATACAAACGTATAAACAATATATGTATGTATATATGTAGATATATAGAAAAGTATAAAATAAAAAATTGTGTAAGCAAAGAAACAGATGTGAAATATTAAAAAGAAAACTTAACATGAAGAAGTGTCCAAGCGCTGGCAACATTAGAACGGATATAACAATTACCTTTAAACTAACTAAAAAGCTTGGTGTATGATATGGGTAGCTAATTTGTTTTATCCAAATAGCTGCAGCTACTTCAACACCTCTAATTACTTAAATATATGCAATTAACATTTCGTTGTTTCTTTTAAAAATAAATTATTACATAAATACAAATTGTGCAAATACAACATATTTACTGTATTTGCAATGATTCTTTTTTTCACATATTGATTTTTATTTCTTTTAAACTTCATTTTTGTGATTTTGATTTGCAGTGTTGCTTTTGTAAAGAAATAATTGCGACGAAAAAGGCGAGTGCTTTGCTAAGTTGACTGAAAAGCATATGCCGTTATCTGGCTTTGGTCTAAAAGATCCGCAAAAGGATGACACTTTCAGCTGCACATAGCAAAGCCTCTAAATCATAGTTGGTTTTGTTTTCGTAATAGTAGTATGTATGTATGTAGTACCCTCCATCATTTGGCTAACTCAATATTGCTAATCAGCTATTATATGTATGTATGTAAATGTGTGTGTATGTATATTTGTTGGTATGCATTTAAAATGTGCTTGTTTTGCTTTGACTAAGAGTTTGTTGGACTAATAATTGTTATTAATTTAAATTTTCCATTAAATATTTGTAATATTTTTAGTAGCAATAGTAGTTGTTGTAGTTGTGTTTGTTTCGATTTTTACCACAAAATTTCTATGTATCAAAATATTAAAATATTTTTTTTTTTATAAAAATTTGCATTTTTTATAAATTTATGATTTATGCAATTTTGGTGTTTTTTCTTTGATGCTTCCCTTTGGAGACTTTTGTTTTAAATCTATTTTTATTTAGATTATATACCTTTTACAAAACAGAAATGTTGCTCAGACTCTGCGTGTCAATGGATTGCCATTTTAAAAGTTTCGCTTTCGCTCGCTCACTGCATTCACGTTTATACCGCTTGGTTACTATGCCTTTGTTGTTGCTCACTTCGCAATTTTGCATAAAATTCTTATTCTCAAATACACAATTGAAACGAATTTCTTCCCAAATTATTTGCTGACTAAGTAAGCTTTTGGATTATTTTGCAATTTTTGTTAAGTTTCTTAAAACCCTCTTTTTTAGTTTACTGTTATCTTTTACATTTTTCGCTTCCTTGCTATGTTTTTCTGCTAAACTAGTATTAAAATTAAGTGAAATTCAGCAACACACCAACTTGCACTCAGCAGCATACAGCGCACGTCCCTTCGCTCTCATGAATGTATGTGTGCCTTGAAGTTGCGCTTTCACTTACGTTTTTTCTTCTTCTTGCGTTATTGCTCAAGCCTATGGAGTTGCATCGCCATTCTTCAAGCCTTCGCTACTTCGCTCCGTGCTAATACTATTCGTTGCCGTCGTGGTTGTTGCCTTTTTGTCAACGTCATTCGACGTTACATCCGACGATGCTTTGGCATCCTCTGCCCTCGCCAGCCGCGCCATTTTATGTATATGCGGTGATGATGGTGAGGTCAATGTGATTCTACAATAAGAAAAAGCTTTTGTTTTTGTATACACACAAAACGTATATCGGAAAGCGGATCACGAAAAAAGTGGTGGGCAGGAAGAAGTGTGAGTTTTGCAAACGAATGTGTGAAACAAGATGAATGATGCAAATAAAATATGTGAAACAAAATCATGTTGCATATAAATAAAATAATATAGCAAAATTAAAGCGAAAGGGGAATATAGTAGAAGAAGTGTGCCAGGATGTGAATGAATGGGTGACAATTATATTTTAATTTTTTTTAATATACCAAAAGCCGATTAGTAGTGATGGAGTTGGTGTTGGTGATAGTGATGATAGTGAGGCAGTTGCAGGAATGTGGAGTATTTGGTTGTTTAGGTGTCGAGGTGATGGTGTATAAGTGGAATACTTGATTAGAATCAAATAATATATATAAAATCTAAAATATATATATATATATATAGATAGAAAAATGAATGCATTTACTTGCACCTAATATTATATTGTAAAGCTGTTCTTAATAAAAGTAATATTTATAGAGCTCTTTAAGTGTTAGTACGTACTTGGCATAACTGTTAATTATGTCTGTCACAAATCTCGTCTAAAGTTGCTAAAGTGCTTTAATTTTTGAGTTTATTATAGAGACAATAGAATATACCGTATTATAGTATATAGAGGGTTTCTCATATAAAATAAGTCAATAATGACCGGATTTTGAGACTACTTCGCCATTGTGTTCGAAAGTGGGCTGAAGTAGTCAAATCTGGCATATTATCGACTCGAAATGAACACAACATTTCGCTAATTTCGATTTGGATAATTATGACGTTGACCCAAACATATATGATACATGGTCTGCGCGGTTCGAACCACAATTTTATGCAAAACTATTTTACAGACAACGTAAATGATCAAATTGATACTCGTATGCAAATTCGTAGTTGTTAAAGGTTGAAAGGTTAAATGGACCAATTATGAAGCTTAAGCTACAATCACAACACTCTTCTATTCGTACTCCATTTCATCAAAAAAAAAAAATAAAAATAAAAACTTAAAGTAACTGGTTCGCGTAGCTTACAGTTATGTCAACTAAGCCTCTTCCTATCCAATAATTTATGGCTTAACTTATCATAAATATATTTTAACAATTAATATACATGACAATGAGACCGCTTACCTCGGACTATTGTCATCCTTTTCATGCACCAGCGTTTTAGTTGAGCTCGGGCTCATCAATTCGCCGTTTGTGGTGCGCTTCACTTTGATGGGGCGCAAACGCTCCTCTAAATCACTAAGCGAACCATCTGTGCTGTGTGAGTCCTCACTAAAAGTTTAAGTTAACAAAATATAAGACTTAAATATGCTTTGCCAACAATTGATTTACAAACCTGTCGCTCACGTCATCATCGCCCTCCTCCATAGCCTGCTGCAGATCGGCAATGCGTTGCAGCGCCAAACGCAAATCATTCTTTAGCGCCGACGACTCCGACTCCACTTGTTCCAGTTTCTTTTCGAGATCTTTGCGTTTCGTCATCGACTCTTGTTCGCGTGACGCCGCCACATGATACTCTTCGCGCATGTCACGCAAACTCTTTTGTGATTTCTTGAGCGCATCTTGCGCTTGCATTTCACGTGCCTTCGCTTGCGCTACATCGTTCTGTACCTTCTCGAGTGTCTCTTTGAGTCGCGACACTTGCACTTCGAGTCGTGTGCGTGTAGCTTGTTCGAGGTCTAAGCGGGATTCTAGCTCTTTGGTGCGCAATTCTAAGCTGTAATATGGAAATGACAAAAGCAAGCATATTCCACTTCAGAAACTATTTCGAATGTGACTTCTATCCTAGAACTTACCGTTTTGATAGCATCGCTGTAGAAGGATCAGCCATACTCTCCACATTTTCCAAGCGTTGCTGTAGCTCGCTCACCTGCTCCTTTAGATTATTGCGCTCTGCTTCCAATTCGGATAACTTGAACTCATACTCGGAAGCAGCGATCTGCTCGGTATTTAACTGCTTAACAGCTGCGCTGTATTTCTTCATTAACTCTGCGAGTTCCTCTTCGTTCTCTTCGATTTGCGCCTGCAATTCGGCGCGATCGCGATGCGCTGCATTAGCACGATCTTCGGCATCATTACGTCCCTTTTGTGACTCTTCGAACATGGCTTGCACTTCGGCGAGCTCAGCTTCGGCCGCTTGTCGCGCCTTCATCACGAGCGTACGCGCCGATTCGGCGTCTTCGAGCTGGTTGCGTAGCTGTCGTATGAGTGCCTTGCCTGGCGTTTCCGCCTTTGAACGCTCCAATTGCGCTTGCGCGTCCTTTAACAGCGCCTTATATTTGCGTAGATCACGTTTTAGTTTTTGTGTGGCTGCCTCCTCGGCCTGACGATCCATACGATCTTGATCCTCCATCGATGAGAGTCGTCGCTCTAGTTCGTGCTTTTCGCGTAATAACAAAGTGCGCTCTTCGTGTTCAGTCTCGAGTTGGCATTCCAAAGCTGTTTGATATTTATTTGAAAATTTGAAAACAGTACTGGTAAAAATAATTTCAAGTCATATATGTATACCTTTAATTTTTTTGTAAGAGTTGTTGCGCGCTTCCTCCAATTCGTCGTCGCGTTGTTGCGCCTCACGTCGCGCTTCTTTACGCATGGTTTCGAGCGACATTTCTAGTCGCAGTTTGGCCTGTTCCAATAATTGCACCTGCCCGGCCATCTCATCCAGTTCTTCTTCTTGTTCTTTGACACGCCGATCCAATTCATTCTTTGAACGACGTAGCTGTGCGATTTCCTCTTCGGTGCTGCCACCGAAAGTCATCTCCTCCAATTCACGTTGTAGCGACGCCAACTTCTCTTCCTTGAGTTCGAGCTCAAGACGAGTGTCCTGAAAAAAGGAAAGCATATGCCGTTAATACACCATAGAGTGTGAAAATAGTTTCGTGGTCCAAATTGGAAAATTCCAATGAAATAAATTCAGAAATCATACTTATAAGATGTGGAGAAGATAATATACACGGAATTACTAAGGTATGTAGTTAGGTCTAGAAAGTCGGCATAAGAGGAAAGGATCGGCATTTATATTCGGTCAAGATCTGTGACCATTAAGAAATGAAAAATATAGAACCGAGCTTCGATAGATATAGGTACAAGGAACAACTTATAGAACTATAGAGAAAAGTTCCGCAAGAGTTTCGATTATTTGTATGTCAATTACAAAGGACCAGGGCCTGTACCCCTTCGATCTGATGTCAATTTAATATTATATATAAAAACTCGAACTATACATAAAATCTCTACATTTTATTGCCGCCCTGTATCAACGTTCTCGGTTATGTTTTGTATGATGTAAATATGAATTATTTACCTAAGCGAGCACGTAATGAGCTCCATTAAATAAACCGTTATTATGCTTAGCAAAACATCGGCGAAACCGTAGCATGGAATAAGCATTTAACGCAACAATCCACGCCGGCGATTCAGCGAAAAATCTTGTGCAATAATTAGAACAAGAATTTTCCAAGTAAAAGAAAGAAAGAACTACTCTCATAAGTACATACAGACATAGGAAATGGTGGCATGTCGTTAGTCTACTTAAAAGAAGACATCAAAATGAACCGGTTGACCGGTTTCTAGCGGCAAACGCGTGCCCAACTTTATCACAGATGGATAAAAGCAATTACGGCGGAGGGCTGGCGGGAGCCGGGCTCTACAATGTTGCAATATCCAAAGTACTGCATTCAACGTGTCTGTCTGTCTAACAGTGCAATCGATCAGGCGGCCGACTACGGTCATGACTGCGACTGCTACTGGCGGCGCTTCGACTCACTGACTTACTGGCCCCACGGGCACAAGCGTGCATGAACTCTGTTTTGTTGTAATTTACGGTTTAAAATTGTATCGTTTTCCTCATTCTAATACATACAGACGCATATATGAATGTATGTATTGCGTGTATTGTGGGCCAGTGGGCCGCCTTAGAAGACAGCTAAAAAATTAACCTAACGGTCTGTCTAATTGTCGTCACAACGGCGTGTTGTTGCTTCGGGCGGTGTTGTCTTTATTGCTTTCTGCTCGGTTTGCTTTAAAATGCTTAGGTAATTAAGCGCGTTCAAGCGCAATCCAAATGTCAAAGTGCCACAAACACATTAGCGCCGCGCAGTGCAGAGCGTTTAATACTGATAGACTCTCCGCAGCCGGTTTCCGCTTTTTTCCGCTCGATCGCAACAAGCGTTTAATAGCTGAGAAATCTTTTACCGTAAAAAAAACGGTTAAACTAATTTCAATTGACCACGGAATATTTTTTAATCACTTTAATTAAATTATGAGAGCAGACAAACAGCAATTGAGAAAGCGACCTCAAGACAAAACGCACAAAGGAAGGCGGATTTAACAAGGACCAGTTGAGTGAAGAACGCCCACAATTGAACTCGATGATACTTCACTCATTACAGCTTTTATTACGACAAATATTCCACTAATTTATTAAAATTACTCTTAATCTTCTCAGTTCGATGTCATTAGTCAGAGAATTCTTATTTTTTTATGTACAAGGTGAGTTCCAAAGTAAACAGGACTTAAAAAAACAGAACAAATGGTTTTTCGGCAAAATCAATTTATTTTATTCAAAATAGTCTCCTTCGGCTTCAATACAGCTTTTTGCATGGTCCAAACGCATGTCGAACGAGTGTTTTAGCTCGTTGACCGGTACGGCCGCCAGTATGCCGGTGCAAGCCTTTTGAATGGCCTCTACGACTGCATAACGCTTTCCTTTTATGGGCAACTGCATTTTTCCGAAAAGGAAGAAGTCGCACGGTGGCATATCAGATGAATACGGGGAGTGATTAATGGTTAAAATGTGATTTTTGGTCAAATAACCGGTCCCAAGCGTCGAATCAAATGTTGGATTCTGAGCAATTTTTGGACGTCAGTCAATTTGTGTTGAACAAACCGTGGACGCACCTTTCGTAAGCCCAAATGTTTGATCTAAATGCGATAAATGGATATTTTGTAGATGTTCAATTCCATTTCCATGAATTTCAATGATCATTTCGGCTAATTTTTTATGAATTCACGCACAGTTTCGATGGAATTTCCGGTGATCACAGATTTTGATTGGCCCACATGTCGATCGTTATTTATGTCCTCACGATCACTTTGAAAACGTTGAAACCACTCGTGCATTCTGCTACGGGATAGGCAATCATCGCCATAAACTTGTTTCATCAATTGAAACGTTTCGGTAAAAGTTTTACCAATTTTAAAACAAAATTTAATGTTGGCTCTTTGTTCGAAGCTCATTTTCGCACCGATAATACAAACATACTGACACTTAAAACGCAATAACTTCACTTCCAATCAATGAAATGTCATGAAATTCATTATCACTAGACAATCGATAAAGATAGCAGATTCTAACGCATCAGTCGACATATAGATTCAAAAAGTTCTGTTCACTTTGGAACACACCTTGTATTCAAAGAATTATTTTGAGCTCGTCAATGAAAAATGTATTTCTTCAGTGCAGATCTCTTAATTCATCAAATCCATCCGGTTAATTATTACATTAATTATATCCGTGTCTGTTTTGTTTCAGTTTTGTCTACATAGGTCGAAGGCTTGAAGACTGTTCAGCCCTCCAATAACATAATAAACTTAAATTGTTAATTTTTAACACCCTATTCCCCGAGCAAAAGCCATCAAAAGTACAATACCAATACTATAAGAAAAAATTTGGTTTGCATAAAATAATGTTAAATTTCGGAATAAATACATACAAAACAATGATTCAAAAGTACTTTTAAGAAAGTGTAATGTTTGAGCTGCATACTACCAAACAAAGATGGACTTGGCACTTTGCGGCCCTGTGAGCTCGGACAACTACAAAAAGAAACTATTGAATGCCAATAGTTTCCTGGCAATTATCATCTTAATATAGCGAATAACACAAAACTTGATAACGATATTATTTGAGATCGAAACCAATTTGCAATATCTTCGCACGGAATTTCAAAATTAAATTTATTAATGAAAATTAAGTTTTAAATAAATAAATATAAAATATGTTCAATAATTATTTCGGGCATAGCACAAAATTATAAATACACAGTTCCATTTCATTTGAATTCCATTAGCCCTACACGGAAACCCTTTAGCTTAAACATACTATATAAACAAAAACTCAGTTTCTGTTCAACATTTTGTAAGTATTAAAAAATTTTCGAAAAGTGGTTATGTAATCTACATATGTTAGTGGTTATTTTTCTTTCTTCAGTTGCTTTTGATAAAAACAAATATTAAGAAGCCGGAAACCCAAATACTGATAACAACGTCGAGATAGTAGACGCGTATCGTTTCATACGAAGTTTCTTCGATAATTAGCATTCTTTGAAGCAATTTGCTTGCACTAAATTAATTTTGTTGGATAAATATAAAATAGAAGGAAGTATCAAAATTAATTAGCTGAGGCAAAATTAAATTGAATTTAGCGCGGTTTGGTTTCGAAGTCGTCAACTTCGTATGGGACAGCGATATTTTTTAAACATTCTCAATTATATTGTGGTTTATCCTGTACGGTTTCTCAAGAATGGTGAGTAATATCGTAGCTGTTTAGAGCTTTTGAAAGTGTTAGTTATATCGAATCCGACAAATACATTTTTTTATAAGAGCATACGACTGTTATGAATAAAGATGACATCGAAACAAGCGACCAGAAATCAATGACTTCAGACTCATCAGATCAGAAAACTAAACCAGGCCTTTTTGGAGGGCCGGGAAGAGGTCGCTGTTGAAGACCGTGATGGGAGACCTGCGACTTCGACAAACACTGACAATGTGACTCGTGTGCGCAAAGTTTTATAACTCAGACCGACGACTAAGTATTCGTTTAATTGCCCAGATGTTAAATTTATCAAAATCTGTGATTCATCACATTGTGACGGAGCACTTGAACATACGCAAGGTGTGCGAAAAATGGTCCCAAAAGTGCTCAATGACGATCAGAAATTGCGGCGAGTGAAAGTGTGCCAAGAAAATTTGAACATGTGTGAAAGTGGCCTCCAATTTTTGGATAACGTAATCACAAGTGACGAGTCATGGATCTTTGATTATGATCCCGAGACAAAGAGGCATTTGAGACCTCAGAGGGGATCCAAGCAGCATGAACCTCAGCTCTCAAGGCTATTCCGGATAATGTCTTCCGTCACGCATTCAATGCTTGAAAATCGCGCTGGCAGCAATGCATCGACGCAGAAGAAGCCTGAAAACAACTGATTACTTTCCGGACGAACCCTATCAGACCTTAAGAAAATAAAAATAAAAATAAAAAACAAGATTGTAGGACTTGGTAATATAAATTTGAAAACAATGAGCTACCCGAAAATCAGATTGTAGGTGGTATAACACTTCATTATTTTTTCATCAAACATTGAATATTTTACCCCTTCGAACGAATTCGAAACTATGGAAAAGCTATGTTGAGGAGCAAAGTTACGAACATTATAGTTTTAAATTCGGCTGTGGTTCATATGAAGCGCGATGTTGAGTAGATGAGTGTTGAATGAACCGAACCGGTTCGTAACCAGTGCGTTTTCCTACAGGGTAAGGTTTAACTATATTTTATGTGAGTATGTAAACATATAAACGGAAGTGCATATCTTGTACAATATTATGTATTCAGTCATAAACATATATCCCTACATATGTTTATAAATAGCACAATTATGCAGTTTTTGACAAAAATATTGGTAATGACTTAAGCAAAATGAATGTAACCTACTTGCAGCAGCGAAGTAAAACGCAGACGACTCATCCTTTATGGTGGTAATATGTGTTATCGTGTTTTATTTGTATGTATTGAATGCACAATTGTATGATTTCGTTTTAAGTGGCGGCATATATGCAAAACATACGTATATTTGTGTACATATGTATGTACGTATGTTTGAATATAACACTACACGAATTAAAGTAAAGCGCAAGAAATTTGGCAATAAAAATACTGTGCCTTAAAAAATATGTTACAACTTTGATAAAACTTGTAAAAACACCTAAAGTTCTCGTATTTTAAATCGCAGTGACGCCCATTAACTAGGAGTTGAAATTATTACGTTGGCGTTTTTTTAATTGTATAACGCATACTACATACATATGTATGTTGCAACTGCACGACAATAACAAGAGGCACAACAAACATGAACAGTTTCACTTGCACTTGTAGTAAATAATAGTGCTACAGACAAGACGCGTTTAAAAATTACAGTTAAATAATTATAATGCAACAAACACTAAAGTTGTAAAACTACCACAACAAAATTTAACAAAACAGTTTTTAGCACCACCTTTTAATTTTTTTGAATTTTTTAATTTTAAAGTTTTCGAGTTAAAAGTTGTTTTTTGTTATTGTGTGGCATTAATGATTGTTATTAGTGTTGTTGGCATAAAAAATAATCGTCGGAAAGTGAATTGTTTGCTGTATTTTTTTTTTATTTCGTCACCCTGTAAAGGCACAATATTTGTTTTGTTTTTTTTTTTGGTTGACAGCTGTGTTGAGTTAGCTGTAATTACTCAGGTGGCGCTACACATAATTTCATTTAAAGAAATATTTGTATTGTCATCAAAGTCTGTATTCTTTTATCGCGCTAATGAGTTATTTATATTTTAATGCTTTTTAACGCCACATAATTTGTACCAAATCAATTATCGCTTATCAATTTACTGTAGTTATTTTCACTTTTTCACACATGCATTTTCGTTATTTTCGTTAAGCAGACAAAAAAGGATTCAAATTACAAAATTAAATAATTCTTGTATAGCCACATTTTTCTAAATATTTGACAGTTTTTGCATCATATTATATGCACAAAAACAACAAATAACGAAACACAAATAAAGCGTTCCAATATATTGTGCAAAGAAAAAGAATAGACCGCGTCGAAAAAACGTGCGTGGAAATGAAGCGTACACAACCTACTGATAGCCGGTTAGTTGGACAGGCTGGTTGACTGCTTGATTGTCTGATAGTTTCCAACGCAGTTGTTTGTTTGTTTCACAATGCAGACAAAGTTAAGGCACAAACAAAGTGGAAATAAATAAAGAAGTCAGTAAAAAAAAAGAAACGAAAACCAGAAGAAGTGCAAGCGGAACACAGTGCTACGCTATCGCAAGGGAGTGGTGGTGAGAAGTTATCAAAGCGTAGCTAATAACTAAACGAACGGCATGGGAAAATATATGTTCATACTACACAGATACATACATATGTACATATGTAATTCTTTGAAAGAAATGCATTGCTCCAGAGTTTTGTGATTCCACTGACTACAGTCATACCACACTATAGGTATGAAATAGTTGCTCCAGCAGTAAAGAGAAGCAACAATGCCGCAAACAAAAAGATATACAGCAAGAGCACTACAATGTTTGCTACCTAAGCGATAGTGACTGACCGAATAATGAATGTTTCGGTTATCGAATTTGTATGGCAGAGTGCGAGGAACTTTTAATGCATGTTAGCTTAACCCGTTGTGCTTCTAAGTCCCATTATTTAAATTTTTTTGATGGTGTTTTCTGTAAGCTTACAGTGAATTGTTCTATTGTAAGCTATGCAAGGGTTCATTCAGTAGTGATTCCATTCCATAAAGTGAAATTGTCAAAATCGCGAACTGTCAAGATTGCGAAAAAAGGTGTTTACGCAAAAAGTGTTTGAAAGGATTAAAGTAGTTGTTTTATTGTAAAACCAAGGGAACAACATAAATAAATAAAGGTAAGATAGTTATTAAAAAAAAAATAAGTCATTGGAAAAGTGTTGTTGCCTATAGGCAACACCTGTGACTAACGAACCACGACACTAAGGACTTTGAAATTTTTATCACTTCATTCTTGAGTTAAAACTAACATATATATATCTGTCCTAAAAAATGTTTTAGCCCATTTTAATTCGGGCATGAGAGGGTTAAGCCTTCGAAAATCTCGAGCTGAAAAATGCACCAAAGCAAACGAACCCTGATTTAATTTTCCTAATTTGATCGTGGTATTTCACTTGCGATATCTTAAATCTTATCATATCGTATATTTTTATACGGGTATTTGAGCTTTTTTAGGTCTTCGATATTATAGTTTATACATACATACATATATCCAAATAAAATTCCCAGATTCAATTAAAATGTTAATATTGGTTTTATGATTTGTGAAAATAATAAAAATTATAAGGTTGCAAAACGATTTCAAAATTGTATTTTATTATTTATTTAATTCTATAACAACTTAAGAATATTGTCCTGAATTCTCAAGTTGATCCAAGTAATAGTTTTGGAGATACAGCTTTGAGAAGTTACGCGCTCGAGTTTCACTTAAAGCTTTCAACTCGTTTTTCTCGAAAATGTCTTTGCAAAGTCGGTTGAACTGCTCTGTAAGAAGTTTTGCTTTCAACGCGAAGACACTTTATTGTAAGGGCGAGTTTTTAATACTTTCCATTGAAAATTTTACATAATCTTTGGAAAGTATGTATTTTTGGAATAATGAAAATAAAAATTAAATATAAGCCTTTTTTGCGCGAGGAAGAATATGTAACCCCTTAAAATGAATCAATGTGTGTGTTTACACAACTTATACCATTTTGCCAAATTTGAAAAAATAAATATATAAAATAATAACTCAGATTCTTTGTTAATTCAACATAAACCATACACCATACATATATTTTATATTTCTAGAAATTAGTTTTTTATTAATTTATTTTTCAATAAACCTATGTATGTATATATTTTAATTCATTTAGCCACCACTGTAGCGCCGACAGTTGACGAACTGAACAAGTTTGAATGTTCGATACACTGGTTTGAAGCGAACCAATATCGAGTTAACATATGCTCCACGAATTTCAAATTAACAACAAAATACAACAATGGCAATATGTTAATGAAATGTTCAACAAGGGCATTTGTAGAAAAAAAATAAACAAATAGTGTACGACAGTGATTGACTATTTTATCAGCATTGAAATAAAGCATGTAAGCACAGTAGAGAGACACGTTGGGTAGTACACTGAAAAAAGGCCCTATTTGAAGCAAATGTTTGGTGAAGTATATACGAATTAATGTAAAATATGCATAACTCAATATATGTATATAAAATACGAGAATATCTAGATATTAAGAAAAGAATTCGAAGAAAATAAATATTTTATCAATAGATTCAATTTAAAAAGATAGTTAAAGCATTGCCGATATTTCCCTTACTTCATAAACTTCATTTTTGAATTAGAACTTCTTTTGGTTGGTAACATATTTTTTGAAATTTTGCAGGCATTAAGATGCTCTTTGTAGAAAGTGGATATGTGCAAGGGGATCAATATTTTCCAAAACAATAATTATTAGGAATTTAATACGTTTGAATTAACATAAAATATTTCCAAAAAAGTATTTAAAGGATACTAATTTCGCAAAGCATGGTCTGATGTAAATATCGGCACCAAGTTTCTCAACGAGCACATTTTCGAAGATTAAGATTTTTAAGTTAATATTTTCGCCGGTAAAGAAACGCAATGAATATAACGAGTTTTAAAAAATAAATATTTAAGAATTCAGATTCCTTAAAGATTCATCTCAAAACTATAATAATAATAACGAATGCTCAGATTGGTGTAAAAGAGAATGGGTTCTGATAAAAGATTTAATGCAACATATTATAAATGCTGGGACAATAATCAAAATCTCTCATGGCAATTCGATTCAATTTGTTTATTACAAGTGGAAGTGTAAATATTTAAAGGCTTTTTTGGTCAACTAACGTTTGGGGAACAATACAAACCAAGGAGTGATCACCAACACTATTAAAAAATACTTTTCGACAATTATGGGTATTACTTATGACATTAATTCTACGACTGTACATACTACACATATGTACATGACACATTATTGCCCCATTTTAATATTGTCAATTTTAAAAAAGTTGACTCACCGCTAAGTTTTGCTCCAATGTGAATTTCTCTGCGATGAGTACGTCCTTTTCGCGTGATAGCCTATCCTTGGTTACTCTTTCTTGACGAGCAGCATCCTATGAATATGCAAAATATGTTAATATATAACTATAAATGGCAAAGAGCATGCTGTCTACAACTAACCTGCAACGACTGACATTCCGCATCGAATTTACGTTGTTTCTTCTCCAACAAATTATTGCGACCATTCTGCTCTTCGAGCAACATGCGCAAATCATTCATTTCGTTGGTCATCTTTTGCGCTTTGCGCTTCCATTGACCGACAACTTGACGTTGCTCCTCGACTTCTTCGTAAGCATCGGAGAGCTAGAGATAAAAATAATAACAGTATATATTACATAATTAATTGAAATTGCAAGGATTTGGCATACGCACTTTCTTCTCCAGCTGTTTTTTCAGTCCCACTAACTGCTCCAAATCGTGTTCGTGTTGCGTCTGCAAACGTCGCTTAGTGAACTCGAGTTCGCGCGCCACACGTTCATACTTCAACTTGTAAACACCGTTGCCGCCTTCCTCATTCTCGGGATCCTCATCTTCAGATATGCCATTCAAATCGGATTTGGCGCAAATTAGCTCCATTTCCAGCTTCTCGCTGTTCTCTTGCAAATTTTTCACCTTATTTTGTTGCTCGCTGAGTTCCTTTTCGAGTTTCAAACGTTCGGCAGTTTCCGCTTCAAGACGTTCGGTGGCGATATTGGCAGTGGAACGCTCCTCGGCAAGATCCACTGTCATTTCGGATAACTGAAAGTTTGGAAAAATATAAATTTTATCAAAATAACGTTGTTTATCAATATTGAAGTTGAAAATGAGTAAATAAGACGGCGTAATATGTCAGCTTTTATAATGGAATAAAAACATATTTGTAGATTTTCTAAAAATATACAACCTATTAAGTTATTTTAGTTCTGCGAACAAATTTTTCAAACTTTATTGCAAACTAATTTTATTTTGTGTGGGCCGTAATATTGTCTTCGAAAAATTTAACACCTGCCCAATAAAAAATAATTTGAAAAAAAAATATGAAAAAATTAGTCACACATTGTTTTTGTTGCTCCGGTGTTTGAACAACCACTTATAAATGTATGGCAAATAAATATATATGTATATACATATAGATAAAGATATATGTATGTATATATAGATTATAGTACACTAAGATCCTAATGTGTCACAGTACTACTCATGGACGCATGGACACATTTAAACGCATACATTTGTACACTTTGACGCAACTTTGTTGACGCGGCTGTCAATGTCAAAAACCACTCATTAATATAAATAAAAACAACAAGAATTTTGTGCTCTCATATTGCTTTCGGGAAACCCAAAAAACATGAACAAATACAAAATAGTTTCATTTCCCACTTGATTTTTGATCTTAGAAAGAAAAGAAAAGAAGAGAAAAAAAACATTTTGGAAATTTTATGATTGGCATGGCAGCCGTCCAAAATTATTTGCTTTTTATTGTGATTTTCATGAAACATACCGAAAATTTGAACAATGGTGACAAAATAGCCCACAAAATTGGCAATGTATAGCCTTAGAATGTAAGATTTACTGTTAGGTACGCAGATATGTCTGTCCATTAGGGTGAGCAATATTTACTTCTTCCTACATGCAAAGAAATTTTGGAGGAATGAAAAGCATCTGTCCAGAGGAGATTTTCTTCTGATGCCTTAATATATTACTAAAGCACGCGAAATGTACGGTCTCACATGCGATATTGGAAGAGTGAGGAATTTGCAATAGATCAAAATGGTACACATGATAGAGCAATAACAAGATTCGAGAATGTATCCAGTTCATTAAGCACGTATCAAGATCACACTAAAGTTGCATCAACATTTTTTTTCCTATATTTGAAAGAAAAAAAAACCATTGCTTCTAATAGGAGGTCATAAGGCAATTTAACACCTTTTATGTACCCGAATACAAATGAATATAAAAGAAAAAAGTTTACAAATAAGAAACACCCAAAAACACACATATGTATGTAAGTACGTATACTCCATAAAAATTAAGCGCCCATTAAACATAGCAAAACAAAGAACGCTGAGTATATGTACATATGTACATACATATATACATATATATATATACTTATATCAATAAATAATTTGATGAGAAAAAATGTGGAAATTATGTTCAGCATTTTTTAATGACCTAGACCGATAAATAGGAAAAGAAAATATTTGCCTTGGTCTTAACAATAGACAATAAAGAATGTCTAAATTAAGACATTGACAATGAAAAATTCTTTCAAGTTTTTTAAAAATACAACAATTTTGTAAAATCGAATAATTTAATTTGGATTTGGTTTTTCCTTATTTCGAAAAGTCGGTTCCCCTAAGAAAGTACTACTCTCTAGCTCATAATTTCTATCAAGGGTATTGTTAAATCTTCGCCAAAAACTCGACTTACAGCCAATTGGAGTTTTTGAACATTAGTCATAAGCATGGATATTGTTCGTTATTTTGCTAGAATGTTAATTGATTCGACTCGTAGCTCGCATTTGAGGTATATCGTGGTCAGAAACAAACACTTAACATGTTTTTAATAGAGAAATTGTGTAGAAAGCTATAGTTCGGAGCACAGAACGATATACGCACATTAGCTATTGCCTAAAAGGTATTCTTTCTATTGAACGCACCCGCACACATTACGAATCAGAACTCTTTTCCTACCTCATCGAAATTGTTATCGTCTTCCTCTTGTATGGTGCGATCATCATCATCATCATCATCATCGGCGACCGATTGTTCACGTGCCACCGAATTTGAGCGCGAAGTCGGTGTGTGCGGCAATGTTTTGCTCAGTTGAAATGCTTTCGTGAGTATGTTTTGCGAGGAACGAGTACGTCCTACCGATGAGCTGCGCTCCATACTATTACGTTCACGTTGACGCTCAATCAAACTAATTGTATCGTAATCATCATAAACCGAATTGGTTGGTGTGGTGCGACCACTGTCCAAACTACCGGTCACACTGCCTGTAGGACCCACCGAGCCTACACGACGCGAGCGTCTGCCTAACGCAGTCCATTCTTCTTGCACATGATCGGTGCGACGCAAAAAATTCTGTATCTTCTCCGAAAGATATGCTGAGGTGGTGCGTGGATCCTCATATGAAGGTGATGGGCGAAGCGTTTGGTGCACCGGTTGCTTCTTGCAACCCAACACGAAAGAGAGATTTGCATCGAATACAACTGGCGATTGTTCGAGGTTGTGCATTTGATAGACATCAAGTGGATCGCCGCGTGTGTATGTTTGTGGGAAGACGCGTCTTGGCGGTGTCGTAAGACGTGATGGTGTAGAACGACCATTTGTCGCGCTAGTTGCACGCGATGTGCTGAGTGATGAACAACGTGAAGACGTCGACAAAGCCGGACTGGGTGAACGTTGCGACAGCGTGCGTAAACGCTCTGATCCGTTGCAGCGTAGAGCATTTCCACTCGAACCGGTTGTAGAGAGATAATCTGTTTTGGGAAGAGGTAGTTTCAATGATACCTCAACGGCTGTTTCGTTGGCAGAAGTCGAGATATTTTTATTACCACTAATCCTTGAAGAGAACGACGACGACGACGCCGACGAAACAGACGATGAAACACCGTTACTACCATAACCATTACTGAGGGAAGTGTTGCCGGAATAGGTGTTGCTGGTAGAGTTGAGAGAAGAGGCAGCGTTAGCTAAGGATTTGGCAAGTCGGTATTGGTAAGAGGATTGACTTTTAGCATCGTTCAATATGAGGCCATCTTCCGAATCGTAACTTTCTTGTGTACGCCGCGAGCTCCGTGTTATCGTGGTTGTGGAACTGGTGACGTTGCTGCTGCCGACGCGTTCGCGTTGCTTCGACAACAACTCCACTTGTTTGCGTGCACGTTGTTGCTGAGCTTGTGGCGGTACGGGTGGGCGTGAGGAAGCATTGGTACTAACCGAGGTGTTCGAGGACAGCGAAGACGTGCTGCCGCCGCCCTTACTTAGTGGATTGGGGTGATCGCCGCCATTGGTGGTTGGCGGTGGTGATAGTGGACCATTGGTGGCGCTTGTATTGGCTGTATTCGTGTTTGTTTTAGACGACAATACAAAGGTGCTAGGTTTTAGAAGACCGGTTGAACTTTGCGGTTTGGAACTGCGCATAGCTTCAAGGACACGCTCTAAAAATTTAGAATTATCTAAGGACTTCTCACTGGTATTTTGTGTAGTATTACATGTTGAGGTTTGCTTGGTTTTGACATTTACTATTGATGGTTCAGGTGTTTGGGTCTTAGACACGGACTCTGATTGTGTGGTAGTCGAAGTTGTTGTGTGTGTGACAGTGTTGGCATTTAACTGTTTCTTATGTGTGGTCGTTGATTTAGTATTTATTTTACTTTGTAATTGAGTTGTTAGAGTGGTTGTATGGGTTTTGGTCAGCTCTTCGGTAGTATGTGTATCTGTAATGGTAGGGACTTTCGTCGTCTTTTTTAATGGCGTAAGGCAGCCATTAGTTATGCTAGTATTCGTAGTGAGTTTGCTCTTGCTTATGGTTTTGGTAGCGGCAGTTTTGGTTGACTTAACAGCAATATCGCCGGATTGAGTTGATTGTTCTTCCTTAACAGTGGATACTTGCTGCGATTGAAGCTTTGCTGCTAAGCCAGTACGTCCGACGTTTCTCTTTATGGTATCACATTTAGTACCATTTGCATTCTTTTCGGCTGTAGTAACTTTGGAATTTGACGGTGTTTCTGCTGCGGATGAGCTGGTCGGTTCAGTGTGGTTATCTTCAGTCACTTTATTGCCGCTATTGCCATTGTTCGAGCTTTCCGCAACCAAATCAAGTGCGGGTTGTAATGGTGCCATTTTTTTGGGCGTTGGATTTGTGGGGGTCAGGTTTACTTGTGTATTAGTAACGTGTGGCATGCTGTGATTTGCTCATTACGAATTAACGATTCTGAGCTCGCAAACATACATAAGATTAAAAGAAAAATCACTTTAACAAAGGGTTAAGGCATTCACTCTGAATAGGTGGAATAAAGACGGCTTCGGCTTTTGGTGATGATGAATGATGAGGGATGTTCTGCCAATATTTGAGTATCATCAATAATCAGTTGATCAGGATTTTTTGACTACTTTTTTATCTGCTATGAGTATGCAATCTTCCGGTGTAGCTGGTATGTAAAGCTTCTGTCGTAAGCAAATGATTTGGTTCGTTGTGTGTTTTCAATTTCGTTGGTTTCGTTGAATTTTCTTGTAAGGCGTATCGATTAATTTAGTGTATTTTTATACATATTTATTATTAAAAAAATTGTTATATATTTTTTTTGCAAAATGTTTGCGCACCCAAAAAAGTGTTATTGTTTTTCGAAAATTTTGTAATCTGCAGTTTCCGAATATTTGAAACAAAAAATTTTGATTAACCACAATTTTAAATTTATTTTTGCATTATTTCTGTTTAAACAATTTATACGACTTTTTACAAAAATTTTTAAGCACGCTAAATATTTGTTGCCTTTTATTTTGTTCTATTTTTATTAATATTGAAATTAAGTGAGTTTATTTAAAGTTAAATGTTCATATTTTTTTATTACTGTCATGCTAAAATGTAATTCTGGATTATTTTAAATTATGTTTTACTCATTTATTTATCAAATCCGGGTAATATTCATACTTTTTATTAAACTTTTTTCAAAAAATATTTTTTTTTATTTTTTAGTTAAAACATAATTTCTTATTTATTTAGAATTAAATTCGACTATTTTATACACTAATTATATTTTGTTATTCCATTATATATGTATGAGTTCTCATTAAATAGTTATATTTGTATGTATGTATTTTTATTTTATTTTTTATGTGTATTAAGAATTTATATTATATTTTATTATATTAGTTAAATGACAATTATATAATTTATAGTCAATAAAAATATTTAAATAATTAATTTCTGTATCTTTTTAATATTAATTTTATTTTAAAGTTTTTAATTGATTTATTTTAAATATTTAAAAAAGGGTATTTACTATTTCATGTATATCTGTGCATATTTTATGCTATTTTACTCATTATTAGTTCATAATGTATTTTTTTTAATTTTTATTTTATTTTATGAGTGTCTTTTTTTTGTTTTTGCTTTTACATTACGTATTTTTTATTTTTATTTTATTTTGTTCAATTTTTATTTTTTTTTTTAATTTTTCTTTGCAAAATTTTTTTTATCTATATTATTTTATTTTTATTTTTTCATTTGTATTTTTAGAACTTATTTTATTATATTATTTCTTTCTTTCTTTGTATTTCATTTTATTTTTATTTTTTACTTTTTTTACTTAATTTACTTTGTTTTTTCTTACTTTTACTTTATTTTATTTTTATTTTTTACTTTTTTATTTAATTTACTGCTGTTTTTTCTTTCTCTCTGATGTTCATTTTTTTCAGTTATTTGAATGATTTTCAAATTATTTCCAATTTTATATCATATTATGTTGCATCATACTGTTATATACTACAAACACATTAAAAATTACATGTAGTGATCATGTATGTGACTATATATGTATATGAATGTATGTACTATATATAGACATATACATATATGAAACAAAAACAAATTATTTTGCAATAGATTTTGTAATTCCTCTTTGTCAACTTGGCCACTTTATTTTCCTTGGCAGGTGCTTAAATTTTACTTAATAGAAATGTCCATTTGTACAAAGAGAGTTTATCATTGTCTCAGTTAATGTTTAAACCTGTATGAAATTGCACTAAGAAATCTTCGCACTTTTTCCAATTTAACTTAATAAATATGTTCCACTTTTCCAAGGCTTTTTTTTCAAATTTTTATTCAATAAATATATCCGATTTTCGGGCACAGCGCTTTTTTCATTTATTTCCGAGTAACACGAGCCGCGCGACCGTTTTCTTGCGAACGGATGTTCTTAGTTCTCAGTTTAGCGCAACCCATTAGCTATTTTCGATAATTTCGGAAAGCGTCTGGCGAAATTTATGCAAAATTTCAAGCACTCAGCGGTTCACTGCGCGTTCGGTTCGCCACTGCTACTCGGTACTGACTGACTGCGGCGACTGGCTGATGGACGAACGCTGCTGATCGCTTTTCAGGCAGCGCGCTGGGAATAGCACAGTACACCAAAACGCTCAGTGATTATTTGGCAGGCAATTGGATTCTCGCTGCTCACTGGCCGGTACCTAGCCAATTGCTTACCAGAACATATCCGTCACTAATGTGGTATACGCAATAGACTAGAGATCGCCACCAAAAAGCAATAAAAAAACGCAACACAACTAACGGTTAGTGAGTGTGCCAAAGCGTTGCGAAAATAAATTCGACAAAAGTAAGGCAAACAATGAAAAAAAAACACAAAGAAATTAAGCATATTATGCAAATGCTGTGCTTTCCATAGCCTATTTCCTGCGTCTATCGCTGCTGTTGAGCGCTGACAACCGTAGCTCCCATCCAATTAGTTGTTTTGCCGGTGGCAACAATTGGACGCACAAAAGGCAGATGCCGCAAACTCATTCGGATTTTTGTGATCTATGATTCTCGCACTGAATTTTCAAATCATCGACTTGCTGGGTCGCTAGGCCAAGCTGTTAGCGTGCGCCTGCAGCGCTCATTTAACGGATTTTCGCACTAATTCGCTGCTATTCCGGGGGCTTTGGTTTACTTAGCGCGCAGTCATATTTCTTGCTATATGTATCTTCTGTACAGTTATGCTGCAAATTGTTCTCTTCAATTTTTTCGTCTGTCCAATCTGCCACTCAATTTGTTTATTTGGTTGTCCCAGTAGCACCGATTTTCGAAAACTTAAAATGTTGTGTCTATATGCATTTGCACACATCTACTAGCTTATTGTAATAATAAATTTTGATCTTCAAAACTTTTGCCAAATGCTCGACACATCGCGCCTGAGATTGAACAGAGCCGATGCGTGGCTACTTAGTTGAGCACTCATACATATATACGCTTGTATGTGACTATTTAATTGCAAAAGTGCGCCAAGCAAAAAGTTGTTTGAACTGCGAACAATTTTCATTAAGCGCTCTTTTTTCTTATTTTTTGTGTGTGGAATTGCTTGTTTATTTTGCAGAGTGCGTAAAATGTTTATTGCTTTAGCGGCAACAAAATCACAAGCAAGTGAGTGGATAAGGTGGAAAGTTGATTAAAGGAAATCGATTGAACATAATTATACGGTACAAGTATTCGGTAAGTGCAAAATTTAGGAATGATCATGGAAGTCACCTATAGATATGCTTGTTTAGACGCTGTCAAATCCAAACGAATTACATAAAAAAGAAAGTCATCATCAATCTCATCTTTTATAAGACGGTCGAAATTCTCTGGTTACTTGAACGAGCAATTATTTGCACTCGAATGCATTTTTGTAGGAATTTTCAAGAACACAATTCTGTCAAAATAGAGAGACAAGCTATCACATCAATGGAGATAAAGACAGTCTATATGTGTACACATAAGTCTTTCAAAACGTAATCAGAAGATATAAACCAAAATTATAGTTCCGATGCTAATATCAAGACACTCCGCGATGAAAAAGAGACACTAGGTACATAACCACAAATATTATGTGACATTGACCCGCAATATAGTTGCCAATGCATTATAATTCCACATAAAAGACAAACAATAAATATTTATTATACTTATGTAATGAAAAAAAAACAACGAACAGGAAAAAGAAATATGAAAATACGATTGAGTTTCGTAATTATTCATACCAACAAATACAGTAACTCATACAGGCAAGTACCTCTATCATAGACAACAAGAAAATAGTATATGTACACTTGTACACTAAGGCCGTGAAAAACCAAATCAGAAAACAGCTGTTTGCTGCTCTGCTTGGATCTGAAATAAAAAACACTCAAGGCAATACGATATGCCGTGTGTGGCCTATTTTTAGAATTGAAAAGGCAAATACATAAATTGTAAAATATTCTCATATTGTATAAGTGGCAGAAATACAGGGTGTCGCAAAATTATTTACATTTACAGCCATTTCAATTAATCTTCACAGTTCACGAAGTTAAAACACTGTTCCGATCATATTTTGTATGAAATTTTCGAACTGCGACCACCAAGCTTTAAGTGTTTTTATGAAAATTGTTTAATACTGAAGATACGTTGTTCTATCGTGTAACACTCCACATTTACTACGCTTAAACTGTCTGCTTTCGATTTGTTTTTGTTTTCGAAGGTTCTCAATACTTTACTGCATAAATGGCGGCAAATTTAAAACTGGCGTTGATTTTGGAACAACCTGTTTTTAATTCCAACATTGCGTTAATTTTAGAACATCCCTTATATAACTATTTGCATAGAAGAGTGCATAAACAAATATATATTTCATCGTATGCGAAATGTTACACAACACTGTATTAATTCAGTTGAGGACAAGCTGATCGTAAATATTTATTTGAAAAATAAAGACGGTATCTTAACTTATTTTCACCCCTGACAGGCTCAAATGGTTGGGCCAAAGCAATTTTTTCGGGACATTGAGTCATTAGCAGAAGTACAATTTCTGTTTTTTTTTTTAAGTTAGCGTCTATTTATTTCAAACATCATTATTAATTATAGTATTTGTAAGAAAGCACAAACTTGACTTAATCCACATTTTCTTCTTATTTTCATGGTGTTTAACATTTTACGATCAAGCTTATATGAGAGATGCTATAGTAGGCCAAAGTTGGATCTCTTCAAAAAATCCAAAAATCAAATATCCCCAATTCCCAGTTACTTTTGCCGTAAAGTGTTATATTTTTGTATATCTAAAAGTTTCTAGCAAAAATGTATTTATTTATTTATTAAAATATGACCTGTAAATAAATTTACTGACAGACTAGGAAACTAAGGGAACTCCTCTCGTCCCAAAATTTACATTTCTGATTACATACGAATTGCATTTAAAAGCATATTTACCTAATGTTTGCGAAAGGCGCAGGGCAGACACACAAAAACAGATTGTATTGGTCACCATGAAACGCACATAATTTTGAAATCGACGAAATGAAAGTGTAAACTTGTCGAAAGTAAAATGATTTTTTCTGGGTTCGTCTTGTAAATAGAAAATTACATTAATTTATGATATCCGTGCTAAGTGAAAAGCCAACAAATGTAAAAAAAAATAAAATAAATAAAAAAGCAAAAAACGAAAAGCACACATTGCAAACAATCAAATGCCTCTGCAAATTGCTTAGATAAACAGGAAGAGGTTTAATTAAGAAGAAATGCGAATGGGTGTAAATTTTGGATACAGGGTGATCAAAAATGTAACTTTATAGTTTATTATAATCAAGGGCGACATTATGTTAATGAAAGTACTTTCAGGAAGGATTCAATATCTTCTTCTTTATTTGCGTAGACAACGCTTACGAGACTATAGCCGAGATTAGAAAAGCACGCCAGTCGTTTTTCCTTTTCGCTGTTTGGCGCCAATTGGAGATTGCAATGTAGCCAGGTTCTTCTCCACTTGATCTTTCCAGCGGAGTGGAGGTTTTATTCTGTCGAATACTCCCTCATCCAAGGCTGTTTTCTTCTTTTCATTGGTAGTGTTTTTTTACGTGGCGGGTCCCAAACCCAGCGTACAAAGCTGGGGAGAGGTGACGGGTCTCGTCTTCAAACTCATGTTTTTTGGCAAAACCAGAGGATATTTGGTCTAAGACCGGAAGTCGTGAACTGCTTGAGCCGAAACGAAAAAAGCTTAAAGAGCCCAGTTAAAGAAAGCATTCCCAGTTTGCAACGCATTAGCGAGGTGTACTTTATCACTGGAGAATAAAGGTGCTCTCAACACTCGAACTTGCTTTGAGCGTCCACTCTCCGGGCATCTTAAGAGTCAAAGCAATGTAGGCATAAGAAATAAACCAAAGTAACAAGGAAATGTGTCTATCTACTGAAAGTATTGAGCTAAAGATAACACGAATAATCAACTATCAACTGAATGAGATTGAGAACATAAACACACATTGAAATAGTTTACAATTAATTTGTTTGTATTTTTCATTCATTAATTATCAATTGAAATGGATTCATATTTGTTTTGATAAAGTAGCAGCTGTAAAATTTCAAAACAAGGCAATATTGCAAAAATATATAGACGGTGATATGCTGAAATAGCTTAAGTCGCCTTCAGCCAAGGTAACTATTTACGAGGTTTTTATTTATTTATTCATGAATATCTATTTTATTGCCTTCAAAGTATTCGCCTCCAGATATATAAGGCACTTCTGTCAGAGCTTTTTCAATCTTCAAAGCGTTTAAAACATAAATTTTTTGTCATCGTGTTTCGCTTCAGCTTCGATGCAATTTTTATCTGTTCAATCATATCGTAACGTCGCCCTTTCATAGCCCTCTTCAGTTTTGGAAACGGAAAATTAAGTCTGGGGAATACGACGGCTGCGGTAACGTGAACATGTTGTTTTTGGCCACAAGCAGCGATGCTTAAGCAGGGGCTTTATCATGGTACAGAAACCAAAAAACGCACAACTTCTCGACCCTCTGAACCTGATTTTGTACCAGCAATAAACATTGCTTTTCCCCAAGGTAACTTCACCATTACCACAGTGAACATTTGGAATCCATCCGTTTAAGATCATCAATTACCCTCTTAATTAAAGCGGACTTAAGCTACTTTAATATGTTGCCGCAAATAAAATATATGTAAAAGAAAAACTAAACTTTTTTCAAACATTTAATTCACATTTTCTTAATCTATATTTAATTTTCGCTAATCTATTGTTTATTTTAAGGTTCTTAAGTTTTGTTAGATTTTTATACGCATACCACCGATTTCCCATTGTCTATCTTCCAACAAGTTGTTTGTGAATTCACGAGTACAATGACGCTTTGCGTCAATACGCGTCGTATACTCAGCGAACAGTTTGACTCATTCGATAAATACGAGCCATAAATACTTGCGCATCCTTTTTTTTAATTCTTCAACGGAATTGTATTTGAAATATGTACTGTCACTGTGGCATGTCGACGAATGCGTATTTTTAGTTGGCCTTTGTAATGCTGACCGATAGAGCATCGAACGAATGCGTACGAGCAAATGTGATTGAGTTATGTACCCGTTCGATTTTCGGCATATCATGTAAGTACGTAAAATTCTGTGATGATTGTCCTCAGCAGAACTTCGTATTTGGCAACTATTGGCAGTCGACGTCCAACTCATTTGATATATTTAATAGTCGACTGCTAAACATAATTAGATATTAGTTTGTCAAATATCTTCCTCCCGCTTTTTTGCTCTTTATTCAATGCTTTATTAAAAGTGTTACAGTGAGAGGGATTTAGTTCAAATATGCGGCGTTTCGTTTGATAATCTGTTTCCATCTAGATGGCAACTTCATAATACCCCTCTCCTTATTTGCGAAGAACTCGGACAGCCACTTTTCACAAGCCTCTTTTGAGTTCAACTTTACCGCCAGGCAGTCACCATCCGCTTTAAAAATGGGTCAGTTCGTTCCGTTTTAGTAGAATATCGCAGGCGTTGATTCGGTCCAGAAGGTTGTTTTGCGTCAAATTATGCGGCACCTAAACATCAAGCTCTTTTGTGTATCCAGCCTTCTGCAGATGGTTTAAAATCGATTGGTGACTAACTCCCATCATCAGGGCGATGTCACGAGATGCCATATTTCGGTCTACCTCGATGTTTTCCATGATTTGATCGGTCGTTTTCACACACTCTAAATCGTCGAAACCATTGATAGAGTATCATCCGGAAATACAGAAAGATTTCGCAATACTATTGATTTTTTTGTTTATTTCAAGGAATTGTTGGTTTGGTAGTGTTACTTAAGGAGTATTTAAGTGTTATGGAACTCTTCTAGCCGTTTTTATTTTCTCGAAAAATTTAATTAGATATGGTTTTTATTTCTTCAGCGAAAAGTGTATCAGTGCGGTTTGTCATCGTTCTATTTCAAAATCATTAAACCGCTGCTTTGAAATGTATAGTAGCATACCATAAAGTCGTTTTAGAAAGTTTAGAAAGCAAATCTCCACAGCAGTATTGCTTTATGAAAGTATGGACTTCCCAAGGGATCTTTATAAACAATCTTCATTTTACTCGTTTATGATGCAGAACTACGCTGATTATAGTTAAAATCCCTTACATTAGAGCATTGTGTTCTCATTTTCGGTTGTTTGTACCATATTTAAGATCTTTTACTACTGAATCCTACAATGTCGCTCTCTCTAGTAAGATCTAGTGTTAGATAAACATCTGAATGTGTAACTTAAGTAATATTAATTTGCAGTTAACATTTTAGTAGAAACCAAAAGTTGGTTTGGATGTCAAATACTTTCGGTTAATTGTATAAAAATATTCTATGGCATTTCTGTATGAAAAACCAAATAACGCCACTGTTTACTTAGAAATAATGCCAGAGCGGGAGATGAATAGAAAAATCGTGTGCTGTGCTATGCTATGCCAAGCTATGTTATGAAAAATATGTTTTTTTTGCATTTTCAAGCAAAAAATTTTAATTGTTTGCTTATTCGAAAAATGTACATTTCCACTTATTTATTAAGTAACAACATTTTCAAGTTTTAAATATACATAAACAAAAACCCAATACATACTACAAATATATATACATATATTAGTGCATTGTTATTCAGTATTTGTCTGAAATTAGTTCATGGTTGTTCGCACAATTTTTTTAAAGACCTTAAATGCAGAATCCGTGTATATTTGCAAAGTAATAATATTCAGTATACATTTTTTAAAGATTTGATTTATTGCGCTTTTTTGCCAAAAACACAACAACAAATAAAAAGTAAAAAAGTAAAATTTGTCTACCAAAAAAAATTATATTTCAATTTGAGCTTAATTGTTGATGGCGTTAGCAGGGAGCAGCTGTTATTGCATAATTGTTTTAAATTTTGAAAATTTAGAGTTTTTCGCAACTTAATTTTGTCACCGACGAAAATATAAATACTACAGTTATTAAAAAATAAAACTAATTATGTAACTTGCCAACGATTTTGTGACTAAACATTGCATAAATAAAAAGGTAAATATGGATTAAATGAAATAAGAACAATAATAAATTAAGAATAAAATTCTTGAAATATAAGAAAATAAAAAAATTGTGTTAGACATGCGCAGACAGACCACATTACATCAAAATAATATATTAAAATTATAAAGTAATATACATAAGTACTATGTATTTGTAAAATAGTTCAAATAAACGAAATAACAAAAATATGACATGTTAACCAAAAAATAAAATAATAAAATTTTTCTATTCACCGAACATTGAGCACATTGTAGCAGCTATTTATTAAACTTTTTCTGTTTTGGCTCTGCGTCTGGAATTTTTGAAACGCAAAAATGCATTATTTTTGCTTGCGAATTCATAAACCAAATATACTATTGCGTGTAACTGTAATCATAACAGAGTGGCAAATGCCCGCAAGTTCATTTCACACATTTCTCATTCGACAATTTATTTATTTCATTTTCACTTATTTTTGCACATATTTTATTCATTTTGATTAGCCGCCATAACAAACTGCGAACGGCATGGCATAAAGTGAAAGGCCCGCAAAAGAATTTGCATTGGCATAACAACAAAACCAACATCTTTAGCATAGTATTGCGTGAATTTTAACACATTCGCAATAAAACTGAAAGTGCGAAGATTTATAAAATCTAAAAATAAATGTTTTTATTATTGTAAAAAAAATTGTAACATTAAATTTTCGCACAAATTAAAAAAAAATTGCAAATAGCATTACACAAATATTCACATAAAAATACAAAAAAAAGTAACAAAAATATTTCAAAAGATTGCATAAAAAAAATATTAAATTCAGATAAAAATTTAAATGCAAAGAAATGCATAATATTTTTTTACTGCCACATTGTTCGATGAAGCTATGAAGCAAGCGCTCAGCAATATTTATGACTTCGTTATTATCGCGTGGCTTAACTGCATTCTTTTTGTTCTCGTATAAATATGTGTATATGTATTCTTCAATAATAGAATTTATAGCGACAACAATAACAATTAATTAAATTGTGGTATTATGTGCAAATTTATGCAACCGAGTAATCCATTTGGCGTTCTGAACATGCAATCTGCACACAAGTATGCAGAAATAAAATTATGTGCAATTAAAAAAAAAATATTGTCTTTTTACTGATATTTATCTCTTTTTGTTTATGATTTGCGAAAACAATTTAAATATTTTTAAAACAGGGTTTTCATCCAGAAAAAGCATTGTTTTTACTTCTTGGCGTTGATCCGATATCATTTCGATTACCGGTACTCATTAAATGTATCAAAGCGCGCTCCACAAAGAATTTACTGTAGCTTAATACACCCGATACCTATTTAGGATTTGCATATGGTCATAGAAGCATAACAGATTGTCCGTAAGATGTACTCGAGTATTTACTGCCAAATACAGACAACGAAACAGCACTACTCATTTGAGCAATAAAAACAATACAGACAGATAAAAGGTGTTAAGCAGTCTCCACCACAGAATATTGAGTTATCATACATGTACAAGGTGCTTTCCAAAGTAAACAGGACTTAAAAAAAACAGAACAAATGGTTTTTTCGGCAAAAACGATTTATTTTATTCAAAATAGTTTCCTTCCGCTTCAATGCAGCTTTTTGCACGGTCCAGAAGTCGCACGGTGCCGAATAAGGTGAATACAGGGAGTGGTTAATGGTTAAAATGTGATTTTTGGTCAAATATTCGGTCACAAGCGTCGATCGAATGTTGGAGTCTGAGTAATTTTTGGTCGTCAGACAATTTGTGCAGAACAAACCGTGCACACACCTTTCGTAAGCCCAAATGTTCGGTCAAAATGCGCTAAATCGATATTTTGGAGATGTTCAATTCCATTTGCATGAATATCTATGATGATTTCGGCCGATTTTTTATGAATTCACGCACAGTTTCGATGGAATTTCCGGTGATCACGGATTTTGATTGGCCCACATGTTGATCGTCATTTATGTCCTCACGTTTCGATAAAAGTTTTACCAATTTTAAAACAAAATTTAATGTTGGTTCTTTGTTCGAAGCTCATTTTCGCACCGATAACACAAACATACTGACACTTAAAACGCAATAACTTCACTTCCAATCCATGAAATGTCATGAAATTCTCACTGGACAATCGATAAAGATAGCAGATTCTAACGCACCAGTTGACATATAGATGGCGCCACCAGGGGGCGCTAGATTCAAAAAGTCCTGTTTACTTTGGAACGCAGCTTGTAGGTATAAAGGCGATTAAACAGACCTTAAGCTAATTATTTAACTAAATATGGTTATGAAATAACTTGGTAAGCCTGTCTAGCCTTGGAATTAATTTGATGCTTTTTAATTAGCTCGGTTATTTGAAATCAAGTTCAGCTATTTAGAAAAGCAGAAACTATTTTAAGACTTAGAATACTTGGCACACAGAATGGATACAAATTGAATCATTACAAAATCAGTTTGTATCAATTTTAGTATCTATATAAATCACATGTACTATATACAGATGTACATATGTATATATTTATTATCATCGCTTAATCGAAACCAATGAACACTCCTTTCACTCACCTTCGCTTCCAATTTCTGATTTTCAGTCTTCAATTCGTTGCGATCGTTTTCGATTTTCTCCAATTTGGCGCGCAGCATTGCCAATTCCTCGTTCGCCGATTTCAATTGCTCCTCGGTACGGTGGACATTTAGCAGAGGCGTAACACGCACCAAGAGGCGCCACCAAGGCCAATCACGAACGGCGAGAAACGCTTTGACGTTACGTTGTATGCAACGTACGGCCAACTCCTAGTAAAAAACAAAATGCCAACAACAATAATAACGTAAATGCATAAAAATTAATGTACTTAATGATAATGGAAATATTACAATAACAATAAAGTTGCAAGTGATTTCAAAAATATTTTAGATTGCAAAAATTGCTATAAAAATTCGCAAGCGTATGGAAAAGCGATTATAAAATGCATAACTATAAAAAATGTGGCAATGGACATAGTTTAAAACAGGAAATGTAAGTATGTATGCTTATTTACGTGCATATATGTATAGTAGGTATGCATTGATATGGCATGTACATCGCTAGATTTATGACAGAGTGTCAGCAATGTATTCGCCAAAGCTGACAACTAACAAACTGCCAAGTATCACTAACTAGTTTGATGACTGTTGTTTTTGTTGCACATTTTTTACCTATAACATACAGTATTTGTTACTGTTGTGCCATATTAACAAGTGGCTGTTGCATGCGCGCACGAGTATCGCCAACAAATCAATAAGCAGCAACATGCAACGCGGAATGCATTTTAATTAATATTAATGCCCAGCAACAACAATTACTTGGAGGAAGGGCCTAAACGATGTATAAAGTACATATGTACATTTGTGCCCGTGTTCATCTAATTCAAGATAACTCAATCGATAAAAGTGATATTAAGCTTATTATTTTTATTGAATTCGTTTTCGTCTGTAAAGGATTTAGCGATAAAAAGTGTTCTCTGCAGGATTATGTAAATTCTTAAATAAAAAGAGAATTATTGGCTGTCGGTTCTCTGTAAACAGAACGCAGATTTACATCCAGCCTTAGGTTGTTAACTCCACATCTTTCCCAAAAACGATTAGTTGAAAGATTTATACTCCCGAAATAACAACAACAAAATGAAGTTGACATTAATAAGAGGTCCAAATGGAAGGATAAAAATTACAAGAAATTGTGCATGTCCATTACTTACAGATTTATAAGGATATCACAAAGGCAAATAACAAGGCACTTTATTATATAACAAAATTTGGTTGCATAAAATGCGCAACATCCACATTTTGGTCATGCAATAGCGTCTCATAAATCTCAATTAGATTTTTGCTACCACAAACATGACATGCATGCTTATTAGCGCTAGAAGAGTAAAATATTAGTATCATTACACATCAAAATTTGATTCCTATTTCAGCATTTCACTGTAAAGCGTCACAGTTTCGACGCTTTACTTCGGATTGAGCAGCTTTATTTTTAGAATTGCACTGTATTAATATATTCAAAAGATGTTGCCTAGTAAATGTCAAAGTAGTTTCTGCTCACATTTGGAGAAGATAGCGCACCCGGTATTATGTAAAGGAAAATTGTACCAACAGTGTGAAAAAAATATTTTCTTTACAAAA
Source organism: Bactrocera neohumeralis (assembly GCF_024586455.1). Lineage (NCBI taxonomy): Eukaryota > Metazoa > Arthropoda > Insecta > Diptera > Tephritidae > Bactrocera > Bactrocera neohumeralis. The sequence continues at coordinate 6,333,298 of NC_065919.1, forward strand.
TACATTGTAAAATAGTTGAAAGCGCATATAAACTGAGAAAATAATTGCAACATACTCGTACAAACACCATACGAATGTGTTTGAGTGTAAACTGCAACAATTAAATTTCATCATAACGACCACACCCACCTGTACACGTCGGCGTGCCACCTGTTTACGTGCCAAATAGCCGCGGCAATAAGCCTGCAACTGTATGATGCGATCCGACAACAGTTCATCACGTTTCGCCTCCAATTCGCTCAAAACACCAGAACGGAATAAAATCTGCAACGAAGAAAAAAAAAGAAAAATTACAAATTTATACGAGGAATAATAAATAATATAGCATATGTGTAGATGTGAAAGGTGGAAACAAATTCAAAGCATGTAATTGCAAATGCACATCAGGAAAGTGTTTCATTCGAATTTCATTGGAAATGATCATAAAAACTATGCGATGATGCAATAAAAATGGGGCTGCAACATTTTCGCATGGACATTTTACGATTCGAATGACTTTATACGAATTATTCATTTTACACAATGTGAATTGTTAGTGTAAATATGTGAATGCGCTCAAAAATTTTCTTTCCGAAATTTGAAAAATTAAAAATTGATATTTGGATAGTATTTACCCTCGCCGAAAATTGTTATAAGGAAGAAAGGGGATAGAAATAAGAAACAAATAGAATATATGTGTATGTTTATTAAAACCTGTGTTGCCAATTTCATAAATTCACCGTTTCTTTTAAATGAACCATATGTAATAATAAACTCAGATATTCCCCATTAAGGTCTTTTGCATGCGTTTGAAACACTTTTCGAAGCACTTTTAACACTCCGATTGAAGTTATCTCCAAAGCATGCGTTCTGAACCCATCAACCACCTCTTGGAGGTGTCGAAAAACGTGGACCTGTTAGTTTATCTTTTACGCATGGGAATAAAAAGAAGTCATTCGGTCCCAAGTCAAGACTATGCGTTGGATGACTTATCAAAATGAAGGTTTGAGTGCTCAAAAACGCAATTGTTTCAGTCGATGTTTGAGAGCCCGCATTACCGTGATGAAGAGTGATGCGTCTTCGAAGGTTGGTTTTCCTAATTTCTTGAAAGAAAGTTGTTCCAAAAAATAGGCATACATTTGTTTGCAAGTGCTTCGTGCGTAAACAACTTTTGTTGGATGCGACTCATCGTGAAAACACCCATGCAGTCGTTTGCTCTTTACTTTCGGGCGCATACGCATAAATCCACGTTTCATCATGCGTCACGACTTCATAGACGTGTGTCTAATGCTGCTATTTTTTAACACCTCTTCCGAACAATCGACACGAGCACTTTTTTTTTTGGCGATCGACAAATTGTGTGGGCTCCACAATGAACAAATATTTTTTACACTCAAATCTCCAATTAATATTGAATTTATGCTGGTCTCCCTTATAGCTTTGCTTGTGTCTATATCATATATGTATATATAATATATATTTCATGAAATTCCATTTTCGAGCAAATGCAATTGGTTATTTTCAAACGGTTTTGAAAATAAAAATCTCACTCTCTTCGATTGGCCAAAACTGGGCGGTTGACGAAACGAACAAACGACTCCTATAACTTATACATACATATATACAGGCATAACCAATTAGAGATCGAGTAGAAAAGAACTAAATTCAACTGGTTAACTTTATTATTATTATTATTTTTTCGACAAGAGAGCAAAGCTTTAAGTGGATCGAAAAGAAGTGGCGGATCGTAGATGACTACATACTTTATGATTATACTCGTCTATATACTAATTATTTCAGGGTGTTTGATACATCAGACTTAGAACACACTTTACTAGAGACTAGAGCATTAAACAACTATTTAGAACTGTGTCAAAAACATTTTCCTTAAGTGCTCAAAACGATAACATACAGAATTAAGTAAATAAAAAGGCGATTTAAGAAAAGGTTTACTACCGGTAACAATTAGGGACAATAAATATATTCATTAACATAATTCAATGTTAACTTTACCCCAAATACGCTAAACCGCCATGTGATGCTCACTTATATGATCAGGTGCAAAGCCAATTGGCTTGTAATAGTGAAAAAAAAACACAACGAATTTCATGGCACAAAAGGTAAACAAACAAATATTTCATCCCAAGTTTTCACTGAATGCAGGGTATTCAGCGTAAACACTCGTATGCACCTAACAGAAGGTTCGTGCAGGTGTCGATCGCAGGGCGCCAATGATGTAACAGCTTACAACCGAAAACGAAGAGACAAAAAAAATGAAAATAAAACAAATAAACAACATAATTAAAAGTGTATACATATAATTTAAATAAATAACACACCCAATAATGGGTGATGTAATGTGGCAAGCATGAAAATATGCACACAAACATACATACATACATACATACATGTGCATAATATATGCTGGCGGGCATGCGTGTCTGCCGGCATGTTCGTATGTAAATATATGGTTGTTGGCAACGCTGCCAAAAGCGGCATGAGAAAGTTGGCCGGATTTGATCGATGGGTCGATCAAACGGTAAGACCAAAGTGGCCACAAATAAATATGTATCTGCGCTCATTATACGCGAAACACTCAAATGCCAATCAAAATTTATACGAAAGAGCAGGAAATTAAAACAACAAAAGCAACACATACAAATGGAAAGCCAAACAATCGTGTAATTAAAATACCTGCGAATTAATAAAAATTATAAGTGTCTATATATGCATATATAAGCATGTGTGTCGTATATTTGTATACATATATATGTGTGTGTTGCACGTGTGTACGCACATAGTTAACTAACAATAGATTTGAAGAAGCCCTAAACGACAAATCCGCATTTATCATCAAAGGCAGCGCGAAAGGCGCAAAGGCAGGCATTAAAACTCACAAACCCATATACATACACATACATACTAAGCATACTCGCATGTTTTATGTAAATAATTAAAAAATAAATTTATAGTGAAAATGCAACGAGTTATTAAGTAATAAACGCGTAGGGCATAAATACATGCAAGCACATAAACGAGTCAACCAACCCGCCAACCGGCTAAGCAATCGATCGCCCGATCGTCAGTGCAGTCAACGAGCCTTACTCGCCACATAACGACTTAAAGCGATGATTTTATGTTGATGCTGCGATAATAACAAATAAGGATGTGATGGCGAAGTTCAGCAACTTGCATACATATCTACATATGTATTTATTAACATTTTGTTGTAGTGTCTCAAAAGCCAATTGTATAATCTTAAGTGCAGCAATAACAAACAGTGCGGATTCAGTGGAAATTTAAGCTTTTACGAGGGTAGTATGATGGGTTTGAAACTCTAAATGCAACGCTGCAACTTCAAGTTCTCAGTTACTGTTTCTACACTCCATTATAAGTTATTGCAATCTCTGCTGCGCAAACGTCTAGTAAATAATAATGGCAGAAGGGAACAAAGAAGCGTAGTAAGGAGAGAGCTGACTTACATACGAAACCAACAGTGAAACTATTCACTTGAAATCGATAGAAAAAGAGAATTTGAATACCTAAATAAAGTTCTATAACCGCTTACATGCTATCTATATTGGACTATGCCGGGTATTTGTTCTATTCACCACTCTTCAATGTTTTGACAATAAAAAAAAACTTTTATTCGCTAATTTCCACTAGCCTCCGTTTTCTGACTTTATAGTTTTGCTCTTTGTGAGAGTAGAAAGTGCATTGCAAGATCAAGGCTTTTTCTTAAAGTGTGTGTTTTTGGATAGGCTGGTTTTACCGCCAGAACTTAAAAAACAAAAAAGGTTAATCGAAACCAGAGAAGGTAGAAATTATATGCTCCAAAAGTGTTTCCAACAACTTTTGTGTGTGATTGAATAACGATTTCCTCTAAAGCAGATCGGTACGTCAGAAATAACTGATCTATTAATCGAATGTGATACTATGTGTGGGAAAATCATAAGCAAACTGATATTGAGCCTCTCTTAGATAAATATATCGTATCTTGACGATAACTTGTAACCGGAAATATCCCTCTAGATACAGGGTTTGTACGGAAAGTACTAGGACTGAGTCCATTTAAAAAAATAGATTGAACCAATCGTTCCAATTCTTTAAAAACTTACAAAATGGCCTCCTTCTGCGTTGATGCAGCGCTGCCAGCGCGCCAAGCATTGAAGGCGTCACGGAAGACATTCTCCGGAATAGGCTTGAGAGTCGAGGTGTATGCCTCAAAATGTCAAAATGTATGCCTTTCATCGGCCTTTTCAGGCAAGGAAACAAAAAAAATCCGGGCGGGCCACATCTGGGCTGTAGGAAGCGTTGGGATGCCGGCCTTGGTTAGGTAGCTGTTCGCAAGAAAGGTGTTGTGAGCCGGGACGTTGTCGTGATGCAACTTCCCATCGGTTGCGATGTCTGGTCGGACCTGATTGACCCTTCCTTTGAGTCTCTTGAGGTATTCCAAGTAAAACTCGGCGTTGACGGTTTGTCCAGGAGGAACAAATTCATGGTCGACATCTGGTTAAGCCTGCTTGATCATATCAAACGTCTCTGTCGCAGATTTACCAAGTTTCACACAGAATTTAATCGCGTACCTCTGCTCTAACGAACGCTGTATTTTCGTTGTTTGTCCTGACTCTCCAGTTGCTCGGAGACAACTGACCAGCCGCTCGTTCATTAGCTAGGAACGTCTTTTCTACCGAATCCAGTGGTTGCGCGCACGGTCCGAAGTACAGTCGCAGCGGAAGAAAATCAGTCCTATTACTTTCGGGACAAACCCTGTCAGTGAATCTGAACACTTAAACTCTGTTCACTGTTTTGATTGTTGCTTTATCTCTACATAATAATGGATCCATATTTCATTCAGTGTTGTAAAAAACTATATTATCTTATTATTATATTAAAAGACGCTAAAAAATGGTTTAAAAGTTTAAAGTTTTTCGTAGAGATACGACGAAATATAGGATGCAAAAGAGCAACGGCCATATCTACTTAAAACCACTGCAGAATTTCAACATTGTTATAAAACAAAAAAGCAAGACAGATTTTCCCAGAAAAATCAATTAAAAAATTCTATGGTTTCGAGCACGGTATTTTGCCGAATCTGAAAGCATGCCTAGGCGGCAAGAGATTTGAGCTATTGTAAAAACAATACTAAGAGCAACGTCTATATTGATCTGAACGTCTGAAGGATCTTTCACAGATCTCGTAAAAAAGGGAGCATAAGCAGTTTTGGGACAAAAACAGCTCTCCAATCAAAATTTTATTATTTTTCAAAACATCACTGATTCAACCAACTTCCCTTGTCGTCACATACATATGTATGTCTGCAAGTAGAAGTATTTGCAATATGTATGGTATTACTGATAGATGGACTATTTTATTGTCAGCTAGTAAGCTATTATCGCTGATACCAGCAGGCATTACACATGTTTGACATAACTACGCACAACAACTACAGCAGAATAGTTAAAGGGAAAAGTGCAAATTTATAAGACAACTCCCTTGCGGCTCCTACGTGGATGCCACCACACTGCTCTGCTTTGTTTTGCATTAATTATCGCTTGTCTATCGTTGAATGTCATTACCCCGGCGGTGTAATCGGAAACCTGTTTATGGTTTAATAATAAAAGGGCGCATAAGCTGGCAGCGGTACACCATACATGCTCACGCCCTCTATGCACGAGTCTTGCTGCACTTTTTATTGCGGATGGATGGACATTTTATGAGAAACCTATAATATTTATTTCCACTTAAGCAGATTCATTTTCCTTTTCCTTTTCATTCGCCGTTTGATTTACAATCGCTTTGCTTGCTACGGGTCAAATCTGGCCATTTCAGAGACTTTATTATCATACAATTATTTATAATAGTCCAATTGGAATTGCAATGATGATAGCAGGCGGATTTCGTTAATTGCAAGTTGAATTCTTTGAAAGAAGAATCTGTTTAGTGAAGGCCAGACTTGCATATTTAGCTGCTGAGAGACTACAGTGTCATATCGTATGTACATATTTAGCTGAAAAAAAATAACAGATTACTTCATCTATGGTGCTTGTCTTCCATGAGCTTTTGCTGCAGCCGAGCACAGAATACCCCAAAAAATTTTAAAGAAATTTTGATTAAAAAAGAGTTCACGAGTTTATGAACTTTAAGGGCCCTCTGGTCTAACATCTATCATTATGGCTTTGGAACTGACTAGAGAACCACTAAATATTTACAGACAAATATCTAATGCAACTGTAACATAAGGTCTTTTGAGGATGAAAACGAACGAACACTTCATAGGATCCTTATTTATATACGATAAACTCGTTGGCTTTAAGAGCAAAGAACAAATACCAAATACACGAAAATAACCAAGCGAAGAATTGCATTAAGCATACAAGGTGGGATCTTCTTTTGTAGTTTTGTGCTATATCTCATTAATTATTATTTTTTAATTATTTTTTTCTCCCCAGTTCAAACATTCATGCACTACGTCCGGCTTAAATAAACTATTCACACGTTCCAGAGCCACCATTTGTCACGACAAAAATGGAAATTTTCTTACATTACTGCGAGCTACAAATTTACAAAGACAGTTTACCCTCATAACACGACACAATGTCGTCATAAGAAGCAAATTTTAAATACATGGAATAAAATATAGCAAAACGAAGCAAAAAGAGAAACTGCAACTAAAACCAATTTGAACACCTGTGGTGGGCAAACTTAAAGCAAGTCTTCACTCAGCATTACCAAAACAAATGCGGGTTCCAGAAAAGATCACAGGGCAGTAGCGATCACGAGGGTATGAAAAGTGAAAGAGAATGGAAACACGTTAAGGGTAGACGATGATGTTGGCCTAAGTAATCCAAATCCATATTTGTAAGCAAGTAAATTCGTCTCAAGATAATCAAAGCGGCGTAGAAGTAGAGCAAAAGGCGTAAACACCGATTGCACACATGTCACGTACCGTTGCGCTTTCAGGCAGAAAAAATACTGTGAATTAAAATATAGTTTTTTTCGATTTTTATTTGAGGCCATACGAGCAAGCGCGCACAGGTCTGAGCTTGAATGGTTATTTCGTAATCAGTTAGGGAAGGATTTCAAGTGCAACATCTATGGAGGAACGTGACAAGACAAAAGATGATAATAAGGAAGATACTATACACTCGTATCCATATACGTATATATGGATGTATGCAAGAATATGTAGAGCAAAATTGCAGGTGGCTGGGTGAGTAGTGTCAACTACGAGATCGCGTAGAGTGCGGCGCCTTTTGTGGATACACATTTACATATATATTATCATATATATTTATAGTGTACACTCACATATAAATTAAAAATAATATTATTATATATCAACGAAAAGTATGTATATATATATAATATATATATATGTATATTACAAATTTATTCAATTATTTTAATAAATTTATTTATAGCTATTTCCTGGGTTCGAAAAATCATTAAAAACAAATAATGGTAAATGAACCATTGCCTACATTTTGGCGCTCTGCCTTAAAGACTGGTATAGCAATTGGTCAGCTTCACTAAGTAATGAACAATATAACCATGTTTCTCCATCGGTTAGTTGAGGCTATACTTACATATGTATATTGGATTAAAAAACTCTCCTCTCAAGTAGAAGCGCCAAAAGATAAAAAAGTTCCAAAAACTTTAGTAGAAGACTGTATACGATCCCAAGACGCTAAGACGCACCAAGGTGTTATTATGGTAACAAGAAAAAAAAGGAGACAACGCTTTTCAAGACCTTTCATGATCTTAATTTTCTTGGAAAATATGTGAAGTTATTATTCTTACTTGACTAGAACGTTAAGCTACATACATCGTCTAATGATATAAGAAATTCTTCCGAATTATTTGCAGATGTTTTACTATAGAGAACAGTAGTGTATTAAAGGAGGTTTAAAACGTACAGCAACCAACATTTTCCCATGAACGTGATTAAAGCTCAAAATGCTTTAAATTTTTGAGATTTGAAACCCTTACATTCGCCTCAGTTTTTAAATCATAAAAATAAAATAAAAACAACACTCTGAAATACAACACTTTTCTAATGCTTTCACAGTCATCTACCTTCATGAGCGGATATACAAAATAATTAAAAGAAAGAAAATATTAATTTATCAGCAAATTAGAAACTAAATTGCGGCAATATGCTTAATACGCTCGATTTCAGGTCACAGCCACTTGTATTGTCGATATGCTAATTACAACAATGCATATCACGTACAATTATGCATACATATGCACATACATACACATATAGATACAACGCATTTACGAGTGTTATGCGGGCATATACAGCATTTTAATAAAGATATGAAGCGATATGAAATGAAAGTTACTTTGTTTTTGAGCAATTTTTTCCAGCGCTTTGCTAGTGAAAATTCAATTGCTTCACAAGTTGTCAGCGTAGAACAGCGAATACAATAAAAACACTAACAAAAAACATAAATAAGCAGCCGCCTCACTGACAATCGTGGCAAAAATCACACAACGCACAGCACACCTGTGTAAGCATACGCTGGCGTATCAACGCATGTCGCGCATGCGCATAGCGGCGCGTAATGAAAGTAGCTAGAAAACAACAAAGACACCATACAAACAGAGAAGTTAGCTAGTGTAGACAGTCTAAGCCAAGCTCAAACAATGTTGTGCTAAAACAATGCGGCTCAATAGCTGTAAAATGACAACAAAAACAACAGTTTTAGTGTTTTCGATTGCAGTGCACAACGTATGTTTGTCTAAGTATACTCACATACACATTGTAAGTTCATATGTACACACTATTGTCTGTTTTATTTTTCTACTCCACCCCACCCACATACCGACGGTTGCCGCTTTACGACAAATTCGGCGGTAAAAGTAAGCGATTAGGTCAAACAAATTCATTTTGGGTGCTGCAATGTGCATTTCAAGCGAGTGGCATGAGCCAACAACAGCAGCAACAATACAATTTGTCAAATTTGTCATTAACAATGCATTTACCGTAAACTTTTGGGTTGTTTTGATTTTATGATGAGCACTATGTAGCAATAGCTTGCGGAGTTAGGGTAGGTCCAAAGTCGTATGTGGATTTCTAATGCAAATCACGCTTTGTTTGGCGATGTGTGTGCAAGCTTTATGCTGTTCAGCGAGCCTTTTGCAATAGCGGGAAAAAAGTTGCCATTTTATTTTTGGTGCCAGTGGTCCGTTGTAGAACGGACTTCGTATTATGCTACTTTGCTTTTCAAATAAATACATACATATGTAAATGGAAACAGCTACAATTTAGAAGACACTTGTCGATTGATGGTCACTGTGGCACGGTTTTTTCCAGAAAACCCTCCGGTTGTTTGACATTACCTATCGAGGTCCGGCCACTATAGAAAACACTTATGCGTACCTCTAATCAGCATTCTGCGGTCTATGAACTGTAAACGGCACCTTTACTACCGCTTGGGATGAAAGAGACCCATTCTATATACTCGTACGTCCTCAGATTAAGCAACCCAACAAGTTTTATGTTTTTTTTTTTATTTTTGAGATCGAAGAATTCACAGAAGATCGAGGAAACACTCATTATTAATACTATAGATCTGAAAGCGACTTAGTATTCTTGAATTTTTTCCGAAAACCTTCAATTGGTTATTTTTCTTCAGAGAAGGCGAAATTTTCGATAAGAATCAAAATATGGTTGGAGAAACTATAAGATTCAAAGATTTTTAATTTTTCTGAAACTGCATTCCCAAAATTGAGGCAATTCTCATGATGGGTCTACGTTACCGAAACGAATTGAACATTTTTTATTTAGCAAATGATTGCCTACTTGACTTTCTGCCGCTCTAAGGACAACAAAACAAAAACAAATAAAAGCTTTCGCACGAAAACTTTTTGCATCGATTGCGCCTGGAACTATTCAGGATACTGGACCTTGGTAACCATATGTGATATAGGAGAGGGCACAATAGATCCAGACAAATAGAAATGTAATACAGATGCTCGGAAAGCGATCGGCCTTTAGACAAGATCATTTCTTTTATGTGTAAGCTAATTTTATGTATTTGTAGAGTTGTTTGTAATCTTTGTATAAAAAAAAAATAAATTTTTAGTTGAGTTACGACGAATTGTTTCTAGTTTATTGGGTATTTATAAAATAGGAAGAGAATTAAAGGGATTTGCGCTAGTTAAGGGAACCATAACGAGAACTTTGGTAGTTGGTTTTATAAAAATTTACTCTAAACTACCAATAGAATAACCAAAAGACTACCCATAAAACAAACCAGGTAAAAATTATATTAAAGAGATTTTTGTGAAACGAACAAATGGAATAAAAACAACAAAATTTTCAACTAATAACCAAGTAAATATTACAATATTGTACTACAAGTACTAATAATCCAGAAATAGGAGGGAAAACTGAGAGAAAGTACAACTAAGAGCAGCTACGTTGGAGGTGAAAGAAAACAATTTACGGTTTATTATTTATTACAGTATTTTATTAAAGCAAAAGAAATTAAAAAAAGAAACAATAATTTGTGACAGTTTACTTATAAAGTAAATACAAATATAAAATATTATATATCATATAGCGATTAACAAATGCTTTAGCAATAAAAATTTATGTAAGAAAGTTAAGAGTAATAAGAATGCAAAAACTACAGGATTCGGACCATTACTTAGCCAAAACCAAAAACGATATAGAAAAATATAAAAATATACTTATATTTAATATTTAAATGCACCAATTTTACCAGAAGAGTAGAGCTTAACTACTGTTGGGTTAAAGGATGTGACGGATGTTTGGTTGTTGGTTGGAATATTCGGTTATTACAAAATTTCGTTCGTTTGCTGCGCTTCATTGCAGGAATTTGCTTCACAGAATTCAATTGCTGCACTAAAGCAGGCGGATAGTTACCTCTTTGCTGTAGGTCGGATAAAACTCCACTTGAGTTTGTATGCATTGTACGGCCTCGAGTTGAGCGACGCGTGTAGCAGTGCACACCTTACTAGGGTTGCTGTTAGTCGCACGTACGACTGGCTTGCCGAAAGTCATATGCGCAGAAGCTTGTGATTGCTGTTCGAACTTCTGAAGGAGCTCCGAAACTTTGGTAGTTTTGGTTTGCATAGCGGTCGGAGTTGCAACGGAGTTGTATGCATTGTTGTCAGGCGACACTGCCTGGAATGTGGAACGCTCCTCCTCAATAATATCGGATTCACAGAGGCTCACGCTGGAGGTGGTGGAAGTGGATAAGGTGTGAATGGTTGTATCATTCTCATTCGAAATGTGTCCTGAGTCATCGGAGTCTGATTCGTTGTTGTGATGCGATGTATCTGCGTTGATTAGCTTTTCGATGGGCGCACTTGAAGGCAACGTTGGTTTGTAGGCGTCTGCTATTTCAAACGCTTGCTGTTCTCGCGTATTACTAGCCGCTGTCTGCTGTTGTTTCGACAGCTGTTGTGTGGCAGTAGGCGCATTCAACTTTGCCTGCACCACATTAACCAATAATTCGGTGTGCTTATCGGATGTCTCACCCAATACGGGTGGTATTATTTTGCAGAACTCCAGCTGCGGTTGCGGCACTTTCTCCTCATTCGCATATTTCAACTGTTTCGTGGAAGTCACCGCTGGAGGAGCGGTAGCGGTGTTGTTGGTAGTTGTGCGGCGCAAAGTGCCATCACACGCATCTTTCGTAATTTTACCTGTCAACGCTGCACTACCGCTGGCAGCTGTTTTCACTTTCGTACGTGCGCTAGCCAACGCGGCTGTCGCCGACGTTGTAGCAGCACGTTTGGTTTGCCCGGTTGTCGGCGCCTTCGCAGCCGTTGCTTTGCCGGCATTCGACTTGAGTGTCGTCGCAATTGGTGTCTTACGCACGCTAACTTTCGTGTTTATCGATTCCACTTTGCGCAAAATTTCATGACCCTTCTCCAGGCACTTGTCCAATAGCTCATCGCGACTACGCTGCATCTTGCGTGCCGCCGTTGTGCTACCGTTGGCGACACGCGACACACTTCCGCTGCTCTGACTGCTGTTCAAGCTGCTGCTGGAGGGTGTACGCCTTGGACTCGCGTTTGTGCCAAGTGTGCTGGAGTTAAAGCCAATTGAAGATTTGGTTCTCTCCATTTGTAGGCGTGAATTGCTGCGCGTCAACTTTTCTCCAGACAATGATTTGCGTTTGGTACGTTGACCAGATATCGGTTGGTTTTGCGTTGGCAATTGTGGTGTTGACTGCAACGGCTGCTGTGTACGATTTGTAGAAAGCGAGCGCGAACGTGATTTACTTGACAACGAAAGCGCGGATGCAGAACGGGCGTCCTTAGTCAGTTGACGTCTTTGGTTGGTTGACGTAACTGTGGAATCTTTACTTTTTTGAGTCACAACATGCTTCACAGCTGTTAAATTCTTGTTATCGACCAGCGTCTGCTTGCCAATCATTTCCGTTAAGGAAGCGCTGCAGAAGCTTTTACTACGTTTTTGTAACGGTAATGCTATAAAAACCGGAATTTTGCTATTGGTCGCAGCCGCTGCCGTGGTGGGTGTCAACTCCCACACGGATTTGGAGCGTACACGCGTAGCTAACGCATAACGTATATTGCGTAGCGTCGGAGTGTCTGGAGACTGATAGACATTGCGTCTGGGCAGAGCCAGGGATGACTTGGATTTTTCCAAGCGCTTGGGACGCACAGGCGGTTGTGGTGGTGTTATGGGATCCTCAGTAACTTGCGCAGCGACAGTGGTGCTGCAAACGCTGTTTCCATTGATGGATGTCGTTCTTAATGAGTTGTCGGCGCTGTTCGTAGCTGCGACTCTGCTCTCAGCTGTGGCATCCTTCATATCTTTAGCAGGATATAAATCTTTGGACTCCTGCCTTGTGGTCGAATATTGCATTAAGAGTGGGCTTTTGTTCACCTCAGACTGTTTAGTAGTTTCCAGCGTAGTCGACACTTCAACTGCGTCTACCTTAGTTTCAATAGAATCAGCGAATGTTTCATCAAGTTTTACATTTGGCTCAACTTCTTTCTTTTCAGCAACGGGCTCAAGCAGACCCACCTTGTCCACTAATACATTCGCTTCACTCCGCTTCTCGGCCCCATTATCGGCGAAAGCAACTGGCGGCTCTAGTGCCAAAAGCTCTAGTTGCGCTGCGGCTGCCGCCTCCACCACCGCTACATCGCATTCCACACGTGGCCCTGTCTCTGGCACTGCGCTTACAGTTGGATTCTCATTGTAGTCGATTATTAAACGATCAAAGTTCTTTAAAACCGCATTTAATTTTGTTTCATCGTGTGCGGCCTTCTCGAGCTCTTCGAAGATTTCATCTTCCAACGATTGTTTCGTCAAATTCAAGCTTAACTGCTGATATTCTTCATCGCTATCCACATAGCCAGCACTATCAGTGGGTGAACCAGCAAGCGTTCTAAGGTCCTGCGCGTGACCACCGTCCACCAAACCACCCTTTTCAAGTAGTGCTGGACAAATTATGCCCGAATTAGTCGTAACCTCACCGATCGGCGCTGAAATTTCACGCTTACTGAGCGTCTTCGTTGATTTTGTGATGCGTTGGCGTTGATGCTTCAACATGCCGGTGAGACGTCGGTGTGCAGAAGTGGTACCTGTTTGCTGTTGTTCCGTCCTTGGAGGAAGGGAAGGCAAAGTCGACTGTTTACTGATGTTCGTATACTTGCCGCTAGTTGAGTCCCCAATACTGAGCGAGCTCATCGATATGGAATGCTTCTGCGATTTGTAGAGTTTACCTGTCAGACGCGGCGCTATATTATCTTCGATTTTATGGCGGATTTTTGAACAGAACTTCTGCACACCATGCGTCTTGTGACCGCTGCCAATTGAAGCGACGGATGAAGCATGGGAAGCGGTAGGCGAGCCAGGTTTTGGAGGTATTGCCGTATCGGTATGTGGTTTATCCATATCTTGTTCTTTAAGTAGGGTTTACGGATAAGGGTCTTACAGTTCAAGTTATAGAAAATCGCACGACAAGAGTTCAAGCGTAAGGGGCGATTATTTGCACATTATTACTTGCTTTCAGTTGCAGTTCCTTGGTGTGCAGGCGCAACACTTTTTCACTTTTACTTTTACTATACTCTTTCACTTATTCGCTTGGAAAATGTCAAGCTGGCGCCTGTCGGCTATTGACATCTGAAAAAAGCGGCGTACTCGTGATATCAGTGACTGTCTGCCACTTCTGCGTTCATTGTATGCGTAGACATTAAAAGTCCATTTGCGCTAATCAACGCTTGCGCTTGTTGCATCTATAACTGTTTTGTTTTATAATTTTTATATTTTCTTTTTTTATTCACTTCGTTTCGTTTAGTTTTGCTTTCTTTTTTGTGTGTTATTTTTTTGTTTTTCCTAATTGAATCCGCGTCCGTTTAACCGTCGATCGTTTTCGTTCGCGTTCAGCGCGCAACTAAATTTCTTCACCGTGCCGCGTAACTGATGAGCCACCACCACTAAACGAGCGACCAACCAACAACGAAACGAACGAACATCAACCAATTACAACAACAATAAATAAATAAACAGAAGCTCCAACGCAAAGACGACTGCAATTAAGTTTGTCTTCGTCGTTGTTGGTAGCTAAATTGTCATTATCGTCAACACCATCAACGCAAGTCAGCGAGTTGGTGAGTCTTCAACACTTTCCTTCTTGAGCTTACTTACAACAGCAGCAACAACCGCTCGTTGAGTCACAACAATTGTGGAGTCGTCACAGCAAGTGCCAGCAATAAGTATGATTGTCGAACTATCGTTGCTAGTTTGGTATCGTTTTCAATGTTGCTCTGCCGTGTCTTCACATGTCCGGCGTCGTCCGTCTGTTAGCGCAAGCTCGACTTAAACATGCGCAACGCGCCGAACCGTGCCGTTGACGATGCGTAAAAGCGAGAAATGCTTATTGGCTGTGTATAAAATGAAAATGATATATCCGTGCTCACACTTAGCCACACACAAATGGAAAAAATACGAATTTTAGTTTATAAGCAACATGTTTTGCTGTTGCAGCTGGGTTTGATTCGAACCTGAAGCCAGCATGGCAGTGTTGTCGTCGCGCGAAACGAAAGTAAATGTAGGTTGCATTGCTGCAGTGATTGTGAGCTGTCAACACAGTGGACAATTATGCAGCACAACAAAGGAGGTGCAGACGACTTACTTAACCCTTGTTTTGTGCATAAAAAATAATTGTTTTTAAAGCTTTTTTTGGTTTTTTGACGTTCTTCTGCCCAGGAATTGCTCACCAAAACTTCATAAACTCTTTTTTAGACATATGTACGTAAAAAGTTTTGAGAACTTTGACAAGTCCATCGAAAATCTATATAAAATATTGGGTAGTCTTTTCGTATTTTGTCAATAGATGTCGTTGTAGTCGTATATCTCCGGTGCTACCAATCAGATTGTTTCAAACCATATAGTGTTGGAAAAGTGAGATTTCAAGCTTAATTTAACCAAAAAAAATTAAATTCGGAGAAGTTGAAAAAAAAGTTACAGCTGTTCAAAAATGACTGAAACTAATAAAGAAATTCGCTAAATTTTAACATTTTTGTATAAAAACGGGAAGAATGCCACGCAAGCCACCAACGAAATTTGTAAAGTTTACGGAGACGATCGTATCAGTTCGTGTAGCACATTAATGGTTCGCTCGCTTCCGTACTGGAAATTTCGATGTGAAAGATGCAACTCGCTCTGGTCGGCCTATCTTTGAAAAAGTATGGAAAAGATTGACCAGGACCGCCGCATAAGCAGCCATGACATCGCTAAGGAACTAACATTCATCATCAAACGTTTTTGAACCACTTAAAAAAGGCTGGCTACAAAAAGAAGCTCGATGTCCGGGTACCATATGAATTGTCTGTGAACAATTTTATGAACCGAATTAACATCTGCAATTCTTTGCTGAAACGAAATGAAATCGAACCATTTCTGAAGTGAGTGGTAACAGGAGACGAAAAGTAGATCAAATATCACAATAATGTGCGAAAAAGATCATGGTCCAAGCGTGGTGAAGCTCAACAAATGGTCGCAAAACCAGGATTAACGCCTCGAAAGGTTATGCTGAGTGTTTGGTGGAATTGGAAAGGAATCATCCATTAAGAGCTGCTCCAGCCTGGTCGAACGATTGATTCTACATTTTACTGTCAACAACTGATGAGCTTAAAGCAAGCAATCCAAAAAAAAAACGGCTATAACCGATCAACAGAACTGATCAACAGGGCAACGCTAGGCCACACACATCTTTGATGACTCGGCAAAATCTGGGAGAGTTTGGCTGGCAGTATTAATGCATCCACCATATAGCCCTGACCTTGCACCATCGGACTACCATTTGTTTCGGTCAATGCAGAACTCCCTTAATGGAGTAAAGTTGGCTTCAAGAGAAAGCCTGAGAAAATTACCTGTCGCCGTTTTTTGCCGAAAAACCAGAAAAGTTTTACGTTGATGGGATAATGTTTTTTTTTTTACTTTTGATGATCCTTTAGGAAGTTCTGCAGTCAACGTTGAGGCACCTTTTTTTAGGGACTGCCGGAAATGACGCCGGAAGGGCCAAGTTTTGAATATGTTGATTTGAAAATTCCACAAAAGTTTGATATATTATTAAAATAGATCGTTTTTTGCTCGAGTAAACGCATATGAACCCCTTAAGCCATGGCAAAAAAGCCATTCAAAAATTACCTTCATCACATGCTAACGTTCGATTGATTTAAACTCAAGTAAGCAAGAAGCAAAGGTCACTGTAATTGACACATTTCTAATTACTCCAAATATCGAAAATGAAAACAAATCTATTTCAAAAATGACAATAAAGACCCAGTAAAAGGCAGTAAAACTAATAGAAGAAAGATCAGAGCAATTTGTAGAAAACAAAAGCACTTATTAACTTCAATAAGAGTATAAATGGATGACGAGTATATATGTATGTATGTAAGTGCCATTCACATATTTACAACAAATCTGTGTAACACAAAATGAAAGAAAACCTGTAGCTAATAATAAGCGACAGGAAAAGTGTCATGTCATTGCACCTTTTTCACACTTTTTCTAGCCACCGATGAGCTGCACACATCCACTCTGTATGCATCTTTGAGTATGGCTAGTTGCATGCCACCTATGCATAACTATGTACTCGGTATAAGCAACAGCGAGTAAGTGGCTGCCACAAAGTGAAATTAAAAGCAAAAACATGCAATTAAATGCAACTCATGCGCCCATTTGGCGGCCGACGGATGGTGGAGCGCGGTAGCGACACACAAAAGTCCCACCGAAGATCCAACAAACGCGAAACAAACTAACAGACGCCCAAACAATAAACAATGCAAGTCCAGAGTCGCGTTGAGGCAAAGCCATGTTAAGTCGTCGAGTCAAGTTGAGGCGAGTCAAGTTAAGTGGTAAATTGCTTTGTCATCACATAAAATTGCCCGATGAGATTAATGGCGCATTTGAGGTAACCACGTTGCATGAACGTTAACTGCTCACATCAACGATGGTATATTTAATGCCCTGTAGAAAAAGGAGAGTGGTGCGAACTTACTATACTATGGGAAGTATCAATTATAATATAAAAGTTTGAGGGGATAACTAGAATACTGAGAATGAAAGTATACTAAGTACTTTCTGATATTGAGTATGAAATGCCACTTATTTTTTTTCCCAACTATTAGGATTGGAAAATCGAAATCTATTGTAAAACAAGAGAAAACGTTAACTTCGACTGCACCGGAGCTAAAATACTTTTCATAAATAAAGCAATTTTCATACAAGAACTTAATTATGATCGGTCAGTTTGTATGACAGCTAAATGTTATAGTGATCTGATCTTGAAAATATGTTCGGAGATTATCATAGAGTGAGGCCTTTACAAAAAACATGCCAAATTTCATGAAGATATCTCATCAAATAAAAAAGTTTTCTACACAAGGACGTGGATTTGATCGTTTAGTTTTTATAGCAGCAGTATCTTTGCCATAGTTGTACGATCTAAATAATGTGATGAGTTAGTCGTTTTTTAACTGGAAAAGCAACTGAAATAGAGTTAAACATCTTTCCGACTACGAACTCTTACCAATTTAGTTCCTACAGGGAATATATGTTTGCAACGATTACCGATTGAAGCTTCTACAAAACAAATACATACTTATGTAAGTATTTAGGTAGTAATTGCGGCAACAGCAAATTGTTGCAACAGACAATGTCACGATGACACCGGCGTGAACTGTGCACTCATTTTTGTTTTTGTATCGATTGACACCAGTTAACTTACAGATGTTTATATTGTTAGAAACATACCTAAATGTTTACCTTGATGTCTGTTTTGTTGACTGAAGGTAGTTATTTGTGTTTCCACTGTTTCTGTTGGTTAGGCTCCTAAGGATTGTAAACAATACTGCTAATTTGTTGTTACACAAAAGTTTACATGTATTTAATACATGGTGGTTAAATAACGTAAAATAATTAAGCCGATTTTTAAAAATAGCAAAGGCTTTTTTCTATAATTGGACCACATTGCATACTTGGTGCAAATCGTAATCGGTTCGTAATCGAAAGCGTTAGAATTTAATTAGTTCTAGGTGAAGGCAGTAATGATGGCTTGAGTGGGGACAGCTACGAATCCATTTAATCTCTTAGCCACACTAAAAACTTTTGTGTGATATTGGGAGATATTTCAGAACGTATAGAAAACCCCTTGATAGACCCTTTTTTTGAAAGTCAGACACTGAAAACATTTTCATTGGGAACATTAAACCAAATAGAAGGACCTAAAGTCTTTGAAGTAAAAGTGTAGTGGAGTCATACTCCTAGGTAAGCAGTTACAGTCGTAAGGCTATATCCAATTCTTATTCTTGCGCCCTTTCCGCACACCCTGAAAACGTGAGGAACCCTTGCGAAAGATGCGGTAGGTTGTCTACCTGTGGGTGGAGCCTGGGGTCGCGGCTAAAAGAGAGGAAGCTTCAGCGGAGACATTCTGACTTACATATAATGATAATTTTGCCTATCTAGGAAACAGCATCAACACCAATAACAACATTAACCTTAAAATCCATCGCAGAATCGCTCTTGCCAACAGGTGCTACTTTGGGCTGAGTAGGCAAACAAAGACCAAACTGTATAAGTCACTCTTTATTCTGATGAGTCGGCGTTACGAGTTTTGAGAGAAAGGTTCTGCGGACGATTTATGTTGCTTTGCGCTTTGGCAACGGCGAATACCATAGTCGATGGAACGATGAGCTGTACGAAATATACGACGACATAGTTCTTCCAGATGGAAGATAACACTCCAGCTTTGAAGGTTTTCGATTCAGTACCCGCCGGCGGAAGTAGAGGAAGAGGAAGACCTCCAATCCGTTGGAGAAATCAGGTGGAAAAAGACCTGGCTGCACTTGGTATCTCGAATTGGCGCCCAATAGTGAAAAGAAGAAACGACTGGCGTGCTATTGTAAACTATGGCTGTAACCGCTAGTAAATAATAATAACAAGAATAAAGTCTTTCATCACTATATGCATACACCCATCTCCTTCTTGGTTCCTACATGCATTTTTTAAATTTGTTCAAAATTATAAATGTTTTCTTTCCCATTTTTCTCTCGGACCTGCACTTTTCTTTGTCATTTAAGAGCACCCACAGCATGTGTGTACTGCTTTTGCCCTTTATACATACATATGTATGAAATTTTGTATGTGAGCAGGTCAGCCAACCCATTAAGCGTGAGTCCAAAGCTAATTATTATCATTGGTCAGAGTATACTTCAAAGTATCGTGTTGCAGTAGGCAACTACTCAAGTAATCGGAAATTTCATGCCGCCGGCTTGAGAAGCTCGAAACAAGCGCTTAACAATTACCAGAGGTAACCGACTGTAACTGCTGGTACAGAAGTGCATATTTATGTAGCAACAACAACAAGCAAGAAGGTACAATAATGTTGTACATAACGTGGCATTTAATGAAGGTTGCGTATACGTCACGGTGAACTTTTCATGTGACACCTTCAACCAAGCAAATTGTTTAAATACCAGTGAGCATAAAAAATACAAAAACAACATTAGTAACATTTTAAGCGTGTTAGCGTGTTAAAAGCACACGCAAACATAGTGGTATACAAAAAGTGGTAAAAAGAAATACTTATACACTTGCAACATACTTATATACAAGAAATATTTTTATATTGTACATTTTACATTTTTTACAAATACAACAATAAACATAATTAGTCAGTACAACAATCAATCACCGCTGACATTTAGTCCAAAAGTACATTTTTACATCCATTACATTTTTTATGCGCATAGGGTGAGCCCTACATGCCGCACAACGTGGCACCAATCATATTTTCAATTTTTAGAGAAAAGAAGCACCCTATTGTGGAATACAACACTGTTTAATAGTGAGATTTTTTATTTTTCGAAAACTAGTCACCGAGTTGAGGTAACAAGTTGTCCGCCACAAAACATTTCCAATCCCGGGCGGTTTGGAATATTAGTTTGTTCTGGTTAAATGAACAATTCTGCTGTGGAAACAAGCTGTATTCGCCTTTCGATAATTTTTCTAATAATATCTGTATCAATACAGATCTGATACACTGTGTCAGTAGAGTGCATTTTAATAAAAGTGACTGTGGCAGCGAGCCACTAAAAAGCAACAGAAAACGAACTAGAAGCAAAATGCAGGCAGCAAGCGGTCATCGCCAGCGAAGCCATCACAACATTTCCACTCTCAATTGCTTGGCTGTCGCGTCTGATGGCTAATTTCACACTTATGTATGCTGTTGCATGATATAATTGTTGTTGTTGTTGCTTTTGTGGTTTTTTCTCACACTCAGCTCAAGCCATTACTATATAATTATTGAGACTCGCTGCGTTAGTGCAAGTGTTGGCCGCTTGGCGCTTCAATTGTATACCTGTCAATTAAACGCTTTGTTATTACTGTTGTTGTATTTAATATTGCAGCTGCATCTGAACAACATAGTAAACGTGATATTTGTGTAGGCAAACACTGCTGAAGAAGCTAAGAAAATAATAGTATACGTGATATATAATAAGTTACCCAATGAGCTTTTACAGTGAGTATGAATAACTTCTAATAACGGTTGATACGAATGAGTGCTTCAGCAGCTCCATTTTAACTTCATTCCCCTTAAAAAAATCGGGAGACAGTTTCTTTAGTCTATACTTACTATTAGAATTTCCATTGCATAACTTTAGGCGGGACTGTGAATACGTGAAGATTATAGAGATAAAGTTCCAAGCCAAACTTGAAACTAAACTTTCTCATAACATACAAAAATAATTATGATGGAGTACTACAACAATTACAACATTTTAATCGACCAGTGCTTGACCCTAGAGACATCTATTTTAAAACAGCGGAAGCAAAGTTGTAGACCTAATAGTTAAAGAGCTGATTAAGCATCAGAAAATAAATTATAAGGAAATTGAGGTTAAACTCTAAGATTGAACTAGCGGTATAAACAAGCTAACCACAATCTGATGCAGCCTGAGAAAAGTTATAATAACAATAAGATCCCTTGAATACCTGATAGTGAGTTGGGTAAAATTTGCCTCCTTTCCAGGCAGAATCATATTTCTTGTGCACCAAGGCCAATAATTGCTCTTGATGTCTACTCCTTAGACTATCGCAAAGATTTTACAATTACCGTTAGAAAAAGGTTAAACTGATTAACCGCGAAGATTACTCTTACATTTTATTGAAATTATATTTGATGGATAGAAACCTTTAAACTTATTTTAGGGAGAGAGATACCCGCACTGCTCTCTCATATTTTTCTGCATTGGAGAAAATTTATTAAAATTTATGGAAATTTAGATTTCAGCCAGACAGCTCCCTGTAATCAGTTATGAACCTGATTGTCGCTCTATAACTAACAACACTAAGAATGCTACCCGACTTTGAAAACCCTAAAACTGAGAGACAAAACTACATAGTCACAGATTCTCATATAACTGAGCACATGAAATTAAAAGTCAAACCGAACACTCTTCAAATGCACACAAGCAACAACGAACAGCATGACATACACATTATCTATTGTCCACCCAATGCATTCCGTGTCCACCCACTTTACCGTTAACACTGAAGTGCGTGTAACTGTTAGCGATCCGGACTGTCATTATCAATTTCTATATTATTTATATTTTGCTTTCTTTTCACACTCACTACATATGTACATATAAATACTTTCTCATGTGTTGTTGTTTTTTTTTTTTGTGTAATTGCAACATTTGATTTTTGTGTAGTTTTATTGATGGGCAACAATTTTATGGTTTCACTGATGACGGTGTCGCAAAGCAACAAGTTGCTCGGTTGTTCTCGCGCTCTCCCTTCTCCTCACTAGTCGCTGTCAAGTTGGCTTGTCCGTCCGTCGCTTGGTGCGTGTTGTGTCTTCTGCGTTGGATCGAATGACATTTTCGGGTGAAAGTCACTGGCACATAACTCAAAACATCGATAATTGATATATATGTGCTTATATGTATGTTTGTATGTATATGTGTGTGTTTACAAAGCTTAATCACGCATTAAGGCATTACATACACACACATACTTATGGCTGACGTATGACAAATGTAAATGCAAGGGGCGGAGAATTTGTAAAAACTCTTGTCCGTTTATTTACTTATTTCTCTTGTAATTTTAAGTGCGTTCGAAAGTTAAAGAAAGTAGTACCCAATAATTAGTATATTTTGTGAAAAACTTGGTGAAAATTAATGAAGCGCATGAAATTGTTGAAGAAAGTATGTATAATTTAGATAACTTCACTTTGCAACATCGATCAATCGATCATCGATCGTGATTTATAAGAACTTGGAACTGGAACTTATCTGTCTTCAAAAGGAATACCACGAGACTTTCAAATTTGAACAAATCATTTAGATTGGGAAGAAAGTGTATGCGGATTGACCCTATCGGAACGTATGAGAACGCTTTAGAAGTTTTAAAGATCCTCTTAGAACGGATCGTTCTGCAAAGAGATCCCCTATTGGAACTTATAAAACACTTTAGAAATGTTTAAAGATCTTCTTGGAAATGATCGCTCTGCAAAGAGATCCTCCGGTGAGTTTTGACCAACTGTATTCGAAAAAGTATCACTTTTCGAGTAAAAAAAAGTTGTGACAAGCAGCTTCTTATGATTTCTTTCGAAGATTTTATTGCCTGGAATGTATTTCTAGAGGTTATATGTAATAACCATTAGTAGAATTAAAAAAGCATTGTCTTTCTTGTGCTACAAACTCTGAAGCTTGATTTTTTAATATTTTTCCTTTAGCAAAGATCTTCTAATCTGATCTTTATGTACAATTTAAGGCTCTAATAGATCAGTTAATGCGTATTTGCTCATACCAGGAATTTAATTAACAACGCGATCGAGAGGTCGGCTTCGCAAAGTCTTAAATGTGTTTTGTATAATTATGTTATTTGAAGATGTCTCCGTGTGAGTTCTTTGTGCCATAAAAAGGCTATAATAACTGAGATATCACGTATCTAAAAGTTAAGTAATAATGTGGACGCTGTTTCGAAATTGGATTCCAAGAAATTTACTGCCAGTGAACAAGGAACTTCAGAAAAGTTAATCATCATATCATTAGAATCAAAAATAGTGCAGCAGTCATATAGTCATTACGTCGGCTCAAGAATGTTAGAAATTGTCACCAGACAATCGCAGAAGCAATAAAAACCAGCCTAATCGGACTGAGTTCGTGTCCCCAAAATTTCCAAAAGTGGAAACAGAGCAATATTGGTAGGTGTTTCGGTTTTTATTTTTGGAAAGGAAAGCGCGCTGTGATGCTATGTACGACTGTATTCTCCGGAAAACGTATTTTTCAGGCATGTCAAAAAAGTGGGATATAATTTTCAAAAATTTGCGTATTTCTATTGCAGATTAAATAATTACACTACTCAACAAATCTGAACGAAAAATTTGCGACTGATGTGCTAAGAGATCTGTGGAGTAATTGAGGTGTCCTGATTACGAATTTGAGTTTAAAAATGTTCCATCACGTAGACTACTATTTGTGATTTTAGTAAGTGGTTACAACACAAAAAATCAGAAACCAGAAACCAGAATTAGCAAGATTCAACCTCTAACATCAAAATCGCAAAATGACCGTAAACTTGTGTTATTGGATTACCCTCGTACATTTATAATTAACACTTTTTCTGGAATTCAGCACACTGCATTCCAGAACATGCAACAACCACAATTGTTTCACTTTTATCTACAATTTAAAATAACATTTGCGTTGTTACCTACATGCTTACTCATCAGCAAGACGCTTATCAAGCCATAGAGCAATAGCAGCAAATGCCACACCTCGCGTGCCACATCACGGTGCGCGCACAATTGCAAGAAAATGTTGAAAAACTCTCGGCCCAACATGAAATCGAAATGTGTGTCATTCGTGTCGGCGGCACAAGTATGCGCGGCGGCAAAGATAAACTCATCATTGGCAATAACAGCTGCAGAGGCGCGTTCCAGTCCAACTCCATCACCGCCCAAACGTCCAGCAATCACACACACATCACTTGCTTGCGCCACAGTGTCACTGCGACGGCTATGCGCGCGCATTTCTAGTGCATATATTGCTGTACAACAACCATTGATAGCAGATGGAAGACATTTTTACACACAAAAAAAAGGGCGCAAAAGCTTGCGCCGAGATGGAAATTCAGTAAGGAGCACAACAGCTGCAATAGCAACATGTAAGCGGCTGACAAATGTTCGACGCCGTTTATCATTCAAGTGTCTCTTTTAATTAAATGGCAATTAATTTTTAATAATATTTAATTTACAACACAAATAATAGTTGCCAAGAGAAGACGACGGCGCGATAGCAAATCAATGCGGAATTTCTTTACTTTTTTGCTTTTTTTTTCAAAGTATATTGCACGTTTTGTTTTTGTAACCAAAAATACTGCAACTAATAAACGCACACGCAACAGGTGGCCTACACGTTGCCGCCCAGCTTGTTACACAGCGAAACATTTGTATTTGGCTCAATCAGCTAAAGCGCAAACGCGCGCACTCGCTTTATGTGCCGCCTATCAATAATTGGCTTTAACATAATCACTTTCAATTAAAACATCAACTTTTGCAAAGAAAGCTCGCAAAGCCATTGCGAAACGCGGCCAGAGGAAATAACGCTACAACAGTTTGAGCGCGCACGCTTCACAACGAAATGGAAAGCGGACTTAAGCGATTTACTTTCGTTGCGGCATCTGGTAATGTGAGTGCACAGGAAAACTCACGCCGGACGCTTGCTCAAGCACAGCACCGGCACGTTGGTTGTTGTTGAGCAGGAAAAGCAAGACTAAAGTTTAGTGGAACACTTGAGCTGGGTGGCCACGGTCACCGGCTAATTATGTTGTTCGACAATGGAAAATATATGGCTCAGCTTATGCTTTGTTGTTGCTTGCGTGCGAGCGCTGTTGCTGACGATGCTGGAGATCATGTTGCAAAAAACAACATCAGTGACGCATTTGTAGTTAAATATTTTTGTATGCAATTGCACAGGGTATTCGGGTTTTGTTTAATGGGAGTGTGTGTGTGCCGTCAATGCTGCAAAGTTACATCTAGCTCTACACAAAACTAGAGCAGATCATGTGGAAGATGCGATAAGCAACCCGTATGAAAGCCATGAAAGCCTAAGCAAGGGGGGACGACTTGTTTAGTTGAAGGTTGCTTTCGGAACATCGGAGCGGGGTTTTGTGTTCCTTTTCCATCGTTAAACTAAAGGGTGGGCCATATAAAATTTTAAATTTAAAAAGTCAATAAAAAAAACGGCTAGATATTTTTCAAAGGTCTAACATTTATTTAAAAGGTTGTTTTATGAAACTTATTTGTGGAAAACAATTTCGGACAAATGACCACCACGGCTGAGTTTACAGTAGCTTATCCGATCCACCCAATTTTGGAGTACTTTCTCGATGGTTTCAGGCCTTATGGCAGCTACAGCAGCTTGAATCTCGTACTTTAGATCTTGAATTGTTTCTGGATGGTTGGCGTAACATTTATCTTTAACAGCTCCCCACAGAAAATAGTCCAACGGAGTTAAATCGCAGCTTCTGGGAGGCCAATTCACATCACCTCTTTTGCCGATTATGCGATTATCGAAGATAGGGCGTAAAAGATTGAGTGTAGTGTTTGCTGTATGGCACGTAGCGCCGTCCTGCTGGAACCAAATGTTGTCCAAGTCTTCCTCTTCAATTTGCTTGAAGAAAAATTCGGTTAACATTGCACGATATCGCTCACCATTGATGGTTACGGCGGTTCCTTCTTCATTTTCGAAGAAAAATGGGCCGATGATTCCACCAGACCAAAATCCGCACCATACAGTGATTCGTGCTGGGTGCATTGGCTTCTCGACGATTACGTGCGGGTTTTCTGTGCCCCAAATGCGACAATTCTGCTTGTTAACGTAACCATCGAGGTGGAAATGAACCTCGTCCGAAAAGGTGATTTTTCGTTAAAATTGACCATCCTCGGTCAAACGATCTTCTGCCCAATCTGCGAACTGTAGACAGCTCGGTTGGTCAAGTGGTACGTAAAAGTCGTAAATTTAGACTTTTTACTGAATATCTGGCGTTTCCAATGTCGAAATATAGATAATTCAAATTTAAAACGTTAGATGTCCCCCCTGTAGATTATGGATGGCTCAAGAGTTAAATAAATGCAATAGAACCTGATGAAATGGAATATCCTGAGTATTTTCTGCTCACTTTCTGATGAATCCTAAAAATCAAATTCAAATTTGGACAGAACTTAACTTTAATATGCGCGATGAGAAATAATATGTACTTCAAATATAAAATAAAAATACTTCTACAACTTTTTCGATAAGCAGCGATCTTAGCAAGCAAATATAATGTTTCAAATTAATGTGTGTTTTGTTTTTCTTTTTCAATATCAACTTATTATATTTAATATCTACTCTTATTACCCAAAATATTGCATCAGTACTTTTATTACTTTAACGAACGTGATATCACATTTCCTTGTTTTATAACACGCTCCCAAAAATAATGCTGACATTGAATAAATTTGCACGTAATCTTATCAACAAGCTTAAACGAGCGAAAACGAAGTTGACATTAATGCTTAAAGCATTCGACCATATCAACCAATCTGAGTTTAAGATAAGTGATTTTGCTAAAAATAATGACCCACAAAATTTTATTTCTTTGTATAAGTATGCCCCAATTACGGGAAGTATATTTGATAACGAAAATACAACTCTGCTGCTGTCAAAGTTAGAGTGACTGTCTGTTGGTTACACAATATCACCATAGGTCACTTCAGATAATATTAATTATAGAAAAGAGAAGAAGTTAATAATAATAAAACTTCCTTTTGAAGAAACTAAGATCTTAAAAAGTGTTTCGTAATTACATCACATTGTGAACTTGGAATGAAACGAGGATTATGCATGCTTTTTCTCTAAGTTACAACAAGTTAGCTACAAAATCGGTTGAACCGAATTCAGTACTAATTTGGTTCACTAGAGCACAAGAGAAGCGCACCTTTGATCGCTGTTTATTGGGATTGAAAAATGAAGAAGTGATGATCTTAACCCTTCTGCAGTATTACTTATTTCTGCAAAATGGATCCTCTGTATAATCGATACAAACAAAGATTGCGAGCTTCTTTCAAGCGAATCGGTTGAATGGAATATTAAAGAGACACAAATGGTTCAGATTTCCCAAAAGAAGTCGTCGCAAGGAAAAGTTTCGCTACAATCATGGCTTGCGGCATACGACGACAACAATGTCAGCCTCGAAATCCAACGCAGAATAACTCGTGCCAACAGGTGCTACTTTGGACTGATTAATTGTTGTTAACTCGGCTATAATCGCGTAAGCGGTGTCTACGGCAGTAAAGAAAGAAAGGAAGGCATAAGGCGCTACGAAATTTAACCAATCTGAATGAACGTCAGAAAAATAAGAGAAGTACCACAAGCTGATATGGACAATTTTTTTTTCAAGAAACTCGCGAGACTTTCTTTAGAAACTTTCACGGAAAAAAGAGAAAGAAGATGCGCCTGAACTTAACTTAAAAAATTTTCTTAATAAATAATTTGAGTGTGAACGGAACCTTATTATTCACGAAGTCACCAGTACATAACTTAGGCTACTCATGGAATGGTTGCAACAAAAACAATTTTAATAACGTGCAAATTTGTTGCAATTAAAATCATTAAAAAACGCATATTTCCATGTTTCATGTTTGCGTTAAGTATTTTGATTATCTCCTGTACACTTTGTGGCAGCAACCAAATGTCGCACAGTGCAAAGTGAATGTCCACAAGTTTACCGAAGACACGAACAGTTTTGTATCCCCTTGGCAATGCTTGAATCGAATGAATCAAGCACAAGCGCTTCTTGTCTTGCCGCGGTGTCTTCAGCAATGGATGCTGATCAGTGAATGTGAAGTTGTAATCTCATATTCACAAGATGTAGTCAGTGATTTGCAGCGAATAATTGTTGGTATTGTTGTTACACGTATTGTGATTGTGAACTTGACCGTGAAAGTTGTTGGCAACGGGTTGTCTGTTTGTCTGTCCGACCGACTGAATGGTTGGCACACGCCGATCGTGCTCGGCCGAATGAAAACACAAAGCGAAGGAGTGAGAGTGGGGAAGAGAGAGATGAAGAACTGCGACATGTGCGGCATGCGAGTGTTCAACTAGTGGAACGGTAAATATGACGTCAAAAAGGTATTGTAAGTACAAAAACAAGAAATGCTTGGACGAGCTACTTACTTAGCAATGATCTCTTAAAACTTTTCAGACAGGAAGTGAACAGTTTCATTGCATTACTGAGCAACTCAATTATGGTGGTTGGTTCAGTTAATTATAGAATATTTTATGCGCTTAATTCAATAAGGATGAGTAAACCCCAAATGGGTAATGTCGGGAAAGGAAAACATACTTGACTTTATTATAGCGAAACAGGCTGAAAAAGTCAGCAACAAAATGCGAAATTGAACTCTTAGATTTCTCTTCCAAGTTAAGTTTATAAAATAAGTTTATTACATTAATTGTTAGCTTTGGTGAAAGTTGAAGTTTTACTTGTAAATCATACAAAAGCGTATAAGTCGATTAAATCAAATAAAGGAATACCTAAGAGACAAGAGAAAGATATAAATAAAACAAAAGGATTATAAATATGGTACAAAAGTACCTGAAGTGCTTATAATTCTACAATAAAGTAAGGTCTTTTTAATTCACACGTAACCGGAAAAGTTTTCCGGCGAAAGCGAAACCAAGTTACGACAAAATTCTCGACGATCATTTGTCGACGTTCTTAAAAGTTTGTGAAAGTCCTTAAAAGTGTTATAATTGAATTCACAAATTGAATTCACAAAGCATAAGTTGTTATAAATTTAATGCACTTCAGTGAGGAGAGCAATTATCCACAAAAAAAGGAGGGAACCTTTATTTGCGGCGACCGCTGTTTTCTCATGTTGAAAAAAAACTATTTGGACCGAATTTTTTTTCTCGTACGATTGAAGAAATAATATTTCATTGAAGATACCTATAACACGCTGAGCCGCGTATTTGCGACGGTTGTAAAAAGTAAATCCACTTTGTGCCTCCAGTAAGTAGATCGCCATCGTCATGGCACACCGTCAAATGTCACGAAAATAACACAGCTACTCAATGAGCAACTGCTCACCGCTAAACAGTAGCTACGTGTTAGATCTAAGATTCTGTTGTCCAGATGGGCAACTTTAACAGAAGTGTAACCAATGATGACAAATGAAGCAAAATCTAATGAAGCAAATAAGGCAAACACCTTCAATGGGGCATGCAAGGCCAAATTTTATGCGAGTCATGCCATTGTAACAAGAGTAAGCGGTGGTACACGCAAAAAAATCGCTTCGGTATAATATTTCGACAAACATTTATAATAAGATTCCTTAAACTCACAGAGTTCTGGTTTTTCATCAGGTACACATCTCTCGAACTGTTGAATGTTGAAGAGCTTCGTTTTGCTTGTGACATGGAAATCTTTCGCTCAAAATCCTATTCAGACATCAACTTCTACGCCAATGTTCATGGCCTCTGAACTTGTTCTCTTCTCTATATTCAACATTGTCCGATACGCAGTGTCAACATTTTTGGTTTTTCAATTATAACTTCACTTTTCCCTCGACGCGTGATCACTGTAGAAGTGTTTCTTTACTAGTATAACGAGAAAAAAAGGAATAGCAAGCATAGAGAACGAAAACTTAACCCCGAGTAAAGACGAATTAAATTGCGCGATAGTCTTAAAGCCAGTTATTCAAGGCTGCTAACATTGTTGGCGAACTGCAACCTGAAGCCATGCGAGGATCGTGGTTTGAAACTTGACTAAACATTAAACTTGCGAAGTATACTCGTAAATAATACTTTTGCAATATTAAGAATTTTCAGTATGTTGGAATTCAGTTATATAATCAATTATTTTCTCACGATGTTGGCCATTAATGGCGTCTCTGCATTGGCCAATAACGAAGTGGCTGTCAGTCAGCAATAAATGTAGCTGGTTGCCATAAATTGCTCGTTCAGCGACACTTCTTTGAAAAATTTTGCTGGCACAGATGGACAATGGCACAGACAAATAATGTATGGAATTTACAATGCTTAGATATGTGTACATAATAATTAGTTATGTGTATATGTGTGTATATACTATATGTTGGTGGACATGTAAATTGAAGACATGCAATAAAATCGATTGCAATTCTTAGCCATCCATTAAAAAAGAAATCTGCGATACAAGAAGGTTGTGGCTGGTCTTCGCTTTAACGATCAGTTAATAAAATAGCAATTCAAAACAAACGCTCGCATGCATACGTATGTACACGAAATAACAAGAAAAATGTTTACCGCAGTTGCAACGAAGTTATTATACCCTCCACAAATACACAAGATTCCTTAAAAGAACTTGATTTTGATGGACCAGTTTGCGTGACAGCTATAAGCTATATTACTAATTCGATCTGAACTGATTCTTCGGAGATTGTATCGTTGCTTTCGAAAAACAAATCTAA
Source organism: Bactrocera neohumeralis (assembly GCF_024586455.1). Classification (NCBI taxonomy): domain Eukaryota; kingdom Metazoa; phylum Arthropoda; class Insecta; order Diptera; family Tephritidae; genus Bactrocera; species Bactrocera neohumeralis. The sequence goes on from NC_065919.1 coordinate 6,364,311, forward strand.
GCCAAATTTCATGAAGATATCTTGTCAAATACAAACGTTTGCCATACAAGGTCTGGATGCTGATCGATCAGCTTGAATGACAGCTATATGGTATAGTGGTCTGATCTGAACGATTTGTTTGGAAATTGTGCCGTTGTCTTGGAAAATAATCCATGCCAAATTTCATGAAGATATCTCGTCAAATACAAACGTTTATCACACAAGAACATGATTTTGATCAGACGAGCAGACGGACCTGATTAAATCGACTCGGCTCATCATGCTGGTCATTTATATAAATATTTTATTGCGTCTCTGAAGTTTCTTTCGTTGTTGCAAAATTCGTAGCAATTCCCTGTTCAGGGTATAAAAATGTTAAGATTATGTTTCGTAAAAAAGTGACGGGAACTGACTTAGAATGGTTAATTGTGATGCCAGATTTTATAATAATAAAATGAGAGCTCTAAAAAATCAGAATTTAGTCAGTTGCTCTTTAAACAGTTATTATTTGATTTGGAAAAAGTTTTGTATCCCAAACTATGTTTTTAATACTCTAATTTTTACTTTCGATTATTTTTTATTGTTATATTATCTTTTCAATTTTTAATTTGTTTTCTATTATTTATATTTTTTATTTATTCTTCTAATTATAAGTTATATTTTAAATTTTTAATTGATACTTCCATTACAAATTTTAATTAATTGTTTTTATTTTTTTTTATTTTTTATTATAATTTATTTTTCCGAATATTTAAATATTTTTTTTTGTAATTTTTTCATAAATTTTAAAAATTATTTCTTTAGTTTCTGGTTTACTATATTTTTTGTTTTACTATATTTTTATATTTTACTATTTTCTTTATTTCTTTATTAACATTTATTTTTAGTTTATTTTTTAATATTTAACTGTTTCAATAATTTATTACATTGTTTCGCTTATTTAGTATTTTTACTGTTATTTTTTTCAATTCATGTTTCATTTATACCTTTAGCCGTATTTATATAATTTAATTTTGATTTAATATATTTACAGAGAAATAGTAAACTGCAATCTTGAAGAGGGCATAATTTTTAAAAGCAATCGTGTTTAGCTATTTCAGAAATTTCCACGCTCGGTTTCAAGTACTCAAGAATTATGCACAGAATATTAAATGCTCAATAAATGATAGAGAATTGAAGTGGAGCCTTGAGGTGAATAATTCAAAAACAGTGCTTAAAAAAAAAATAAAAATAAATAAATAAAAAATAATATAAATAAAAATATAAGAGATTTGTTGAAAATATAGTGGGAAGTAGCAACGTCATCAAATTTTGGCACAAAATCACATTATACTCAAGAATATTTATTTTCATTAAAACTTGTTGCATTTGAAGAATATACATATGTAAATAGTATAGTCAATTGAAGATTCTCTTATTAAATTTCTTCATAATCGGATATTTTCCGCCTATTCGTGTCTTGGAACTAGAAGTAAAGCCACTCCGAAAGTCTGGTGAATTTTATGAGAAGCTTTTTCATGTCAACAATGCATTGGCGTTCCATAGTTTGTCGAGAAGCGACCTTTTTTGGAGAATTCAATATACTTGTATATGTACAGTATTTAGTATAGGTATTAATATTCGAAAATATTTGGAATGTTTTTGAAAGCTATGATAATTTGAATACCCTAGGGCAATTGAATGAATTCGATTATGAGCATATCTTAGTTCTGCTATAATGCATTAATTTATTTTTACAAATTAAAAATAATATATTAATAATTTAAAATTTTTATATTTGGCGAACGAAAGAAAGAACTCTAAACAACTCGTGATGGCAGCGAATGCTTATCATCGGATTGCATGCTAGAGAAAGTTATGGATCGATTTCACTCAATTTCGGCGGACAGTGACAACATAAACCTTTGTATCTAAAATGAATTAATAAAAAATAATAAATATAACATATAACATATGAATAAAAGAACTTCTAATTAGATGTGATGAATTTATCAAATTTCTTCCCGGTTACAATTTATTCAATTTTTGAAAAATTACTTTATAACAAAAACAAAAAAACTAGTTTAATGAAAACTGGAAAGAAACAAAATACAAGATTTTATGATTATCACAAGAAAAAAGAATAAACTTGATTGTGCCTAAACTCAAAAGATAGTTGCTGGAATTTATGCGGTGTCACAAGCAACAACAACATATCATCTGCTCATATCATCTCACAATTTTTATACAAAAATGCCAAATATTGCGAAACACTACATTTTAATGAGATCAAAGATGAATACAACACTGGTACAGTAACTTAATTATAAATTCAGTTAAGATATGTGAGGTACAGAAACTAGGTTATAAAATAAAGTAAACAAATGACATAGAAACAAACTTTGAAGTTCGTCAGATTTCGGGACAAAGGTAGGTAAGTTCTAAATTGCTTGCGACAAATGAAAAGAGACAATAAATATAGAAACAACATAGAACGCTAGGTATAAAGGCAATTTGAGCTTTGGAATTACTCTAAATATTTTTTCATATTTCATTTAGTATTTTCTCCTTAAAAGTTGGGGTTAATTTCAAAGATAATTTCTTCTTAAGGACCAAATAGAAGTATATAATTTTTTAGGCCGGCTTATTTAGTAACTGTACTACGCAAAGTACTTAAACGATATGAAACAATATACACACTAGGTAATCAATTATACCCAAAACACCACTAACTCTCATTGCGCTAAAAAAAATATCAAATGAGATGAGGCCTTCTACATATTTGTTGGATCTCAAGAAAGCAATCAGCTCTCTCTCGTCAATAGTTAACCGAAGAACATTGCCTGTTTCAGCCTTTCTACTTCCACTTCTACTCTTGAGTCTTGAGTAGCCGGAGCTACCCATTCAGCAACTCATCGTCACGAAAATACCCATATATCAGTAAGCGAAGAGGTTCTGGACGTTCAAAAATTGGTTTATATTAATATTATAATATAAAAAACAACTTCAGCAGAACCAAAAAGTTAACCAGGTGAATTGTTAGAAAAGCTGAAAATAAGTTATTCTGTTGAAATGTAGCGCTGTTCTTACGTTTAGGTATAAAAACTCGCGTGTCACTGCCTTTACGACCTCCAAAGCGTCGCAGCCGTCTTGTCACACACTACCAGTTTTTTGTGATTTTTCGCGCCAGCAAAACGAATTAATTGGCAATCTTACAGTCAGAAGAAAAATAAAAAAAACAATCGCCGAAATGAAACAACGTTCTGAAACGTGAAAAAGCAACATACTGAGTTGACGAAGTTGTAAGTCAGCCGAGCGCCAGCTGGCAGCAGTGTTCTTTAAACTGAGCCTGCGTCCGTTATCGCGCTGCATTTAGCGTCAGAACGTGTGACGAAGTGGTTGCCTGCTTTCGACTTTTGGCCGCTTGAATGGCTTGAACGCTGCTTTGCTAAACTCGTTGCTATAAATCGTAATAGCGCACAATCAATTAGCTCTTACGTAAATCAGGCAGGAACACAAGGGCCAGCCTGATGTGCTGACAAAAAGATTTATGTGGACTAACAGTGCATTTAGCTTTATGTGATGAGAGTTATTTAGTGCTTAAAAAGATAAACAAATAATTGTTGAAAGCAAAGTACTACACTGGCTTTCAAACTGTGTTAATTTTATTTATTTTTTTAATTAGAAAAAAAAAATAAACCAAAATGTCACCAAATTTAACAGTGTTTACATTTGTGTTCACGATCCTTTGCGGTGAGCATTAGAAATAGTAAAAAAGGAAGAGCAAATAATACATGGTTATTATAAATTTCACTTTCACATCTTTTCTACAGCACTGGCGAATTCGAAATTCTCCTATGAGCGCGGCAATTGTGATATTTTAGTATCGAGCGCTATACGCGAGATTTTAATGAATGAAATGCGCGCACAGCTGGATCCTTCGTGGCGAGCGTCGCGCATCAAACGCGTACGTTACGAGCTCTACACGCCACAGAATCCTTATAAGGCGCAAGTTTTGCAGCCAGGCGATGCTAATGTGCTGCGTGCGTCGTTCTTCAATGCAAAATTGCCGGTTAGGTAGGTAAATTGTGTTGATTTATTAATTTGGTTTTCAAAATCAATACTTTTTGAAAGTGTATAAAAAATAGTGTATAGAGCGAACATAAATAAGAAAAACTTAAGTGAGAACAAGTAAGGGCTAAGTGCGGGTGCGACCGAACATCTTATACATACTCCTCCAACTTGAAGGCATCAAAGTGGTTGTAAGCGTCAACCGGAGTATCGGAATCCAAGCAATTTTATATATACCTACATATACTATACATAACTCATAAACTGATCGACATAAGGTTTGCTAGAGAAACGAAAACCATTATTTGTAGTATTTGGAAGTTGGGTTAGTATCGACCACATACTAAGAACATGTTCCCTGTTCATTAAGGTACCCAACATACAATAAAGAATCATACATATATGGTAAAGTCAGCTGGATGTTCGAAAATACTGACATTTTTTTCTCATTTCCATTGTAATAACTCACATATTGGCCGATATATGCAGTATAAAGTCACTAGGAAGTTCGAAAATCGTTATATTAGTATCATCTTCTAAAAGTATTGACCTGATTCAACCCATTTTTTATACACAGATATACTATTATCAAGAAAAAATTATCTATACATTTTTATTGTATTGACCGATATTTTCAGTCAAAATTCAACTATAGGTACTGGGATCCATATATTCGGTACCTAGTGGCTTGAACGCTTTTTGTTGTATTTCGACAATTTTTGGTCATAAAGTGGCATACTCTAAAGGCATTATTCGTGCAAAGTTGTATTCCGTTAGAACTATCAAGAAACAGATTTGTAAACTAGAAAGTGAAAGAATCAAATGGAATTTAAATTCGCCCATTGTCACAGTGTGATATAGGAATGTAAGAAGAATGCCACAGACTAAATTTACTCTGAATCGGAATATATGTGATTTCACCTAGAAGAAGGCGCTGCCACGCCCATCGTCCAATTTTTACCCCGGTTCCCATAAGCCCTCTCATATCATCTCGGTTGCAAAATTGTATGTCCCTGGAATATTTTGCTATTGATTTACCGCACTTTTAGAAGTTTTTAACAGTACCGTTATATGGGGAGTGGACGATGCTTAAGATTCGTTCTGAGCAAATTTGGTTACTGTGGTGGTAGTGGTTCAGGATATATATATTAAACCAATTTGAGGCAGCGGTCACACCAACTTCTTCAAAATTGTTAGCTGGCAGGTACCCCTTGCTACTGCGATCCTCTGTGCCGAAGTGCAGTTTTATATCTTAATTTGATGCTTAGCTATGGCTCTTTATAAGTTTTCTTTTAATGCCGTTGGTGGGCGTGGTAGTGGTACGATTTCGTCTATTTGCGAACTCATTTTCCATTTTTTGTTCCAAGGAGTACGTGTACTATTCATTACGATCTCTCAATTTTTACCCAAGTTACAAGTCGAACAGACAAACGGACGGACGAACAGTCACATGGATCATAGTGATCATTTATAATCCATAACCTTATATCTATCTCGATTAGTTTTAGATGATACAAACAACCGTTGGGTGAACAAAATTATTATACCCTGTAGCAACAAGTTGCAAGAGTATAAAAACGTTGTAATACTCTATACAAATAAAAACATTTAAATTTATACATTATAGGATTAACGATATGGATTAATTATATGGATTATATAAAAAAGCCTGTAGTTTGGATAAATAAAAAACAGCGTGGCAAACTTTTTCAAAAAGCTCTCCTACAGAAATTGTTCATATACCACTTAGTTTAGTTTGATACCCAAATTGTTATATATCATTTAGTTAATAAATTTAATTTTATTAAAAAGTTAAGCAGAAGGCAGCCATTCTCAAAAGTATATTCCACTCAATTATTTTTGCCTGTTAGTGGTTAGCTCTCTTAATTATTCCTATTAGATATGTAATTTTATAAGCAAATGTATGTACATGCTTATATAATTTCTAAAATAGACACACTGTGCATAGATACATGCTACCTTCCGTCTAATTAAGTGCCTCAATATAACCAAATAGTTTTCCTTTCAGAATCTCCATACACGGTTGGACCGGCAAGAGCACCTCCTGTTCGAATGCAGCCATCAAGGATGCCTACTTAGCGGCGGGCAAGTTCAATGTAATAATGCTGGATTGGAGTGCCATATCGATGGATATTAGCTATGGACGCATTAGTCGTCAATTGTATGAAATCGCCACAAATTTGCTAGAATTCACACAATTTTTGCATCTAGTAAGTGGCGTCCCCTACGAAAGCATTTATTTGGTGGGTCATAGCGCCGGCGCGCATATAGCTGGCCTAGCGGGTAAACAATTGCGACCGCAACGTTACGGTGCCATCTATGCGCTCGACCCGGCCGGCCTTGTGCAGTTGCCGCTCGGCGAAGATAAACGTTTGGCACCGAACGATGCCATCTACACGGAATCCATACACACGGACATCGCGCTGCTGGGCAATCCGAGCACGAAACTAACACAGGCGGCATTCTTTGTCAATTGGGGTCTAGGCCAGCCACACTGTCCGAATGCGACGGCGGCTGAATTTGATTTCGCATGCGATCATTTTGCGGCCTTGTATTACTTTGCGGAATCGTTGCGACAGCCACGCGCCTTCGGTGCCACACAGTGCAGACGATGCAATGGCTGCAGTCTGTTCAGCAATAGTCGTATTCTGCTGGACGAATGGGATTGTGGCTGCACAAATGCCGCCAAGACAGGTGAATGCCCGATGACCGTATTTATGGGAGGTGAACCGGCTGTGCCAAAAAACGGCACCTTCTATCTGAGCACGCGTTCTAAGCCGCAGCCATTTGGCTACGGCGAAACGGTGCGCATTAAACGCGCTGGCCCGGCCAAATACTTGCACAGCAGCTTTTTGAGTAATAAATTCGTCGGCAATCTGTTGACGAAATGGCACAACTGAGCGTAACGGCGGGCAATTAGTAAGCAAAATCAGCGGCAGGCAATAGATTGCTAGTGATATGAATGCAAAAGGTGTTTGTGTGTTAGTGTGAAGTTGTCAGTTAATGGAGTTAAGATTGCGTGCAAAAGAATCATAGGTACACATATATTAAGTTGTTTACAAGAATAAAAACAAATAACTGTAAAAATTGCTTTTGTGAATGGCACTTAATATACCGAATTAAATTGTTTATTTATAAATGATAACAGATTTTAATTGCTACCACTTTTAATTTGGTATAATTATGTAAGTTGCATTTCCATATAATTGAGGTTAGGCGCATACATATATACGTATTTTATAAACCTTTTGCCGCATGAGTTCAGGAATAACTTTCAATATATAAAACGCTTTCAAAGCGAAATATCTGGCATACAGATGTTGTTGTAAATATGTATAAAAATGTTGCAATACATATGTATGTAACTTGCTCCATAAATAATATATTAATAGATTTTAGGAATATAATATTGTGTATTGTTAAGAAAGACAATAAATTTAAATAATATAACTAAACATTTATAAACAATTGTTTCTGGTCTTAGTTCGCATTGGGTCTAAACAATCGGGCTTACTAGCTGCGTTAGCGTTCTTGGGAGCTTTGTGAGATTGTTCAGATAGTAATAATGAATGCGAATAATACAAATTTCAAAATACGGGTGTAAAAAAATCGATTTTTTACTGTCTTATTAAGAACTACAATATCTTTAGAATATTGCCCAAAAATTTCAAGTTGATCCGAGTAATAGTTTCGGAGATACAGCCTTGAAAGATTGTGCGCTCGAGACTAGCTAGGCTAAGTGCGCCGTCTTAAAACGCGTTATTCTTGAAAATGTTTTTTTTTGAAGTCGGTAAACAAGATTTTTGGAGAACTACTCAACCGATTTTCATGAAATTTTACACAGGTCTTTAGGATACAATTCTTAAAGACTTGAACGAAGGAAAAAATGTTCACTTCATTTTAATTTTTTGGGTAAAAATGTCTGCCAAAAATACAATTTTCAGTTTTTTTCCTTCGTCCAAGTTCTAAGTTAAGGTTTTAACTAAATTTTTTTCATTTTAGATGATCCTGTAAGGAGTTATCTTGCCAACGCGGGCGCACTTTTTTTCTCCGAGGGCTAGTGGCCGAATTTAAAATATTTTTTTCCGAAAATTGCAGCATTTCTTTGTTAATGGTGTATGTTTGTAACAATAAAAAATTCTAATAAAATATTTAATTTTTTATACGAGAAAAAAAATGTTGAAAAAGGCTGTTTTTTACCCGAGAAAACCCAAGTAACCCCTTAAATATTTAGGAAGAAAAAACTTTTAATTTAAAAAGATAAAAGTTTTGATTCAAGTTTTCTACCCACATTTATCTCGTTTTTGATAAAAATATTTTTAAATTTTCAAATATATTTAACTAAACAAACTTTATGAAGATGGTTAATGAAAACTAAAACAACTTCTATTTGTATTATGTGCATTATTCACTTCTATCCGAATTTTAAATTAACCTTGTTGATTACATGCAAAAATAGTTTTCATATCACGACTACATACTCAACGCCTAAAAGCATGCTAAAGTTATATATCGTCAAGGGTTTCTGAATGTGAAACATTTTTAGGAGCCTTAGCAGATAATAATAATAAAACAATACAAAATTATGTAAAGACTTCAGCACATGGTTGAAAAGAGAAAGGTAAATAAGGCTAAGACAGTGAGATGGAATAATACATATCAAAAAATAAAAAATATCGATCAATCGATGCAAAAGAAACTAACGGCATGGTATTATAAATTGTAGCATATTATTCTATCTCAAAAAAATGCTTTCCATCAACCGTTTCCTTATGTAACTCAATGAAAACATAAAAAAATATGGACTTACTTGACTAGGTCCGATACGGTATGTAGCTGTATCTACTTCATTAGCGGCTAAAATTTGTTCGACCGTTATGTCCTTGGCATTGGCAGAATCAACGGCAGCCAGTAAACCAAAACGACGTACAAACTCGACCAAAGGAACTGATTCCGGGAAGCCCAAACGATGTAAGCGTGCCGCCTCAAGCACTTGCGAACCACGCAACTGCAGCAAAGCAAATAAATTTAAGCAAAAGTAAAACAACAAACGGACATACGCGCACACTCACCTGACTACGTAACAAAGGAATATTCACCATGTCCTCGCAGCTCGACTGCAATGCAGCGGCGTTTGGCGAACCGCTCGACGAGTAGCTACTATGTTGACCGGCATTGTGCTGCAACATGTAACAGTGTACGAAGTGAGTGCCTGTGCGGCGCAACGTATCGATGATGCCATCGACAGTGAATTTCACTTGTAACATTATGGAATTACGTTTTACACCGGCAGAGGTGAACGAACGGCGTATGCTCGAGACGCGACGTAGCGATTGTGTGCCTTCGAGGCCGGCAATAGAGCCGCAAAATACAATACCACCCGCGCCACGTGTTAGCGAACCAATATACAGACGACTTATCTCGTCACGTGAGCTATCCTGCAGCAGTGTGACAGCATTGCGTATGGCAGGGTGCTCACGGCTATGCCGCACCCAACCGTCGACAGTGTACAACACCGGATTGGTGCCCTGCAGATGTTGCAACACAAACTGTTTGGGGCCGGCACATTTGCGCAACAAAGTCTGATGTTCACGATCGCCATAATGCGTAAATAGGCGTTCCAGGAATGTATCATCATTGCAGTTGGGGTACATGGACTCCTCATCGAGCAGCCAGAGCAGACCGCGACGATCATGCTCACGCAAATCACGTTGTGAGGAACGCACAACATGATTTTGTGGCGACTTATCGATGAGCGATACTAACGGACCCGGATTTGTTTCCGACATGCCTTCCGTATCGATCTCGACTAGCTCCTGCGCATAGCGGTCACGCGGCGCCACCAACGTGGTATGATGAAAAAGCAACTGTAAACGCTCTTGTAGGTAATTGTGACGTAAATCAGAGAGAGTGGCACCCGTTTGCAAACCACAACTGGCGGGATTCTGAAAGCCCGGTGTGTCCACGAGCATTATGGAAGCTATAGTATGCGCCGAAGTGCAGATTGCTTTATTTATAAGCGCCACCACAGCGGCCAATGCCTCGGAATAGAGACCGACGGCAAGCGCTTCAAGTGATTCCCAAGCCTGCTCACTACTATCATTAGGCGATTTAGAAGGGCTTGTGCCACCACCACCACCAGATGATGTTGCATTGAAAGCAGCAGCTGTTAAATCCTCCATAGAAACGCCGAGTAGGCTAGCAGTTCTACGTGCGGCTGAAGGATTTGCAAACTGTACGCGTGAAGCTGGTCCAGCGTTGACTGCAAGTAAAAAGGTGTTATATCACTTGCATAAAATGTAGCAGTTTAAATTCCACACTTACGCCTTGTGACGCCTGCCAATCCTAAATGATAAATAGCCGCCAATATGCTCCAAATGCCACGTACCGCTTTCGCTTCGATATTTAACGTTTCCAACGCTTGCGTCGTGCGCATGAATTCAGCGGCGGCGCGGTGACGCTCTTCCAATTTTTGCGAGAGCGAAACGAAGGGATGATTATCCGCTGCTGAAATGTTGTCCAGATGTAGCTCCTTCTGCAGCAATCCTTCGGCGCCAGCAAGCAGACGCCCCATTATGTGGAAACTATGATCGTTGGGTTGACGTCGGCCAGCGCGTTGTCGCTCAGGCAGCAGCACCTGTTTGGGGAAAAAGCGAATTAGTTTATAATGGAGCTTCGATTATTTATTCAACAATATATTTCTTACCTGCACCGAAGCGGAGGCGATTTGCCCACTTTGATCGAAATCTAAACTCAACAGCTGTGTAAAACGCGTTGCATTCGCATTGAGGCAGGTCTTTGTATTGCCAAATGCTTCCAATATGATGTTGATAGAGTTGACTTTCTCGGCATTGAGAAAGTTATTATAGGAGCCTAGAAGAAGATATGAATACCATATGTATATAAATAAAATACAATTTTCATCGATCTCAGCATTCAATTATATATTAATGGTCAACTGGCCTGTAGTTTAAAAATAAGTAATTTTATATATACATATACTCTATATAACTCATACACTGACCGACATATTTGGCATACGATTTGTCAGAAAAACCAAAATTATTATATATAGTGTATCGCAGTACACCATACTAAAAAATGTTCCCCGGAAATCACATGAAGTAAAGTCATAGATATTAGTTATATGGCAGGGAGGTAAAGTTTTCGTCCAATTGTTATTTATTTTAGACACAATGATACACTGTTATAAGTAAAACACGTATTGTAATTTTCATTGAGATAACTCAAATATTGGACGATGTATGCTGTATAAAGTCACCCGGAAGTTCGAAAATCTTTATATTAGGTATATGGGGCTCATTGAAGTATTGACCGGATTCAACACATTTTGGATACACTTAGTTACTAATGTATGGAAAGGATTATCTCTGAATATCAATCGGGTATCACATACATTGACCGATATTTTCGGTAAAAAGTCAACTATAAATATTGGGTCTACATACTCGGTACCTAGGGGTTTGACCAGTTTTGATTGGATTTAGCAATTTTTGGTCTTAACTCTAAAGGAATTATTAGTGCAATGTTTTATCCTGTTATTTCAACTGCTTCCTTATTTGTGTACTGGAAAGTGAAAGAATCAAAAGGAATTTAAAACTGTATTATATGGAAAGTAGTCCGATTTCGCCCATTTTCACACATATGTGACATAGGAATATGAGAAGAATGCCACGTACTAAATTTAGTCGAAACCGATCTTTCCGATCCCATTTTGTAAATAATTTTTTTTGGTTATAGCTTTAGCCATTTATAAAATAGATATAAGCATTAAATTTTTTAGAGGACGGGGCCATGACAACTTTTTCAAAAAATTTTCCCTACAGGTGCCTCTTACTGTTGCCACCCCCTGTGCCTAATAACAGTTGTATATTTTAATTTAGTGCTTACTTATGCCACTTTATAGGTTATCGGTTAAGTCTGAACTGACGCATTAGAAAATAATTTCCTGAACCTACAAATATCCGGCTAATAAAATCTTGTGTTTTTGTGGGCGTGGCAATGGTCTGATTATCAAGTTTCATCAAGATTACTCAATTCTTTCTCAAGTTACAGCTGGCACGGATGGACAGACAGACAGACAGTCACCCGGATTTCAACTTTTCTCGTCATCCTAATCATTTATATATAAACAAAAAACCCTATATACAATATATATTTTCTCGTCATCCTAATCATTTATATATAAACAAAAAACCCTATATACAATATGTTTCGCTTAGTTTTAGGTGATACGTACAACCGTTAGGTGATCCAAACTCTAATATTCTGCAGCAACTAGTTGCAAGAGTATAAAATAACAATTGAAAATTGAATTATAGATTCAAAAATGGCATTCCAATTATTTTCCTATCTTTAATCAAACTCAAACTGAACTCGAAGTTCTTAACGAAATCAAAACAAGTTACATATGTACATATATGTATATGTATTTCAGCATTCGACATATATTTACTTCTTTTTTTTTTGCTTCAATACTACTCTCAGTCTTTATTTTGTATGAAAATATTGAAACAATAAGTGTTTAGCCTCCTGCCTCAAGCTTCGAAACGATTATTGTTGCTGAGCTGAAGTAGCATGAACAGTTTTCGTGTGTGGCACAATTGTGGGTGCAGTGCATGTACAGTAATTAAAGCTGACCTCAAATGCAAGAAATGACTAACGGTATATAATAACAAAGTAATATTGATAAGCTTTTTATGGTGGAATGTTCGTGCGCATGCGCCCACACACAATAAAATGTCATAACAGACGCAGTAAAATAACTTTTTATATATTTGTTTTCAGAACAACATAGCAACCGATCCGAAGTAAGGGCGATAGAAATGTTGGGGTAAACGCCACTTTAGTCAACTATAAGCGCTACAGAAAATTAATAAGCTATATTTCGAAAATATAGTATTTTGGACTTTGAAAAGCTTGGGTTTCAGCAGTAAGACGGATCATGTTACAAATTGTCACTCACTCATATGTCACAAAATCCGGTATTCTACTAGAAATTTTAACCGTTACACATTATATTAAATTTTATGTGATCGAGCCATAAATCGTCTCCAGGATATCTGAGTTAATATCATGTGTCAGCAAAGATAGCCAGTGTTAGAATTGTTTAAATAAATCTCTAAATGGATCACCCTGTACAGAGAAAACCTCCATAAAACTAAATAAAAAAATTAAATTGGCATGCAAATTGGCGTTAGGTAAACAGAATTAATTACCACACCAAAAGTGTATAAAAAAACAACAAAAATATTTAAACTAAAATTCACTGTCGCGCTTTGAGGCAATAATGCAGTTACTCTGCCAGGCAGCCTGCCAGTCAGCTAGTCTGCACTGCAAGAGCGCAACAAATGCAATGCGTTCCGATTGGTAGGCGGCCCACATCGGGCAAACATCCAACAACGCAATAAACCAGCTCGCCAACCACGCGTTTGCACATCCCCCTCCCATGCGCCAGCGCAAGCGCGCAATGTTGCCACTAAAAAGGCAACAATTGCTGTCAAGACGCATAAACACAACCATACACATGCACACACAACCAAGGTGAATAAAAGCGCTACATACCGGCGGCCAACGCCAAATAGTATAAGGCGTGCTTGAAGCTTGTCGTCTTGCCAGAACCAGAACGTCCCATGAATATTAGACTTTGATCGCGACGCGTTTCCAACATGGCCCTGTAGGCGGTCTGCGCCAGCGAATAAATGTGCGGAGGCATATCCTCCGTCTTGCAGCCGCGAAACATGGAAACAACCTGCAATAAACAGCAAAGGCGAATATTAGTACGAAAATCAACAACAATAATTGCAATAAACGCAAAATATAATTCAATTGCAGATATGCAAAGCTGGCAACAAATAGCAAAAGTATAACACAAATATGTTATCTCTTACGCCAACTGCTACAGCAACAGCGCGGCTGGTCAAAACAAGCTCCAACCAGCCGTAGCCACTCAACAGCGTGCATCAGCGCGCGCTTAAGCCACAAGCCTAGCAGATCGGGCGTTCGTATGACGTCAATAAATGCAAAAGGCATACGTACCTTTTCCGAGTAGAGCGATAGCGGTGCCATTGGATTGACAACGAGCAGCGTGGGGCCCGCCTTCGTGTGTATCAAATTACTGGCGAAACGTTGACGCAAGCAATGCAACACAGACGCCTCATTCAATTGCTTCAGGTCGCAAATGTCCTCGACCAGATCGAGCGCTGTTGAGTTCTGCTTCTCGATGTCATCCTCGTCGACCATCATTTCGATGCCATTGTGCAGCAGGCGAATGGTCACTTTGTGATTTTCACGTTGCACACTTGACTGGGGTAGACGTAGGGCCGCGCAGAAGCCACCACGATGGACCAGCCAAACGCGTTCGCCATCGGCATGCGCAGTGTTGGCGGCATCACCATCTGCATTGTCATTGCCGGCGCCATTGTCGAGGCCTGTGTGTGCGGAGTCGTTGCTGGTGTTGTTGCTATGGCGTGGCTGCAATGAAAAGGTTTGATAAAAACTTATTAAAAATGTTTTTTAATGGTAAAAACGCTTAATAAAAACTAGAAAATCTAAATCGCCAAAAACAAATTTTTACAATTTCATAAAATACATGTAGTTACATTTCGCATTCTTCGAATTTCGTGAACAGTGCCTAAAAGTATACAACAGTTTATGCACAGAATAGGTTAGTTTTGTTATGTGCCGAAATATGTCCTAGAAATTATAACCTGTTATGATCTAAGGCATACATCTTCTTCGACAGATATTCAGATGTTGTGAACTTGCGTCACTATGAAATACAACTTGCACGTCTACTAGACTTTTGGGTCTTTCACTAAAGCAATTTCGTTTTTTTAGTGCAATTTAAAGACGACATTTTATTGTGTAAAATATTGTGCCGAGTTAGACAAATTTAATTTTCCAGCTATCTCTCGAGTTGTTATTCAACGATTTGCATCAACCAACGACTTTATTTTATTCACATCAGTTTCAAGAGTCCTTCTTGGACATGGCCCATTCTCAAGTTCGAAATTACTGGGACGAAATTTTGCAAACCAATTTTCGCAAAAGGTCAACACATCTTCACCGTACACATCACATAATTTTCGCCTTGCGTGAAGTGCTTTTTTATCCTTTTGATAGTGAAACAGTTTGCCATGGTCGTCATCAAAAGGGGGGTAACTCATCCGAGGCTTGTTGTTTCTTTTCATTGGGTGCGTTTTTTACGTGGCGAGCCCCAAACCCAGCGCACAACACTGCGGAGGGAATGTTTCGCCTACTCACTTTAGCTCACCTTCAAACGGATGTTCTTAGGCTACCCAGAGGATACTTGGTCAAAGACCGGAAGTCGTGACCTGCTTGAGCCATATGTAAAAGAATCGTTTCTGGCCACTCCCAAGTGAATGGCGATCAGAGAACTTTCCTAATTTGCGTGATCTTCTACACATGACTCCATCCTCCTCTCTTGCCTTAACTCTTAATCTTGCCAACAGGTGCTACTTCGGACTGAGTAGGCAGATGAGAAGTAAAGTCCTCTCCCGACGAACAAAAACCAAACTCTATAAGTCACTCATAATTCCCGTCCTGCTAAATGGTGCAGAGGCTTGGACGATGACAACATCTGATGAGTCGATGTTACGAGTTTTCGAGAGAAAAGTTCTGCGAAAGATTTATGGTCCTTTGCGCGTTGCCCACGGCGAATATCGCATTCGATGGAACGATGAGCTGTATGAGATATATGACGATATTGACATAGTTCAGCGAATGACTAGGTCATGTTGTCCGAATGGATGAAAACACTCCAGCTCTAAGAGTATTCGACGCAGTACCCGCCGGGGAAGCAGAGGAAGAGGAAGACCTCCACTCTGTTGGAAAGACCAG
This sequence comes from Bactrocera neohumeralis, assembly GCF_024586455.1. NCBI lineage: Eukaryota > Metazoa > Arthropoda > Insecta > Diptera > Tephritidae > Bactrocera > Bactrocera neohumeralis. The sequence goes on from NC_065919.1 coordinate 6,380,244, forward strand.
GTTCCGCTTGGAGTCTCCAATTGGGCCACGTAAAGAAGAAATGACTTGCGCGCTATTGTTAACGCGGCTATAATCGCGTAAGCGTGTCTACGCCAATAAAGAAGAAGAAGATAGTGCAACAGTAAAATATGCCGGAAGTGCACCAAACAAAAACTGTTCTAAAAAATTTAAGAACTGTTTTTACAAACAAGCTTTACTATTTCAGCTGTTCAAATATATAACGGTAAAGCCGTTAAGTGTGAAATTGGCTGTGAAAAAAGACATCAACATTTTTCTCATCAAACGAAATGAACGACCCAATAGAACCCTTTTTTGATAGAAGAAAATCAGCTTTTTCTTGATTAGTGTTCTGGCTGTATAATTTGTATCGTATATACAAACGTAAATTTGTACAAACTGTATTTCAAATTGTCATCGGAACACAAGATCCCAAATTTCCGAGCATTTGGTTGATACATTTGGAAAATATGTAGATCTACAGTTCCTTCACTTTAGAGGCAATTCGTTACACTGAAAACAAGTTTATACTACATCCGATTTTGAAGAGCTCCACATATAGTAGAATCTTTAAAGACACTTGGTCTTCTCACATTTTCTCCAATAAGACAAAACCATGTTTATTGGATTATTTCTTCATATATGACTTAAAGTTCGGAAACTGCAGAACTGAAGTGATCACATGCACACAGGTATTACTGAAAATTCGAAAAATCTGTGATACAAAAGGAAATAGTCGTGAACCCATTGAGTTCCTCAAGTAAGTTTCGAGTTAACGGAGAATAAAATGCCCCAAAATCAAACTAAGTTTTGGTAGAAGCGGAAAAAGCTAAAAATATGAAAATTTAATGCTCTTTTTTATGGAAAAACATCTTATTATTTCAGCTAGTAAAAAGAATTATTTACTGCACGAGGCTGCCTTGGATAGAGTAAATAAACGCTTGCGGCACCCAAACACATAAATCTGGTCGCTTTTCGCCGGTACGCATTCGTCTTCTTAATTGCTCTTGCAACATACATACATATATATATAATTTCATGTCTATATGTCTGCTTATGCCTCTTCGTGATTTCGGGTGCTTCAATGTTTATTCTTGGTCTCACGTGTGCGATTGCAACAAACGTTACAAGCACAACAAAGATCTAAAAATGGCACAGTACGACCAAGCAATCAAGACGTCATCAACAGAACCGCAAAAGCAAAGAGCTCAACACAGTGGTATGGATCACCAAAAATGACTCACTTAGAATAAAAATTTATTATCCTTAGTTTCGATACTGTTTACGGAGCAAATTGATGAAATATTTTATCAAGCAGAGAAACTAGTTAACGGGTGCTGATCAAAATGGGAATATTATTGGAAAATGTTAAGTATTTAATTTTATACTTTTTGAATACTTCCACTATTATTCGGCAAGAGATGCTTAGGAATACCTTCTTCCATAAATATACGATTTCAGTTACTTATTCTAATAGTACGTTGACAAAGAAATTGATCTTCTATTTTCAATGGGAATGGCAGACAAAATTTCTAGATCGGAAGCACATTTCTTCGTTCTGGTCCAATCGACAGACTATAGTACTTCCAACAATTTCATGTTTTCAGAATATTCCTAAAGAATTTATAGCTAATTTTGTTCAATCAAGCATTGCCTTGTTATGTGTTTACAATAGGCCAAGGAAGTAAGCTAATTGCTCTTTACGTAAACTTTCAGGTTCACCCTAATATAAATCTAATTATTTAAAGTTTTATGCACACTATTTCCAGTTGCTTAACGGTCGCAAAACATCCATAACGCTGCCAATTCATAGCGACCAAAACATCACACAAACGTATACTGACTACCACAAAACACTACACAAGCATTACTCTACCACAGCGACCACATAAGTCCACCTCTCCGCCCAAATCAGCGACGGTCTGACCACACATTCACCTTTTTATACTATTTACACCCAAAAATTGACTTTACTTTGCCGACGCACTTCTGTTTACATTTCATGTCTGCAACTAATTGGGAAAACATTTGAGAAATGAAATCAAATTTAGAAATGTCTAAAAATAAAGCATATAAACTCGCCGGCGTGTAATGATGTTGAAATGCAGTGAGCGCAACGCGTCCGCAGCAGCTGCAACGCTAAAGAGTAGAGCAACTGTGACGAAGTTGGTGGCATTTGCATGGCGAAAGACGCCGTCAGGCGTCATCTCAGCTTCAACAACACACACAAACGCACGATATAGGGGTATTGCTCTGTGGAAGGTAACACGGCGTCTGCATCTATTCACCTCACAGTCCTTTGCTGCCGGCATTCCATCATAACAAATGACGCCCTGACGTTGGTATCCTCCCGAACGTCTCTCAAACGAGCGCAGGCGGCCTGTCGCAAGCTCTTACCACCACACTGTCTGACTGACTTGGCCGGGAGCTCACCTAAAGTAAGCGAAGTCTATGCAAACCAACAACATGCCGAATTATTAGACAAAAATAGAAAAATCTATGCAAGAAGCTGCAGTTGTTTGTTATTGTTGTTGCCAATGTTGCTATTCGGGATATGTAAATAATTCAAGTGATTGCCGCAACGCAATGGTAAATGAATGTACTCGCACTTACATATGTATGTGTGGTGTTGCCTCGAATGAATTGCTCGAGTGCGCGTTGCTTGTTCGTATTGAACAAGGCAGCCACGAGAGGCCCTCAGTAAGTTGTTGGGTGTTGTATATACATAGTACATATCTATGTATCTTTTGAACTTATTTAAAGTTCATAGTTCAGCGGCGTACCTACCTTAATACAGCTATGATTGTATTTTAATCACTAGTGTTGAGGGCGCCTGGCGTAATAAATTACAGTTCCTATTTATCAGACTATTTTGGTGTGTTATTGTTTCGTGTAAGATCGTACGTGCCTCGGCTTTGAACAGAAATATGTAGAAAGAATGTTGTTAAATTGTTCATTTGAAATTCTGTAGAAACAATAATTTATTGCATTCTTAAAAGTTTTGGAACTGAATATATCAGTAAATTATGTTTTCCTTTCCTTTTTAAACTCGAGTTTCGATTGCCTGAACCATTTGTCAGTGATGTTTGATAGGCAATGAAAAATACTCTCTTAGAGAGAAAAAGCTGTTTCATCACTCGTTTAGTTTCAGTTAGTGTTATTGGTAGTATCTTGCGTATAATAGGGTTTCTAAACGCCATAAATAACTTCTCTTTCGATGCAAAATTCTTTCAATCTATCTTTATTCTTCAAGTAGATCTTGGATGAGATTATCAATTAGACGGTCTAAGAAATGCCTATTTCTGAAAAAACCCAGGCGTGGTCATTTCAGCAATATTTCCTAAAATTATTTGTGGAGTGATTTAAATTGCTAAAATAACAACAAAATACTAACACATACTGAATACTGATTCAGTCAGTAAAAGATAAGCTCTGGAAATTGATGGAAAATTTCAAATATATTACAGTGAGCAAAAAATTGTAGGACTTTCTAATTTAAATTTATTAATTACTATGCCAAATAAATTATAAATTATTCAACAAAGAAGTTCCATTAAATTTTGTGTGCAGAATCAAATTTCCGGTGCCGAAATGTTCAGAATTTTGGAAAAAGCTTTCGATTATAATTGTTTGTCGCGAGCAAGTGTTCTTGATTGGTATAAATCATTCAAAGACGGTCGAGTACGCGTTGAGGACGAACAACGTTCAGGACGGCCATCAATATCAACTGATCAATAAAATAAAGGGATTGGTGCTTGAGAATCGATGGTTAACAGTCAAAGATCTTACCGCCATCGTTGGAATATCGGAAGAATCAGTGAGAACCATTTTGAAAGATTACTTAGGTCTAAGAAAAATGAAAGCACGATTGGTTCCAAAATCACTCAATTTTTTTGAAAAAACAGCATCGCGTTAACGCCTGCGAAACGATGCCTTCCGACTACCAGGATATCATGAAACATATTATTACTGGCGAAGAGTTTTGTATATATGATTACGACCCGGAAATGGACGATTAATCGGTCGAATATCATGGTAAAGATGAGCTGAAGCCAAAAAATCGCGTCAAAGCAGGACAAAAATCAAAGTTATGTTGACAGTTTTCTTCGATTATCGAGATGTGGTGCACTCCGAATGCCTTCTGACCGGTTAAACTGTCACATAGAAGACATTAAACGTGAATCGCTACGCGCTTTAAAGGCTATTCCGGAAATTGACTTTAACAACTGTTTCGAGGATTGGAAAAAACACTGGCACAATATATTAACAATTTTAAAATTATGAACTATGGCTTACTATTTTTTGCTCATAGTAGTACATCTAACTAAAATTTTAAAGTAAACAGTAATATCCTAATTAATTTTTAATAATTTTTTAAATTAATATCTTTTATGTTTTGAAAAGTGTTGTGTAATATTTCAAATAACTTGAGAAACTTAGAAAGAGCATTTTCCTTAGTAATTTATTAATAGAAAAACCCAAATAATTTTTAAAACACTATGACTTTAACTGTATTCCTCAATTGTAGCACTAAGTATTGCACCATCTACTTGCACTATGTATATTATACAAGTGACAAAGAAATGATGAATGACACGAGTACTTCGGCTGACATCGGCACTAACTTTCAGCAGACAGGTGATGACAAACACTTTGTGCTGATGAAAGGGTGTTTCTCAGTGTTAAGAAAAAAGATCTAAAGAAAATTTTCAAACAAATAATTAAAACTGTTACGGGAAGACGCTAAGATTACTTTTCATACATTGGGACAGAAAAGCACCATGAAATTGGGTAAATGATAAAAAATTAATTTTGCTAAGTTGGTAGGACTATATTTAATTACTATGCCAAATATGAGCGCGATCTGTCCACCAGTTTCTTTACAGCAGCTGCTTAAGTCGGTACTCCTCAGTAGTGCGTTGCGTTTTTATAATGGATAAAAATATCGATCAAAGGATTTATCTCACATTTTGTATTTATAACCAAATTTCGTATGCGGAATCATTGCGAAGGTTGGAAAGGCTTATGGTGATTCAGTTTTACGAAAAACACAATCCTACGAGTGGTACAAAGCCTTCAAAGACGTTCGAGAGATCGTTGATGACATGCCTCGTTCTGGACAACCTTCGACCTCTTCAACTGATAAAAATATTAAAAAAGTGAAGGATAGGGTGTTTGAAAATCGCCAAAAAAGCCTTAGAGAGATGGTAAGAGATCTTTACATTTCTCGCGAGTCCGTTCGATTGATTTTGGTGGATATTTTAGGTATGAAACGCGTTCTTACTCGCACTGTTCCGAAAAATCTGAATTTTTTTCGAAAAGAGGTCAACTGTGACCAAATTTAAAGCCAAAAATGCAATCGATCAACCACCGTATTCACCAGGTTTGGCTCCGCGTGATTTTTTCTTGTTTCCCAAACTAGAATTGCCGCTCCGTGAAACTAGTTTTCAGTCGACAGGAGAAATAAAACAAAATTTGTAGAAGCTTCCGCTTCATCGCAAAAAGTGTATATGAGGACTGGAATCTCAACTGGATCGTTGGATTAAGTATATTACATCCGGCAGGCGCGGATCCACGGGGGGGTTAAGTTAAAAGTTATACATTATTTCCATCATAATTGACACTTCGCGAAGGAAAAGACTTTAGGTTGCAAGTACAATTATTACATAGTTCCCAAAAAATTCTACTCTGTATCCGCCCCTGACATCTGGTGGCGATTACTTTGCAGGCGACAAAATATTGAGGTACTTTTTACAACTTTTTCGCTCCAAGTTCAGTTGAAAAATCCATGGAATCTTAACTAAAGCTTGCAAGATTATATTATTTTCGTGTCATATTTTTTGAGGGATTACGAAACCACTAATAGAAGCCTGTAACTCAAAAACTATGTTAGATATAGATGTAAATAGTCCTTAATATATTATTTTGAAAGTTATAACCTATCGAAAAATCTTCATACTGACGCCTCTCAATGGTTTTTTAAAGCTGCATTATACAGAAAGAACGTTATATCTCGAGATTTTTTTATTATAAAAATAAAAAAAGAACTGATATTGAGATTGAGGTTAAGTTTTCAAAGCAAAAGTCACTAAAGTATAGTTAGCTGTTTACCGTCCCACCCCATTTGCATATGAATACTTCTAATAATTTTATGTATTTCATTGAAAAAATAACCAAATTTTGAAATGAAACAGTTGAGAAGGTCATAAAACTAACACTTAAACAAAAAACATGCAATTCATATTAAAGTCATTTGACAGACATTAAGCGCCAGGCTTTATGAAACCTGAGCACTTTCGCTTTTGAGGTTAATTACTCCGAATGGAGAGAAAATGCAAACTTTGATAATTCATAATTCGTGTTTGTGGTTTATTTTAACTCAATTAATTTGGATAATAAAACATAATAAAAACAACAAATCATTTGAAAATGCCGAAAAAATTGGTTTGCAGGTGCAAAGTGCAAGTCAAAATGATTTATTTGTTAAAATAAAAAAATACGCATTTGTCACTTGAAATCGCAAGCGCGATGAACTAAGCAAAATGATGAATTAAGTCGAAGGGAGAAAGTGTAAAGATATGTATAGTAAATAAAAACAAAGGCAACAACGGTGCAACGAAGGCGCCTATGCGATGGTGGAGGAGTTTTTGTTGTTTTTAATATGTTTTTATTTTATTTTTATTATAGTTAACGATAATGCGCTCAAGGCAGACCAGCACTGCTGGAAGTAGTATTCAAAGGTGCTTAGGCACACGACCGCCCGAAGGGAGCTGAACACACCAAAGCGCTTGTTTGTGTGTGTGAATGCGTAAACTGGAATAAAAAAGCACACGATAGTCTGGCAAAGCCATTAGCGGCACGTATGCGCACAAACGCACTTGTGCACCGAGACCCTAATAAATATTGCAACCATGTATATATGTTATGCGTGCTTAAATACGAACATACACACATGAAAGCACCTACAACTGCCACGAGCGAGGCAGCGCGACAACGCGGCAGTGTGCTTTGTGCGAGTTGTGCAGTTATAAACGCGACGCAGGTCAATGACTCAAGCCAAAGACAACAGCAATAAAAGCAGAAGCAATGCATAGGTAAAAAGGTGGAGCAGGGCGTGCGGAGTAGTGGCAAATAGTTGTTGTGAGCGTTGGCGCAATACCGATAATTAATCGCACGTACTTACAAAAAGAATAATAACAACAAATACAACACCCCACAAGCCTCAGCCTCAAACGCTTGCACCCTCTGCGCGTCATTAGCAGCACAACGACGTCCACGTCAACGGCAGCGTCAGCAATCAACAACAACTCCGCGAAAGGCGAGTGCGATCAACATGCGACACCGACGCCGCTGTCGTCGCTAGCAGCTCTTGGCATGGTTTTACTCACTTCGCACCAACTTGACGCACAATTCACGTTGAGTACATGTCAACAACATGTTGTATTTATTACAATAACAAGCGAATGACAACAACAACAACAACAGCAGTCACGTCAAATGGCAAGGCGCGTCGACTACAGAGAAACGCCGCAACAAGCAAAGAAGTATTTTCATTCAAAGTAATTTTTTTATTTGTTTGTGCACAACAACCACATAAAGCTTAACTTTTTTCATTGTTTGCTTAGCTATTATAGTATTGTTGGGTACTTGTTGGAGTCAAACTATTCTTGTGTGAGTATGTGCATATTCATAATTCCGAAGGAAGAACTTATGGCCATAAAGTAAATGAAAACTTCCGCAACAAACAATTTGGACAGACACAGCGACCGAACACGAGTAGGGTGTCATGCCGCAAAGGAAGTAAAAAAACAACAACAGCAAGTTTGCACCGAGTGCTATTTAGGCAAATCATATTAACACACGAGGGCGACTTGATAAATAAGTGAATTTTTTAGTTTGCGCTTGGTCTTTGAAGAGCTCAGCTTGGAAGATCCAACAATATCAAATAAAATAATAAATTTTATTCAGGCACCATACTCCTTCGTGGAGTTTATGCAAGGCTATTTTTTCTTAACTGTTATCTAGTTTACAATTGCTGTGAAACGCTTGCTCAAAAAAGTACACAGGTTCATTGATATTATAGTATATGCCTTTCGGATGCGTGAGGATAGATTACGACGCTGGCGTACTCATAAATTGCTCCACAATCCAGGCAAACAGGTAGCTAAAAATCTTTAAGGATCCACTAACGAGATATTATATAAAAAGCTAACTCTGTGTATACCTTAACTTTTACTTTATCTTCCTCAGTTGAAATGTGAAAGAAGAGAAGAGATTTGTCGAGCTCCCTGACAAAACCTTAACATTTGACTCCTATTCTATTATTGCGGAGTAAATTTTCTGCAAATACTTCGCCACTCTCTCCATGCAGCCGTCGTCACTACTAGAAGGTTAGAAGTTGACAATTTTAAGAAATAATTGACCCTTAGGCCTAAGTAAGCAGACAATGAGTTCAACGCAAATGTTCTGTTCCGACCAAAATCAACGCCAAGTGACCCAACAGTCAACTGTAGCCAAGTCTGTTGCTTGTAATATGTATTAAGATGGAAATACAAAACTTTAGCTTACACTTGAGAGCAAAAGTGTGAGCACAGGTAAACGTGGGCCTTAGAAAAGTCCGAACTCCATAACGGTCTAACTACTCGAACCGAACCGAAAGTATTGAGATAAAGAAACTTTTTACTCAAAAACTCAGCTGAATCTAACGACCCTTGTTTGTTAAAAGTGTCTGATTTAATACATTAGTATATGTGCAGCACCCACACAAGCATAAATCATAAATAAATATGCGCTTAAATGAAACGCACTTAATGTGCGATTTGAGTGACATACCGAGAATTGCTAGCAACGGCGCGGCCCCACCGACGCCCTGCCAAACACACATAACTAAGTACACACCCAGAGCGTTGTTCTTCCCTGGTAGAGTTGCCAGCGGTTGGCACTTAAGTTCACTGCAGCAAATTAAAATTACGATTTTAATCTCAATGCCACGCCAAAGAGATTTTTATTTAATTCCATTAAACGTTATTGCTTGTAGAGACAACGCTGATTGAGTCATTGCTGAATTAAAAAATCATTTTCAAGTTGAATAAATAGTGCGGCACGATCGCCGCCATCGTTCTTTTACTGCTTATGCCAAATTTGGTGAAAATCTTAATTCCTCAGACAAGCAGTCTGCTGATATTGATCGCGTTCGATGTTATTAATGAGTTTTCAAGCATTATTACATTACACCGAAGCCATGTCAATCCGATCGAAAGACAGGATCGATGATTGAAGTAAGAATGGTAAATTTTACTCAAGCCTTAAAGAGTTATTTATGTATAATTAAATTTGTTTAATTATTAATAGGAATATTTTAAGAGTTTCATGAATACAATTTGACATTGACATTTACAATCAAAGGTAGAGTGCGATGGCAGCGGCGCGTAATTGACCGATCGAACAAATTGATATGTGGAAATAAACCATTACGAATAATAATATGATAGTTTTTTAAACAATAAATATAATAATATATATAATATATGTATATGTGACCTGGAAAAGGGGGCTTAGGTGTCAAAAAAAAGGAGAACAATTAATGAGATAACGAGAAACTGACGATTATTTTTAACAGCTTTTCCCAGAAAACTAGTTTTCGCACGTTAGCCCCCTTTTCGTAGACCAGGTCACATATATAGACATAAGGAGATTTAAAGTTAAAAGAACGCAAATAACGCTCATAAAAGCGGCCTTACAAAGATGTCAACTTTTTATGGAGCTAAGTTTGCCGGAAAGCTAGCAGACATAACCTTAAAACTCAAAGAACTCCGATTTCACTTACATACTAAAATTTGCTATAGAAATACTTAACGTTGGTGACACCGCTTTCATCGGCTCCATACCTAAAACTTTTACAGCCTACCTTTTTAGACAGACCGATCGTTTCAGTCGTTCAATGCTTTAAGAGGTATATTAAGAGCCTAAGACTGATTCTCCAGTGCAATATCAGGACATAAACAACAATTCAGCTGTCCTGGGTATGATGTATGGTAAACTAAAACTCACTAAATCTAGGGTTTACGACTTTACAGTTCAATAATTGAAATGAAACCTCAATTTGGAATTGTCGAAGAAAAATTCAATAAACTCCTAAAGCGTAACTGTTAATAATCCTACCCAAGATGCTACAGTACTTTTATAATCAAATGTAGCAGACCGTGAAATCATTTGCAAAAAATTCCTAAACTGACTTAATCTTACAGGATTTGTCCGGAAAGTAATAGAACTGATTTTCTTCCGCCGCGACTGTACTTTGCACTGGAGTCGGTAGAGGGCATTCCTAGCTAAAAAGTTCAACAAACATTTTCAAATGTGTTTCTGTGCGTGGTGCAAGAGAAGAAACTTATTAAATTTGTGATCGGTTCTGCGACATTACTTATAATGTTGCTTTAGAAGATGCTGGCACCAGGTACACACGCCGGCGTCTCTTCGCTCAAAAAAGTGAAAAATGAGCAAATTCAAAGTGAAAACGATGAAACGATCAAAGGCAACGTCCACCACGAATTTGTTCCTCCTGGACAAACCGTCAACGCCAAGTTTTACGTGGGTCCGACAAGACATAGCCTTTCTTGTGAACAGCTACCTAACCAAGGCCGGCATCCCAATGCTTCCGCAGCCGCCCTACAGCCCAGATGTGGTCCCCCGGACTTTTTTTGTTTCCTTGCCTGAAGAGGCCAATGAAAGGGGATCCAAGCAGCATGCACTTCGGCTCTCAAAGCTATTCCGGAGAATGCCTTCGTGACGCCTTCAATGCTTGGAAATCGCGCTGGCAGCGCTGCATCGTCGCAGAAGGAGCCTATTTTGAAAGGTTTAAACAATTCTAACGATTGGTTCAGTAAATTTTTTAAAATCGACTCAGTTCTATTACTTTCCGGACAAACCCTGTATGATGGTGTCCTCGCTATAATATTCTTATGGACTTCTGAGTCTATTCAAACATAATTTTTAACGACTTGGAATCGAAGAATGAAATGTGGTTAGCAAAGCTATGAAAACCCTGATACATTAGAAACAGGAAATATGAACAGACCATAGCTTAAAAAAAAGACTTTCGACAATACACATTGATGAAGGATGATCGAATATACATACTACCAAAAGAATTTGAGTATGTGGCTGCATTTTCTAGAGATTTAGAAAATGATTGCGGATCGTGGCGAAAGCTTTCTCCTTCGATTTTCATGATCTTTCTTCGGCTTCTCTTAGCTATACACATATACCTTCCATATGCTCATATATGTACATATGTATGTTGCATGCAACTATTTAATAACTCTTTTATGAGCCTATTAAAAACAAATCTAGCATTGTTACTACACAGCAACAACAACAATAAAAAATTATATGGTGCTCTACAGAACGAGCGCATACATTCACTGAATATACAATGCGTTTACTAAGTAAATATTGATAGGCTTGATGGCACATGTGACCAATAGAACCCAGCGCAAGGCATGCGTCTTCAGTTTCCTGCTCCACGCACTGTAGCGACGGGGCCACCTACGCAATGCAATATACGATCATGTACAACGCATAAAGAACGACAATCATACATATGTATGTGTGTTTACAGCAATAAAACTATATGAATAGTTAAGCGAATGACAGGGGAACAACTACGAAAGAATGATTGAAGAGTAAAGAGTTATTACATGGAATTGTTGGTATGTGTTCGCGCCACAATTGATCGCCACAAGGGTCTGCAAGCATGCGTACAAATGCAGCATTGTCTATCTAACTTTGCAGTGTTGCATTCGAGTTGACGAGTACGCGCGCCGCTGCCCGTCTAACGTTACAAGGCAAAAAAGGCAATTAAATAAATTGAAACAACTATAAAAGACGAATTGTGCGCATAATTTCTGACGTTTAACTCAACTTAACGGTTGGACAGTTAGTTGCACTCAGCGGGAGTATCCGATTGCTTGCCGCGAGCAACGCGAAAATTCCATTGACAAACGTAACAAAGCGCGCTGTTAGAGACACATGTTTATTTTTTTACTTTTTTTTTTTTGGTAAAAAGAGGTCAACTGACATGTAACGGTAATATTAGATGTGCTAATATGGTATTTACAACTATTTAGGTTAGTTTGGTTGCAACGGTTCATAATTATCTATGTAAATAGTTGACCGGATATGCGTTAGTAATAAGTCAAACCTGCTGTTTTATAGCCTCATCGTAGTTCTTGAAGACTCCACTATTGGCGCCGTAACCGCGCAACGCCAACGAACGTTCCCAAATCGTCTGCCAGTTGAGCACTTCGCGTGTATTACGACGCAACGAGCTGCGAAAGCTGCGATTGCTCAACGACGACGCTGCATTGCAGCCGCTGCCACTGGCGCTGCCGTTATTACCGCTGTGACTTGCGTAGATCGATATGTTGTTATTGTTACGCATGCCAGCGCCGCTATTCCACGGCGGACGCGCATTCATGTTTGCATTAGCAGTTGCAGTGTTCTTACGCCCCGCTACACGAAAGCTACGATATTTCTGCGTGCGTTCAAACGTGCTCTGCTGCGCGCTGTTAATAGCCGTCATTGAAGTATTTGCGCTGCTCACTAGACTATTCTCGGCCGAGTGATCGCCATCGCTGTGCAAACGCATGCGTCGGCTAACGCTGCTCGGCGTAGCGGACGCTGGTGATGCAGTGCGCGCTGCTGTGTTGCGCTGTTGACTTTGTGCACGCTTAACGCTTAGCATAGGAGAGCGCGGTGTATCGACAGCTTTGAGCGCTTTGGCCATGGCGACCGCATATTCCTTGGAGTGTGCGCTGAGCATGGGTTTTTTAGCGAGCGCTGGTTTGGCGCCGCCAACTTTTTGCGTGATTGGCGTTGACGCGCCATCCATCGTTGTGCGTCCATTCGGCGTTACCATTGAATCATTTGAGTGCCAAGATGCTGAATTCTCAGAACCACTATCACTAATCGTTTCCGAACTGATGCTGTTCTTACGCGGATTAGACTTTGCAGCAAGCGTTGCATTAGTTTGATGTTGTGTATGTAGCCCATTTTTGTGGGTGCTGGTGTTGTTGTTGGCAGCTAAACGCGATTTCAGCGTGCCACAGGCGTGCGCCTTGCCGGTGCAGCCTCGATGAAATTCCGGATTCAAGCCAGAGCCAGGCTGTGCCGGCGTCGCTGGCTGTATGGGCGAAGCGCGGAGCGTTTGTTCGAATTTTTTCGGTATCAGAAACATTTTCGTCTATATTGTGGACTCAATCGGGTTGTCACTTAGTTGAAAGGTGCGTTAAATTGCGCTTACTAATAATTTTCATACTAGCATTGTTCGATTTTATTTAATCGCCGTTTTATATTCAGTTTTTTTGTTGTTAACTTTTTTTTAGTTTTACTACGCGGTGATTTGATTTTTTGTTCTTGGTTTTCACTTTCAAAAAATACTTTCTGTTTTCCTTTGCAAATGTTATGTTTATATTTTATTTTCTTTTCATTTACTAAAATTCATACACAAACGTTATTTATCACTTAATTTGTTATTAATAAATGATTTAATTTGTTATATTATTTATAAATACACGATTAAAAAAGTTACAATTCAATTTGTTCTAAATTATTTATTCATAGAATGGACATTTAGCACCCTCTAGCGGCTTCTTTTTAATAATCTCTCCATATATTTTCCCACACAATTTGCTGAAATCATGTCAACTATGGTTCTTTCGCTTAAAGCGTGACAAAAAGCTTCCTCCTGGCACATATTAATCTCTCTTTGAACCTAGAATTACCACATTCGAATCTTCGAATTTTTAAATTCAATATTTACACACTAAAAAACGAAAAAGCTTCCGCTACAAGGCTAAGACCACTTAGCTAATAATCACCCAAGCCTTTCATGAGATAATAAAAATAAAATTTTTTAGAATATTTGACCAGACGGTATACCTTTCTGGGTCTTGGCAACCTTATAAACAAAATCGCGACAGAAAATATCATTATTTGAAAGATGCTACAATGAAAATGTGTAATTATCTTTCGAAACCTATGATCTATCGATATGGATAACAGTTTTTTATGTTTTTCAAACGAACGATGTAAAGTAAATGACGTTGCAATAGTTTTAAAAGCAAAACGTAATTTCATCAAATTCATTTTTTGTGTTTTGAGTAACCATAGGGATGAGATCTGGATCAATAATATAACAGGTGATCCAAGCAGAGGTACTTTTTATAGCCTTTTTTTTACAAGATCACGCGTGAGTCATGTCAAGCTGTCATGTTAATTTTTTTCAGAAAGGCTTACGCTAGACCTTCCCTAGCGAAATCGATTTGCTCTATGAGCTCTTGAAAAGTTCCAAGAAGATCAAACGTTTCCGAGCCAAATTTTGTTCAACGATGATGCCCATTTCAGGCTCAATGGGTATGACAACAAACAAAATTGGACCTGAACAGATTCAAGCGCTGCCATTTCATCCAGAAAAAACAAGCAGTTTGGTGTGGTTTGTGGGCCGGTGGAATCATCGGTCTATATTTCTTTAAAAATGATGCCGATGAGAACGTAAACGTCAATAGCGATCGTTGTCACGCCATGATAACCGACTATTGGATGCCTGAAATTGAAGCTCCTGATCTCGGCGACATTTGGTTTCAACAAGACGGCACCACTTCCCAGACATCGCATCAATCAATGGATTTATTGAGAGAACACTTCGCGTGAACAGATAATTTCACGTTTTGGGCCGGTCGATTGGCCACCAAGATCGTATGATATCACACCGTTAGAGTTTTTCCTGTGGGAATATGTAAAGTCTAAAGTCAATGCGGACAATCACGCTTCGATTCAGTCCTTGGGGCAAAACATCATGCGTATCATTCGCCATTTACCGGTCGAAATGCTCGAACGAGTCATCGAAAATTGGACTCAAAGGATCGACCACCTGAGACGTAGCCGCGGCCAACATTTGAAAGCGATAAAGATAATATTTAAAAAATAAATGCCAAAGAATGTTTCTCCGAGTGATAATAAACATTCCCCTGTTAAATTTGAAGTTTCTCTTTTTTTTCTTTGAAAACAGTTGAGAACCACGAAATGGATCAACCTTTAGATAAAAATGCGGTCAAAGGAGTTAACTTTATTTCAGAGAGATATAAATGAATTTACTGGGTATTGATATCCGCTGCAAAAACAAATTACGAAAAATAACGGAACATTTTTTTTAATATTTTTACTTTTTTTTTGCTCCACTGCGCGAGTTCCTTACAGTTGATCGATTTTACTATTATGTCTAAATAAGTTTTGACTTCTAAAGGCAATTTTAAAAAATTCTACGCTCAACTAAGCCAACGCAAGCCACAGCATTTCATTCATAAAATTCGTGTCTAACAAATGCGCCCACGCGCGCATTCGATACGCGCTTGATTCATTCACGCTGATTTTGGCATATTCCTACACGTTTTGTTTACTTCAACTACATTTGCATGTTGTTGTTCTCTAATTAGTTAAACTTTTATTTTCGCACTTGAAAACAGGCAAAATATACCAAAAGTACTAGTTAGTGTTACTGTTACTGTTGTTGTTGCTGTGTCATTGTTGCGCCGAATTGAATTCGCATTTGTTTGCATTGTTGTAATAGTAATTTAGCAAATTCCATGGTTAGAGCAACAATAGACGACTCTAATGTGGTTTTGGGCCAACAGCTCAAGCATAACAGCGCATGGCTAGCGGCAACAGTGAATGACAACAACAGCAATAATCTTAACAACAACAGTAACTACTGTAAGAATAGCGCTTTTGCTTTCCGCACTGCGTCGAAGGCGAACGCGCATGCTTAGCACTTATGATAATACAATAAGACAATAATACATAAAAATCGCCAAGCAAAAAGGTAAATAGCCAGCAGCTAACAGCCAACAGCTCAAAGCAAACGCGCTGTGCGGAGCTACATAAGAGCCAAGAGCAAGTGGCAAAAGCCGCTTGCAATGATCATAACCTTGACTAACGGCCGACACCGCACCGAATAAGCGCGAACGCACAACGCGCCCAAGCGAATCGATGTTTCGGTGCTTGCACTAGGGTGATTTAAAAAAAAATAAATAAATTTTTGATGAAACATAAACTGACTCCTTAAGGGACTAATTTTTATAAGTGACACCATTGTTATTAATATCAAAATCCCCGAAGGTTTAATACACCAGATCTAAAAAGAATTAATTTAAGGAACACCCTAATATACACATACATACATGCGCCTGCAACAATAAAAACCGCCTAGGCACTGCCGCTACGCCATACACGCGACACAGCATCACAAATGCACCGATCAAATTACGAGCACAACAACAACAAATCGGTGTATAACAAGTAAAAATGCTGTCAGAAACGTAAAATAAAGTTCTAAGCATTAGTTACACCTCAAGCAGGCGTACACAAGCAGTCAGTTTTGTCATTTGTGGGTTTTGCGGAAATTCTATTAAGTTTGGGCGGCATGAAAGCAACGCGCAGAGCGAATTCGCAAACGATCGTCATATAATGTCATACCCACCACGCTTGCCCCACTGTCCATAAACGTGTAACAACTCATTTAAATGTGTTTGCCTATATATTTATTCACTCTTTGTTACTCTAATGAAAGCTTTGTATGATATAAGTGAGTTATATAAACATTTGGGTTGACAGCGCGCAATGTAGTTGGCAACGATCGGCCCGGTCAGTCCAAGTATTTGTTGCCAAATACATACAGCGTTTAATTAAAACAAACGGAAATTGAACACTTTTAAGGCATTCGCGGAAAGAATGTTGACATTTCTTTGTATTACTATTGGAATTTAATTGTAACTTGGGGCAAATAAAAAAAAAGCGAAATGATCGACAATGATCGGCAGTGATCAGGTGCATAACAAATTGGAAAAACCGTATTTTTTAATAGAAAAATCCAACTGAACATGGCGTATCTTTAAATGTCGTCCAAATATACATTTTATATACCCTTGTAACGGCAACTGCAGCCTTCAAACTATTGCATAAACTAGAGTTAACCGATACCCGTATTAGCAATAATAATAGCTAAGTTAGTGTTACATAAAAATGAAACGTGAGAAACCCTACAAAGTATATAAAATTGATCCGATAGCAGACCACCATAGCATATAGCTGTGATACAAACTGAACGATCGGAATCAAGCCCTTGCGTAGAAAGCTTTGTCTTTTGATACATTGAGAGAAAAGAGTACCCTGAAATTGTAAATAAAACACTTATCCATCAGCGAATCTTGCTTTATCTCTTTGATCGACCGAGAAAACGGGTACCACAGAGCGGCAATTTCAGTTTGGGGAACAGAATAAAATCACAAGGAAATCTGGTGAATACGGTGGTTGATTCATGGTATTCATTGCGTTTAAATTCGGCCACAACCGGGACTCTCGCAATTCCGGCTGTTGTCTACAAGGATGTTCCATACAAACGCCTCAATACGGCCAAATAGAACTTTCATGATGCACCAAACCACGAATATCGAAAAAAGCAATGAGCACCACCCTGATTATAAAGCGGCTCTGGGGAGGTTTTTTTTTTTGGTTTCTGCTCGTTTTCCACTCTTTTACTTGTTTTCATATCACCCATGTCTCATCAGCAGTTATAATGCTCACAATGAATGTGGGATCGGAATTCGTACGATAAAGCATGACCAAGAGACTTGTTTACGGTACTCTTTTTGAACAAAATTCAGCTTTATATACACCAAAATCATTCGAACGGAGTCGGAAGAGATATCGAGCTCTCTTACCATCTCTCTAAGACTTGCCTGACGGTTTTTAAGCACCATAACCTTCACTTTTTTTAATATTTTCATGAGTTGAAGAGTTCAAAGATCGTCCAGAACGAGCAAACGATCTCTCGGCCGTCTTTGAAGGTACTACTAGGGTTGTTTTTTTGATAAAACTGAATCACCGTAAGCCTTTTCTAGCCTTCGCAATGATTCTGCACACGAAATTTGGTTAGAAATACAAAATTTGAGACAAATCCTTTATTCGATATTTTTATGCATTGTAAAAATCACATCGCACTACTTGGGTGTACCGACTTAAGCAGCTTACAGCAGCTAAAAAAACTTGTTTGTACATCGGAATCAAGTACATCGGAATTAAATTCTTGTAAGAAATCTTTTGTATTTGTGAAGGGTATTAAAGCTTCGGTGCAACTGAAGTTAAAGTTTTTCTTTTTTGTTTTTTTTTTTTAACTTCTACCTTCTTTAGACCAAAGCTGCCCTGCAGTTAAGCAGTTCGGTGGAAGTATTGGATTGGATGACCAGTAATTGTAAATATTGAAAATCAATAATTTCTTAACTATACTTATCACGTCATTAACTCGTTTTCAGCTTTTACTTTTAGCGAAATGCAAATATATAATATAAAAAGCTTCTGCAATATTATAATCTAATAACTTAAGATTTCTCAACTCAAAATACTATAAGCAACACATGGATCATCACAACATCATTTTGCCATTGATTTATTCAAGCTGATTGATAGACCAATTGGCTAACAAGCAACTTTCAAATCTTATTAACATAGCCATCTTAATAGTCCGTCCATAATAAACACCGACCTACGCTAAAATAGCGATCACAGTGATAAGACTGCTATGCAACGAAGTCTTCATAAGTGTAAAAGGCCATTGATTTTTGTTAGAAGCATTGACCTTTCGCCAAGTTGAAAATAAAACAAATTTTGTCTTCGAAGTTTTTTTCAACTCACATTCGTTAATAAATAGAGTTAACGGAATTTCAAAAATTCCACCACAAGATGCCAACAATTTGTGATTTTTTAATTAACATAACCATGTGGGCTGTTAGATGCATGATTGCAACAAAATAAAATGCAGTAGACGCTAAAAAGAGCACAGATTTACTTCTCGACACATGCTCTTGCTCTCTGCGACAAATCAAAGTTCATTAGTAGGGTCATGGCTTTTTCGATGCCGTCGAAGAAGTAATTGTACATCATGAAAGTTAAAAGATCTTCTGAGCTATGCATAGACAATTTTTATTGCCGCGATTTCTTGATAACAATAATTATTTCAAATTGGTATTTAAACTATACTCTGTCGAATTTCTAAGAAAGCGGTGCTTTATTTATGTTTTTTTTCGAAGGTTCCTTGGTATTTAAAGAAAAAACTTCACTTTTCATTAAATTAATGGAACTTATGGTTCGCTCTGGAACAACATTTTTAAGGACGGTATTTGCATTTTTGTCGTTGTGAACGTAAGGAATGTAGGAAAAATCATGTCGGGTATTACAACCTCAACAAAGAAACTAAGAGTAAAGCTAAACCGCAATTTTAAGTATTTAAACCAAGTTTACTTTTTATATGAAATCTTACATTTTCGTCGCGTTGAACACGAAAATAAATGAAAAGCTGAATGAGCCTTGTAGTGAAAGAATGTTCGATTTCGAAAGGTTGGACGTTTCTGACAACTGTAGTTTCCTGCTTTAATTCTGCAAGATTTCGACGCGAAAAAAGCTCAGAAAGTTTAGTAAAGAACACTAATATGGATTTGCGGTATTAGCCGATCGTAGCCTTGATTTGGGTCGAGAAACAATATAATGGGCTAACATAACTTGAAACATTATACGCCTAACAACAAACTAAGAAAACAATAGCAGATATGTTCATAAGTAGCCGCAAATAATATCAAACAATGATAAAGCAACATTTAAAAGAGAAAACAATTAGATGTCATGATTAGAATCACGTTTTATCTTTCACCCGTTTTTGCTCTGCTTTACTTTCGTAGCGCAGTAGACACGCACGCGCCACAATTTCATGCCGAATCAATCGAAATTACATTCGTGCCATATTATATAACACAGGATTACTGGGCAATTGTCGGCAAACCGTTAATTCTATTGGAAAACAAGATTATTATTACAGTTATTCTATTTTTGTTATTAAAATTGATAACTTGTACCAACAAATACATTGAAAGCATCGTCCAAATCAACCACCACGCAACAATAAGCGTGCAACTGACAAGCTACGAGCATTCTCACACAAAGCTGCATTCAGGGGTCTGCCAGTTGTGCACAACAAGCGCTGAATACTAAATGAAATTTCAACACACAAACGACGAAAAAAATGAAAACATTTAATGGGAACAGAAAATAATAACGTAACAGCGAATTCGTACGATCCAACAGCAGTGAAGATCACAAAAATATCAAATGCAATAATAACTAAGGAAAACATTTGCCATGAGACCGGCCGACACACGAGTAGCCACCGAGTGGAGCGGCGTACAGTGGAGAGGTAATTGTGGGCAATTGTTGGGAAGTGGTGTTAAAAACTTAGCCATTGGCGAATTATAGCCAAGTTGTTGTTGTTGCGTTTGCTATTGATTGATTCACGATCTATTGTCATGCAGTGCTGACTGACTGACTGATCAGCGACTTGGACGATCAGTAAATAGCAAAAGGCAAATACAATATTTTTCAAGACTTCAACTAAGTAAGTTGTATTTGTTGCTAAATGCACAATATAAAGCGGCAATTGTTGTTGCTTTTATATTTTTGTATTATTTATTTATTTTGCTGTGCGATCAGTACATCATCATGTGATTATCATTTGATCGTTTTTTTTTTTTTGTGTTGCTATATCAAAGGGATTGTGGATAGACAACGGCGTGAATAATATTTACAACGATTATTTATTACGTTACGTTAATGTATGAAGTTATTACGCCTGCCGGGCGTTGCTAGCAAAATTAGCTCCATTTATGATCACACATTCATTCACATATACATATGTACATATGTATGTACATAGCTTGATAATAGCCATAGAAGGAAAATACATGTGTTTAACAGATATTTTTTTATATATGTATATATGGTATTATATTTTAGTTTTTGTACATGGACACACACTCGGATGCGCTCGTCACTCGTACGCGCGACTGTTGTGTCCCCACATGCGTTGCCGTTTAATCAAAAGTAGGTAAGGTCGTGCAACTTAAACTCCGATTTAATTGCACTAATGAGTAGAATGGCGATTTAATGGAACTAATTTTTACTTATGTTTATTTATTATTATATTTTTAGCTCATTAGTGTTGTGTACAGAAGTGTTGTGTATAATGAATTGGAATGGATGAATTGTTTCGGAAATGTGACTGCAAGTGTATTTGAGCGCTTAATTAGCAATTGCGAAGTGAAAGGTGGAGGGAAAAAATAATCTATTTTATGCAACTATGAATCGATTAGAAGTGGAGGCAGAAAATAGCTGTGGAAAATTTGATCTAATGATTCTAATTGAATAGCAAATTGTATCATATACGTGGGTATGTTTTTAAGTACGTGAAGTGAGGAAATATATAGTATGTAAATGGTAATGAGGCAAATTGTTAAGTCTCAAACAATTAGGCGTCAGTGCTATGCATGTGATTGGGCTTTGAACTATTGCCGACTAAACAAGGCAATAAGGAGTAATATGTCAAATATGATGAATATGATGTATATGTATAAGTAAGAAAAAAAATTGATCAACCTACATCCCTAAGGTATGAAATTTCTTTATTTCAACTCCAACCATTGCAAGGTAACGATTAACAAGAATATAGCTTGATAACCAAGACAGTCATTTACAATTTCACTTACGAGGCATGGCTGATAGCGCAAAATACTTCGGCTGTTGTTCTACAAAGTGCGTTCCAAAGTAAACAGGACTTTAAAAAAAACGGAACAAATGGTTTTTTCGGCAAAATCAATTTATTTTATTCAAAATAGTCTCCTTCTGCTTCAATACAGCTTTTTGCACGTTCCAAAAGCATGTCGAACGAGTGTTTTAGCTCGTTGACCGGTACGGCCGCCATTATGCCGGTGCAAGGCTTTTGAATGGCCTCTACGTCTGCATAACGCTTTCCTTTCATGGGCAAATGCATTTTTCCGAAAAGGAAAAAGTCGCACGGTGCCATATCAGGTGAATACAGGGAGTGGTTAATGGTTAAAATGTGATTTTTGGTCAAATAATCGCGCTTCGAATATTGGATTCTAGCAATTTTTGCTCGTCAGTCAATTTGTGCGGAACAACCTGTGCACACACCTTTCGTAAGCCCAAATGTTCGGTCAAAATACGATACATCGATGTTTTGGAGATGTTCAATTCCATTTCCATGAATTTCAATGATGTTTTCGGCAGATTTTTGATAAATTCACGCACAGTTTCGATGGAATTTCCGGTGATCACGGTTGATCGCCATTTATGTCCTCACGACTACTTTGAAAACGTTGAAACCACTCGTGCGCTCTGCTACGTGATAGATCATCATCGTCATAAACTTGTTTCATCAATTGAAACGTTTCGGTAAAAGTTTTACCATTTTAAAACAAAATTTAATGTTGGTTCTTTTTCGAAGCTCATTTTCGCACCGATGACACAAACATACTGACACTTAAAACGCAATAACTTCACTTCCCATCGATGAAATGTCATGAAATTCTCACTGGACAATCGATAAAGATAGCAGATTCTAACGCATCAGTCGACATATAGATGGCGCCAACAGGGGGCACTAGATTAAAAAAGTCCTGTTTACTTTGGAACGCACCTGATATTGAAAATCTGAAAAAGACGTCGTTTCAATGAGTAAACATGGTATAATTTTTATCCAGGATATGCAAATAATGCTCTTAAGTGCTCTATTGAAGTCAAAACCAATGTGTTTATTAAAAAACAAAAATGTTCCTAAACAAAATGCATAAATAAATAATTGTATTAGAACTTTGTGTCATGTGTAAAAACAAATATTTTGCTCTCTGTTCAGTGCACACACAATGTGGATTACATATTCTAATTGCAGATCTGTTGAAATGGATATGTCGCAAACGTCTCTCGTCAACGGGTTCTTATAGTATTGAAATAAATCATTTCGAGCAAAAGACGGCTAAAGATGAAAAGACAAATGTTGAAATTCTTCTGGCATTTTTGTTTTCGTTTTTTTTTTTTTTGAGAAACCGAACAAGAAAAACTCATTATGAACTTTCACTAATCGCCTGGACTGACAGGCGCAGGTTAGGTTGGGTTAGGTCGACTAGGGCGTTTGGAGAAATCTACGCAATATTTACAATACGTATGTAATTCTAAAAAAATTCAACAAAGCAGCTTTAGTAAAACAAACTTTGCAGTCCATTTGTTTATGTTATGTTGGTGTGCAAGATTTGCTTGTTGAAAATTTGTGTTTTGAAATAAGTAAATATGAATATGTACATATTTTTACAAATACAGCCATTTAGACAGTTTTTCGACACTTTGCTCAGAATTCGACCCAAATTCTTAAAAGAGCTGATCATGTTTGTTAGTGATTTTTAGTTTTCTAGCCACAGAGTAAACGATCCATAATAAATCAATGCCTCAAATTTTCCATTCCTACTTGGAATAAAAATGTCAATTATCGACGAATTATTAGGCTCAGCAGAAACTGGAGTATGCTCTGAAATCATAACAGATGATTTATATTTCGTTATTTCCAGACTATGGTTTGCATGTCAAGTTTCGTAATGAACTGGATTTTATTTTTTTGTATAGCAGCTGCAGCCTAGTAGTCCGATATCGGCGGTTCCGACAACTGAGCAGCTTCTTGGGGAGAAAAGCCCGTGTGTACGATTTCAGATCGATATCTCAAAAACTGAGGGACTATTTAACGTACATACAGATAGCGGACAGACAGACAGATGGACATGGCTAAATCAACCCCGCTCGTCGCGCTGATCATTTAGACGCACATATACTTTATAGGGGTTTCAACGTCTCCTATAATATACCCTGTAAATTTTCGATAGGGCTGACAGACATATCAGAGAGAGATGGAATTCCTTAAGTGCCTGCAGGGTCGCCAAGATCATGTGTAATAACCTCATAAGAAAATTCGTATGCTTTTTACTCACACGGTCTCGAAAGAACACCCGCACGGTTGTTGGTCTCTTGACAGGTCACAACCTACTGACATCACATGCGAGCCGGATGGGCATAAATAACAATGATACATGCGGAAAGCGCATAGAAGTAGGCAAGCGAGACACGCTGGAACAGCTATTTGCCTCTATCCAGCATTAACTAGTACTCATCTTAAATATCTTCGCAGTTTAACGGACTAGACGGAGTACCGCTGATAGTGTTGGCGTCTTGTATAACGAATACTTCATCTCCAATTTAACTGAACCGCCATCTGGCAATACTAAGGTACCAGTAGGTATGGTGTGACAATCGGTCCATATAAGCTAATATACCCTGTTAAAGGTATAACAAAAAACAACAACCAATGCATATCGACAATTAAAATGCAATAAAATGCCACAAACGAAAAATCAGTTAGAAAACTAATACATATTTAATTAATGAATTACATACACACATACATATGTATGTAACACGAGTATGGATTGGCAATAAAAATTGAAGATTTGGCTGCAACACACGAAAATACCAAACAATAAAAGGAAAAAATCCAAATAAATTTTCTATTAGCATAAATAATAGCCTTTAACGAGTAATACCTGCAGAAAAATTAATTTATTGAATAAAGTTGAAAAGGCAGTTACAGTAGGTGATGTATGTATTCATACATTTGTATGTAAATATATACTAAACTTATGGCAAATGACCGCAAGCCTGGCCGATTTGAGCAATTACGCTGCTCGCTTGGGTTGATCGCTATCGTGTAAGCGCAGATAGATCAAACGATCGTGGCGACGTTCACGTACTTAAAAATGCAAGTTTGACATTTAAATATTGATTTGATTTTCATTAGAGTTTTTTTTCGTGTGTTTACGGTATTTTGTTTACATATCGAATAATATGATTAATTTAATTTCGTTTGCGTTGCCAACTTTGTTTGTGATTTTATGCATATGTTATCGATAAATTTGTATATCGATGAATTTTTTCTTAATATTTGCAAAAACACAAGACTATAATAGAGCGACAACACAAAAATTATTGGGCGGATATTTAAGATGGATTTTTTAGACAAGTAAATGTACATATGTTTGTAGGTTCAGGAAATGATTTCCTAATGCGTCAGTTCTGACTTTTTAGATTGCTTTCTCTTTCAAAGTATTTAGCAGCTGTTTCAAGATTATCGAAATCATAAATGTTGGGAATCCATCCCATTACCATCGGCAGATGATGAGAACTTGTAAACTAAAATATAAATAAGCGGATGCAACACATTTCTCACTCATATTTGGATTCAAAACGAACTATTTTGGATATGATTCTCGACCACAAGTTTAACTTTAATGCAGTCGGGGAGATGCAGGCAAATGGCTTTCACGTCAGTAAAACTATTTCTGAATGTTTTATGATCCAACAACAACTAACTACAAACGACTGCTATAAAAGAATGTAAATAATTTTTTCAGTTTGCTCTAGTCCATTTATATCATTATTATTTTAATATTTAATTTAATAGCCCCGCAAAAAATAGTCTAAAGGCGTTAAATCGGATCTTGGTGGCCAACTCATGCATCCCGTTAACGGAAGCTCGAACCTCCAAACGTCAGATTATTTTGAACATGTTTCTTTTTTACTCCACTTTCACAAGACCTCAGGACTGCAATGGAAGTTTATACATACTTTTTTGTTGTGCTATGTTATGTAATGGTTTTATGTTAATATTAAGTTATGTTATATAAGCTATGTTATGTCACGTTGTGTTATCTTATGTATATACTTGCAATTAGATGTTGAATTTTATAGTGTAATTTATGTTGTTGTTTTACTTTTACTTTTTTTAAATATATTTTTGCATATACGAATTATAATGGATGAAATCAATAGCTTCTTCAACTGACAGCTCATAAATCAGTTAAATGTGTAATCTATTATAGTGATTATTATTTTAGTGTTAGAAATATTTGAAAGGGAAAATCTCATTAAACACTGTTCGTTGATCACTGCGCCACCAACTAACTGCTTTAATTGTAATGTTCTGAGTATATACGAAAGTAACAACAAACACTTTGAAAGTACCGATTACAACACAAACACAAAGGCCGACAAATGTGAATAGTTAATCAATAACGACAATTAAAGGGCCATCAAATCGAAGAGGCAACCGAGGAAAAATTTAACACCGGCCATTGGTGATGATTGCACGCTGATGACATCGATGTTATAAAAACAAAAACAACAATATTGAATGCAACACTATTACACATACGAATGTACACACGATGTAACACAAAGGGGGGAATACCATAAATAAAAAAATTTGTTAACGGAACAACACAACGCGACAAAGGGCTCAGATTTCTCACGCACGCCCCTTAATTGTCGAACAGAGTTAAAGTTATGCTGAAGTTTAGGAATTTACTTCAAAACAAATTGAATCGGATTGCAGTGTAGCTATGGTAGTTCAAGACGATCGGTTTGAGCTTGTGACACGACCGCGCATAACAAAGTTAACAAACAAACTAATTGACGGTGTTGAGCTGCTGCCAGTTGAATGTGGCAAAGTTGCTCGCTGTTTGCTGGCGGCGCACCGGCTTGGTAGTGGTGCTGCGGCTCCCCAACAAAACACATACATACATATACATGTACATATGTATGGTAAACTATCGTCGGCAGATTTGGAGTGGCGATCGCTTACTTTAACACAGTGTACCCGTGAGTAGGTTTGTGCGCGTGTATTTGTGAGAGCGCTGGTTATCTGAAGTCATACCGCTAAAAATATAAAAAGCAGGGAGTTGGGAGTTGCGAGCAAAACAATGCAATTGCAGCAGAAGAGAAGCAACAACAACAATAAACAACCAAAACTCGGAGCAAAAAAGCAGCGAGACATTGTTTCAATTAGCATTGCTGCAATTATCGCCTACTGTGCGCCGCGTAATGCGTAGGAAACGGCAGCAGCAAGCAGCACCACTATTTACACCAATAATTGCAGCTGAGCGTGGAACGAAATGCGTTTGCGTTGGTGGAGCAGAGGTTGCGCTGGCGTTGCCATATCGTTAGTATTAAAGAAAGTTTTGACAAATAAAATATATTGAAGTAATATACATACTTGTATGATTGTATATATGTATGTATGTATATCGAATTAAGGTAAATTTAATTTACTTATTTTTTCTTTCTTTTTTATTATAATTAAACTAAATACTTAAAGAAATATATTTTTTTTAAATAAAAGTATGTAAAATAAAATAAATTTTATAAAGAAAACGAACAAAAAAATTATTTTTCTACCTTTAATTTATTTAAATAAAACAAAATTTGTAAATGAATGTTAAATTGCTAAATTTACCATAAATTAACTGTTTTACAAAAAACAAAGAATAAGTACAAAATAAAATAAATTAAATAATTATATATTATTTAGTAAAGAAAATTGAAATAGCATAACTAAAGATCTAAATTTTATATATGTACATATGTATGTATAAAGAATTAAATAGATTTGTATCTCAAATCAATATCAAAGAAAAATCGAAATTAAAAAAATAATAATAATTTTTAAAGGAAATCAATATACATATCACAATGAAGGCTAATTTATTAAAAGAAAAATAAAAACTATAAAAATTTTTAAGAGTTATGAAAATATTAAATTTAAAATCGATAGTTAATTTAAATAAGTTTTAAGTGGTCTTTAGAATACTCTGCTCAATAAGTAATGATAAATGTTAATAATTAGACTTTTATTTTTTTTTTTTTTCATTCAATGTTTTTAAAAAAATTCCACAATAAATTGAATATAACCAAAAACTTCAAAGCATACGCCCACGAATTTATAGGCTTGGCTTCAAAAATTTTTGCCATACTTCCTTTTCAAACATATCATTATACATACAAATGAGTTATTGATATGCTGATGAGTAGAACAATATCAAAGTGTGGTGTAGTCATCAATACTGTCAAAACAAAATGAGTAATTGCATAATAAATTGCAGCTGGCAGAGACCAGTACATTTTTTATTTTATTGTTTTTTTATTAATTTTTTCAATTATTGCGCATTTTGCACAATTCCTAAGCCATTACAGTTAACTGTAATAAGATTGGTAGTGTTACTGATAGAAATAAACAACAACAAACACTTCAAATTTTTAAACAAATTGCTACTTCTTTGCAATGTTATAGCCATATCTGTGAAAAAATCCAAAAAAAAAGTAAATTTGCAAGCATCAACGCACAGCGCCTTCGCTCGTGGAACTCTATTCAACTCAGCATAGATTATACGATTTATAGCTAAGGAGTTATTGGTTGCTCACATCACCTTCTTGCCGCTTTAAGTTTTCAATTTTTGTTGTATTCATTTGTGTTTAACACTCCTGTCTCCAACACCTTTTTATTACGATCTATACAAATATACACACGCACGCATACACATACATACATATATCCATGTTCACAAATGGGTAAATATTTGTCTAAGGTTCATTCTTAATTCGCTTTGAAGGCACACATATTAACGAATATTTTATACCCTTTTTTTGCATTAAATGATCAGTTGTTAAGAGGTGTGTACGAACTGTTTTTCTTTTATTTTTGTCAAATTCGCAATTTCTATACCCTGAACAGGGTATATTAAATTTGCCACGTAGTTGTAGCAATCTGAAGGAAACGTCGGACACCAATGGTATGGGAAACTTTTTTCATTTGACGAGGTATCTTTCACAAATTTGGCACGGCTTATTGTCAAAAGCAACGATACAATTTTCGTACTTGCATATAGTTGCCTAATAAACTGACCGCTCAAAATCAAGTTCTTGTATGAAGTATGTATATGTACATGTAAATACATATTTTTTTTTGTGAAGGGTATAATAGTTTCGGTGCAAATTTTAAAATTTTTTGTTGTTCCTATTCTTGTTGTCACTGTCAGCAGTCAGCCGTTATTTATGTGCCACAATATTATTTTTTAATGCATGCGTGCGAACTCCTGCAGTGCATTTCGTGTTAATACTCGTCGTTTCGCACATTTTTCCAAGCATTAGCCAAAGCATACAAGCCGTTATAACACTTTTTATTACAGCTTAAAATGTCATAGCATATTTATTTGACAATTTATGCAAGCGAATGTAGATATACATATAGACAAGTTCGCTTTCATTGGTTTGAGAACAACAGTATATATACGTAAGTTTTGTATATACATATGTACAACTGTGTTCGAAATAAAAGCAGTGGTTTGTGAATAAAAACAGTGGCTTGAAGAGCACCAGCATTGGTCAGTCGAAAAATGGCGCAACATATTGTGATCCGATGAAACAAAAATTATTTTATTTGGTTCCCGAGGACGCCGACAGTATGTACGAAAGCCAGTAAGCACTTCATTTGACCCTAAATATGTTTCACGGACGGTAAAACATTGAGGTGCCAAAATCAATGTATGGGGGTGCTTGTCTTACTATAGTATATGTCCGTTATTTTAGATTAAAGATAACATGGATGCCAAATTGTACGTTGAAATAATGGAGTCGGCTATGCTACCACACGCTGAATGGAAAATGGCGTTGAAATGGGTCTATCAACAAGATAACGGCCGAAAACATACCAGCAGATTGGCCAAGAATTGGCTTGCTCTAAACGGAGTTGAGGTTATGAGTTGGCCGGCTCAGTCACCGGGCCTTAACCCAATTGAGAATCTTTGGGCAGAGGTCAAAAAAGTTGTAGGGAAAAAGAATCCATCAAATACGAAGCAATTATGGAGTGCTGTGAAGAAGGCGTGAAAGGCCGTTCCTCTCGAGAAATACATACGTTTGGTGGACTTCATGCCTAGGAGATGCGCAGCTGTGTTATCCAACAACGGTCATTCGACGAAATACTAATTGTTTAAACTTTATTTTATATTATTATAATGAATTAATTGATTTTTAATGAAAAATTCCCAATACTGCTATTATTAATCACAGCTGAAATTTTCATTTACAAACTTTTTTATTTATTTAAAGAAAAACTTTATCTTATTCTTTAAAGAAATCATATTTCTTTTAAGCTTGAATATGAGTGCATTAAATACAATAATAATAACTCATACATAATAAAAATCAATTACACGATTTTTTTTTGCTTCATTTGAATTCTTGGTTATGCCACTGCTATTATTTCGAACACAGTTCGAATTAGTAGTCGTGAGGACATAAATGACGATCAACATGTGGACCAATCCGTGATCACCGGAAACTCCATCGAAACTGTGCGTGAATTCATTAAAAATCGGCCGAAATCATCATTGAAATTCATGGAAATGGAATTGAACATCTCCAAAATATCGATTTATCGCATTTTGACCGAACATTCGACGTGTTCGGCCCGAATATTGCGAAGATGAAAGTTGGCGTTTGTTGCACGATAATGTGCCGTCTCATTTATCGACGCTTGTGACAGATTATTTGACCAAAAATCACATTTTAACCATTAACCAGTATTCACCTGTTATGGCACCGTGCGACTTCTTCCTTTTCGGAAAAATGCATTTGCCCATAAAAGGAAAGCGTTATGCAGACGTAGAGGCCATGCAAAAGGCTTGCAGCGGCATACTGGCGGCCATACCGGCCAACGAGCTAAAACACTCGTTCGACATGCTTTTGGACCGTGCAAAAAGCTGTATTGAAGCAGAAGGAGACTATTTTGAATGAAATAAATTGATTTTGCCGAAAAACCCATTTGTTCTGTTTTTTTAAGTCCTGTTTACTTTGGAACGCTCTTTGTATTCACTCCAAATAATAATTATATAAATTGAAGCATCACTTCTACATTTTTTCCTGCAGGGACTCTAACACAATGGTCGTTATAGTTGTAGATAGTTAGAATACCATACAATACATAATGCTGTAAAATGATTTGTCTGATATACATACATACATACATTCGACGCCTTACAGTATGTTAAGTAAGTATTGGAAATTTTAATAAACTCTCAGCGATGAGCATTAAAGATAAAATATTCGTTTTAAATAATTTTTATACATTTGGTGAGGGAGGATTTGAACCCACAATTTCTCAGATGTATTTGACGACCCGAGATTTCATGCTTTAAGTGTAATACAAAATCACTTACCTGCTGTTTAAACCGCTTGCTAGCACTCCTCTTAAGCGTATTGCAATTCGCATTCCTTGCGGCGCGATCCACTTCATCATCAGCATTGGCGACAACGCCAATACCTTGTGGTGGCATGCAGCGTTTACTCAGCTCCACTAATTCCGAAACGGGTTGTACCTGCGCATATTTGACAAATGTGAGCACATATAGTCTGACTTAAATTTTTTACACTCACCTCCACCGTAACCGAATCGCCACTGTTACGTATCATCTCAATGATCACCTCACGGGACAACTCACTTACCGGCGTGCCGTTCACTTTAAGCAAACGATCACCCGGCAGCAGTCCGGTTGCGCCACCACCCGCACCCGGTTCAGCAAATATGACCGGTTTGAATGTAGGCGAGGTCAGCGATTCGGCGCGATCCAGGCAAATCGCTTTGCGTAAACTGAAACCGAAGTCATTGCGTGGCGATTTTTGCCGCCTAATGACTAATTCACGCGCCGGCGGCAATTGCACCAATTTAATCGGTGGCAATGGTAATTCCACATCCTCGAATGCATGAACACGCGACCACCGATCGATACCCTGCGATTCACCGACGGGACTCAAGGAAAATGGCGGCGTGGCAAAGGAAGAATTTGTCGTATCTGTGAGACTGTCAGCGCTCGGTGAGGGTGAGGTCATCACACGTAGATTGGCACTGTGATGCTGTGGCAGTTGTGGTGCGTAGCGTGCCGTCGTCGGCAGTGTCATGGCGCGTTGTATACACGCATTACCACCTTCATCGCTACGCAAACTCTCCACCGAGGTGAAGGCGGTCCCGCTGCTCGTGTGAGGATTAACGCCTGTACTGCCGGCGCCACCGACTGCACCCATGCTGCTGCGTCCAGTAGCTGCACCACTTATACTATTGCTGCGACTACCATCGAAGGGCAACTCGTTTTGCATTGTGTTGCGCATTACGAGTAGCTGTGCTTCGGGCGATGTGATTGTTATCTCTTCATGTACATTGGATATGTTGCTGCGAGAACCCTTCAGTATGCCACGCTTCGGAGGTTTCGGTGGCACAGGCGGCAGTGAGCGATGCTGCAATATTGAAGAAAATATTGAAGTTAGTTCAAACTGGTTTTGGATTTAGAGAGAACAAAGGTAAATAATTTAGAGTTAAGAGTAATCCAATGTTGTTTTTAATTAAACAATTTAAGGTGTTTTCAACTAGTCTGGATATTTTGGCCTATTTTGCTAGAATATTACATATGTATACCCTTATGGGTCGTACTTAACAAACTAACTTCCTATATCCAGAAGAATTTTCCATCGAAATATCAATTACGATTTTGATATAGTGACAAACTATAGAATGTGGAACCGACGGTCGAAGCCTCCCGATAAGATTAACATTCATAAATTAAAAACTTGTGACTTGGAAAGTGTTCATATTATGCAAGAATGTTCGGTTTCGAATAGTCTTTTAACTTCTTTCTTTATATAATCCTTCTGATGGTTGGTTCGTTGGTCTAATACATTTTTGGGGATATAATAGTGTTTGATCTCTATATTGGTTAGTCTCTTATTTCTTCTCTTAAAGCCGATCTATATTTTTCGCGTAAATTTCAGCGATGTGGTTTCTCTAAGCTTTAACGGTCAAGAGCTGTCAAGCTAGCTATTGATGAGGTAGATCCACAAATATTACTATGGTGTAAATTATCTATGTAAATGTTCCTTTTTATGATTTAAAGAAGGCAAATTCCCTAAAAAAAATAATTTGTATGTTTGGAAAACTTTTCGTACTTCTTTAAATTAATAACATAAAAACTTCGCCTATAATTAAAATAGCTTCTCTCACTAAACATATCATCCATAAGTATCCATTTTACCTTTCCATTGCCACTCGCCGCAGCGGCCGCTAGCATGGAATGTATACTCATGGCACCAGTAGCTCCGCCAGCACCAGCAGCACCCACACCAGCGCCATTATAACGACTCTCAATTGTTGTCGTCACAGATGCCTCAATTTCTTCATTGCCGCGATCCAATTCATAAATGCTATCACCTTCGCCGCTCAATTCGGCGCTCAACGCTGCACGGTCTATATCTAATTGGGCGAAAAACTCTGCACTATAATCAGCTGTTATGCCGCTGGGCAATTTCTCCTTCTCTTTGCGCCGACCGCGTATTTTCAGCGAACGACGAACCTTTTGAAACAAAGAAAAACGTAAAGTTATAATTTTTTATGAAAAATTTAAAGTATTTGGAAGCGCACCTCATCCAGTCGGAGCAGCTCCTCAGTGCTCATACTGCCCGATAGTACGCCAGCATTTTTAGCCTCTTTACGCAATTTCTTCTCACGTTTGCGACGTTCCTTTTCGTCGTCGCCACCACCGCCACTGCCACCGCTCACCGAGGATACGCCCTTTTTCATGAAATTGAACATCTTGTGGTTGTTGTTGTTGGTGTTGCACTAGCTATATGCTCTATTAATGTATTTTAGTTATTGCTACTTATTATGTATTTGCTATTGAGGAAGTAAGACTGTGAAACTATGGATACAGATGCATTTATACACATACATATGTATGTATGTATGTAGTGTGTGGCACTCGATTTGCTGCCTGCTGGTCGGTGTTGACGTCGCTTGTGCCGCTTAGTTGGGCACAACCGGCAAGCTGCACTGAACGCGACACATGCGAAGGGCAATCAATAGAGTGCCCTTGCAGCAGACCGGTGCGAAATCACGCGAACACGAAGGTCAGCTGCTTTCGTTTGGCGTTTATCCTCTATTTTATTGTGTATATGTGGGGGTGGTACGTGCTCGCTGATTGCTCCTATTTTCATGCGATTGTAGAATCCGCTTCCTTTTTCGGGTATTTACACAGTTTTAGCACCAACTGTAAATTGAACAAAAGAAGAACAAAAGTTAACAATTGCAAATTAAAGGCGTGGCAATTATATTGTATATTAAAGAGTACTTTTAATCACAAATTTTATCAACAACTCTTTATCACTAATCAGTTGAGGCGCCGCGAAGCAGCTGTCTGAGCGACTAGACAGTGAAATTGCATCTGTGCTGAGGCAACTCTTGCTGTCGCCGGGCGACTAGCTGCTTCCATTACACATAGCAACAATACAAGACACCAGCACTGTTTGCTGGCAAAGAAACGGTGAAATGTTGCACATAAATATGTATGTATGTATGTACGCGATGTAACTGATACAATTTCACTTTTGCATTAATTTTGCATTTGCAATGCAATTTTCCCCATTAAACCATCTAAGGTCTATGAATGAATTACGATTATTATTTTCATTTAATGTTATTGTTGCTTTTATACGCGCAACTGTCATATTTTTCGCGCACACACCGCTAAGGCTTGACTTTTTGCCGACATCCAGACATTCACGCCACCAACGATACTGCAGAACAAGCACACAACTAATTCGATTTGTGCAGTGCAATTTTCCCGGCAGAGCAAAGTGAAAAGAAAATTGAATGAAGAGGAAAAAATAGTAAGAAACAACTTACAAACAACACGAAGCGTTGGCAAAATACGAACAAGCTGACAAGTAGAGTGTAAGGGGTGGCTTGTCAACCTATGTATGTGTATACATATCTAAGTGGCGCTTTTCCACCCACGAGCATGCCTGCCTGCAACTGTATCAATAACAACAGCAATAACAATAACCAAAATAACCACAACGCCGTTAAGTATGAGTCCATCAGATGTGTACAAAGGTGTGTTCGTGTATAATGAGGATGACAAAACAATAGCTGGAAAATATTTAACAGAGTATATACCACTGCTTGCAGCCACTCGGCTCACGAATGAACACAATGTAGATCTGTCTATATATGTACACATATGTAGCTAATAAAAAGTGTGCGCAAATCTCTAATACATATATACATAAGTATGGCGTGTTGCAGGTCGGTCGATGGGTCGGTGGGCCAAAGTGAGCGACTATCCCAGAGCAAGCGCATGAAAATTTGTAACAAGACGCAAGAATGTAAGAGAAAAGAAGGCAAGACCGTGTTTAATGCGACCGGAAGTAGTTATATACAGAAATATGTATCTTACGAGCGAAAGATACGCGCTTGTTTTTAAAAGGGCCCATTGTCGGGCCTACATATTTATTAAAAAATACTGTTATCCTATAAATGTAGTATTAAAAACAAATAACAGAGTGATATGAACACACATCAACATGTCAAAATTTTATAGTAGAGCTAGATTTGGATTTCTGCTGCAAATTGTCGGGAATATAAAAAACCGACCACCCAACTGTTCGCAGGAATTACCTCGGTCAGAAGCTGGGCCTACCGTTAGATGACTTTGATGACAAACAACCCGAACCTCACCACCCAAGCTGGGATAAGATAACCGCTGTCTCATCAATCTGAATAATTCTGTATTGTCCTTGACTGCTTACAACAGACAACCATTTTCCAATATGTTACTCTTGGTTATGAATTCCAATAACCATGAAACGCATGCAAGAAAAGACTAAACACGCAGACGAACACGACGACATCAATGAGAAGAGCGAAAATCGAAAGGAGCAACAACATCAAAGCCAATATAAAAACATGAACCTTAGTGGAAAATGGATGTGCGTGAAGCACTCGAAGATATTGCATGAAAACGGGCTTTCAATAACATGTGGGGACGAGGAAGGCGGAAAGAAATGGAGTGTGGCAAACTTTTCAGCATCACGTCATTTTCCTTTCGTTTAAGACTAAATAGATTTGACTAAATACCTACCATTTAATTATCATCCAAAAGTACCTGAAGAAAATAATCTCAGTGCAATCAAATCAATAGATTTTAAGGAGAACCGAAGCTTTTGAACGAAAAATTTCAACTACTAATTTGCAACATTCTAGAAGTCAAGGAGTAAAAAAGGCCTTTTTCAGTTCGGAAACTCTAGTACTTTTCGGTCAAGCTTGTTTTCAATTTGGTAACTAAAAATCTGAAGGAAAAATTTGCAACTGATTTAAAAGGTCTATGGGTATTTGAAGTTGAAAATTTTCTACCATGAACGACAATTAAAAAAGCACATACGAGCAAACTTAAGGTCAGCAGCTTCTGTTAAAAAAAGACTCTTTGCAACCCTCTAAATAATATTGTACAGTATTTACCTCTTGCTTATTTATTATTAAACTGACATCAAATTGTTCATTAATTCTACCAACACCATTCACTAACACCAACTACCAACTACTGCAATCACCGTTAAACCCATAAACGTGTGCTGAAAATCCATCCCTGCCCGTACAAGCTTTCTTTCGTCATTACTTTTCAAATAAATTCTAGTAGATTTACCAATCAACGGAAAGTGTGCACAACTTTTCCTCAACCAATTAAGTTTACTTTTAGCTACGACTATTGGTTTGAAGCGTAATTGCTGCTCAACTCATTGTGTGGTTTGACCCCTTCAAAATTGTCAGAAACCACATCTTCGACAGGCAATTGCATCTGAGAAAGAAAAATGTGTTGAAGACAGGAGAACAATGGAATCATATGCAAGTGCATATGTATATATAGTATGTATGTACATACATTATGTATGTTAGTGGAAGTAAGAGCAATGCAAGGAATTTTTACAACGGTAATGATAGTAAAGTGCTGAACACATAGAGCGCGACAGACTGCGAGCGACATCTGTCAAATATTAAAATACACACGTTCTAATGGACACAGTTATTTAGACAGCTGCACGACTTCACGACTGCAGGCGGACAGTTGTCGCTCTCGCTAACTTCAAAATATTCTTATATTTGCCAACGACAGTAGGACGACAGTAGAGTTGACAGTAGAGAGGAGTGATGCCACTAATAAGTAAAATTATTCAAACTTCTAACAAACCTGATGTTATTTTTACAAATAAAGCATACAATAGCTCTGTTATATCTTTTGTAATAACAATTGATAATTAAAAACAAATAAATTTACCTATTTACTTATTTTTGCATAAAAAATTGCACTTTGAACAAAATAATAAAATTTCATTGAAGTGTAAATTATTAGTATGGCCACAACGAAATTGTGTACATGCAAAATGGAAAGCTGTGTTGTCTTGTCTACATGCCGGCCATTGTTATATCGCTGTCTTCTTACAAATGTTCATGTAGAAGAATTCACGACGCCATTTACAGTTCACTGTCGTGCTGCTATGTCGTGTCGCGCTTGTGGAAAAATATTTTGAGCTGCAGAACTAAATAGAGAACGTACCATCCATCTTCTTTAAGAGTGTACAGCTGCTGATGTATGCCGAGGATATTGATATCAGTGGACGCAACAACCGCGCCGTCAGTTCTGCTTTCTCCAGAATGGATAAGCAAACGAAGCAAATGGGTCTGGTTGTGAACGAGGGCAAGACGAAATATCTATTGTCATCAAACTAATAGTCGTCGAATTCGCGACTAGGCTCCCACGTCACTGTTGACAGTCATAACACGAAGTCGTAGATAATTTCATTTATCTTGGAACCAGTACTAACAGCAACAGCAGCAGCCTCGAAATCCAACGAAGGATAACCCTTGCCAACAGGTGCCACTTCGGATTGAGTAGGCAATTGAGTTCGATGGAACGATGAGCTGCATAAGATATACGACGACATTGACATACATAGTTCAGCAAATTAAAAGACAGCACGCAAACACTCCAGCTCCGAAAGTATTCGACGCAGTACCCGCCGGGGATGCAGAGTAAGAAGAAGACCTCCACTCCGTTGGAGGGACCAGGCGGAGAAGGACCTGGCTTCGCTTGGAATCTCCAATTGGCGCCACCTTGCGAAAAGAAGAAACGACTGGCACGCAGTTGTTA
This sequence comes from Bactrocera neohumeralis, assembly GCF_024586455.1. Taxonomy (NCBI): domain Eukaryota; kingdom Metazoa; phylum Arthropoda; class Insecta; order Diptera; family Tephritidae; genus Bactrocera; species Bactrocera neohumeralis. The sequence goes on from NC_065919.1 coordinate 6,418,091, forward strand.
ACTCGACTATAACCGTGTAAGCTTTTTCTACGCAATTAAAGAAGAAGAAGTACTAGAGTTTATGGACTGCCAATGGTCTTTCCGAAAAGTACAATCAATACAAAGAAATTTTCCGATATTAAATTATATGAGTTCGAAAAATATTTTTTTTTTTACATTTAGAGTTTGCAAAACTAAAATTAACTTGCCTGAACAAATAAGTTTCGAACTGAAAATGTACCGTTTAAAAAAATACTGATTTACAAATGTAGCTGCCGTACTATAATAGCCCGAAAATTTTTTTCTAAATTACAGTTTCTGAACTGAAAACTGATAAATTCAAAAAATATTCGGTAAACTAGTGCAAAAATATCAGACTTATACATATATAATAAGAAGTTCAAAACATTTTATTATATTTGAATCAGAATATAAAAAGATTTGTATGGTATAACTTACATGCTAACAGAAAAGATTAGAATAAAGTTTCTTGGTTGACTAGTTCCGTTTGAAAATCTAACTTGTTTTATAATATCAACATATTTCACTCAAGAGTTATGATGATGCATATAAAATGTACATATGTAAATATTATAATTGTAATGTCCACATTTTTGTATAATTTTACAATATCGCATATTTCCACGCTTTCTCGACTGGCCATGTGAACAACACAGTCAACGAAATCATCATCGCAGACGCTTAGTTTTTATATTCAGCATTTTCTGTTTTTACTTTTATTACTTTTTTTACATTATGACAAATAAAATGTTGCTACATACTTATATAAATGAACTTGACCTTTAATTATTGCCATGAAAAAGAAATTATAGATATAATGCACCGCTTGCAAAAATTCAAAGCGAACGAGTGAGGGAGAGTATTATTTATTTTATTTTATATTTACATACATATATACCTAAATACATACATATGCACTGTACATCATTTGGATAATAATAACGGCGCATTCTGCGAGTTATGTCACCGCCGCATGCGATTCACACTTCTGCTGATCTCACGCAATTAATGTTTTGTAATCCACACATGTGTGATGGCTTACTGACTGACTAAACTGATGGCATAAATGATGGCGTGAAGTGTTGCATGAGTGGCAGTGACTGTCGTGCAGAGGCACTGCTGATAGGCGCCACCTGTAAAAAGATTACAACCCTGCTCAGGAGCTAATTGACTTGTGGTAATTCATACATAATAATATAATGATGAAACGAACATAACTGTAATGGGTATAGAAATGGTTTTAACTTTTTAAAGAAACTTGGAGCAATATTTAAGTTATTCCAGCAGCAGTCTGTCGAATCCAGTAACTTGTAGAGTACTACCATCTGATCAAATTGACCCGAACTAACAAAAAACTACATTCTCACGTACATATTTTACCCGCCCGGCTAAGAGATCAGTTGGTAGCTACCAGCAACTGTGCAGTCGCAAGATCCTTCTGGCCTAAGGTAAATCGCAAGAGGTCTAGGGAACTCCTCGCTCGCAGCAAGGCTCACCTTTCCATGCTGGAGTCCTAATTGTGCATTGCCCAATTGAGATTCAATTCATACAGTAAGATTAAAGATATTATTGCATCAACGGTTTGAAAGAAGATGAGATATAATAATGTCAACACTTCCTCCTTGAATGTCTAGCTTTTGCCAGAACAAAGTAAAAACACCTCGGATATGGTACTGTATGTTGCACATTAATAATATATAATATTACCAAAATTAGATAAAATCATTTCAAATACATCCCTTAGACGCCACATACCTAATACACAATTTTAAACTTCCGGTTGGCCTTTTATCGTATATACGAATTACCCCCACTCCCATATACTACATATCGTCACCTAAAATTCAAAATAACGTAATAACATTTTCGGAAATTTACAGGGAAAAGAATGAAACTCGATATAAAATGGAACATGAGTGAAACAAAATTTAAATATTGGTTAAAACTGGGTTATATCCGAAAGCAGAACCTTAAAATGTTGGCATTATGTACTTACATATATAGTATATGTAATTTGAAGTAGTGGATCGTAATCAATAAAACATTCAGTTTCAATTTTTTTGATTACAGGTGGCGCAAAAATTACCTTCCGTTGTTTTCGGAAAATGAAAAACTTTGATTCTGCTTGTGAATTATTTTTATTTGGTCTTTTAAATTTTTTTACATCAAGTCGAGAATATGATATCATGTAAATGGCCGTCGCCACAGTTGATTGTCATTTGAGCTCTTTTTATGACATTTTCCATCACTTTGCCCAGAACTTCCGGCGATAGGTCCTCACATTCTTGACGAATATTGTCTTTAAGAGCTGCAAGAGTCTGAGGCATAAACCCGCGACTTCAAAAAGCCCCACAAAAAGAAGTCTGGAGTGGTCAAATTAGGCGATCTTGCTGGCCAGCACAAATCGCCAAAACGGGAGATTAGGCGCCCGGGATATCGGTTGCGGCGCTACACAAATGTCAAAACAGAACTGACATTAGAGGTCAGTTGCAAAGTTTATAGTATCTTCTGATAGGAGGATTAGTTTTCAGCCACCCTGTAGGTTGTTTTGCATTTTAGGTGACGATATAATAATTATCGTTTTTCCAACAAGCCTTATGACGAATAATAATAATAAGTTAGGTTACACCCTTTCGACAATAATAGATTCTATAATAGGTTGTTCGATTTGAGGACGAAAATGCAGCTCGATATGTTCACTTAGGTCGTTTCCGAAAAGTCGAGTTATGGTTTGATACATTTGAGTCCATTTATCAGTGTGACCCTCTGTATACAGAATAAATCGTATAAAGATTTGCTGATTTTAAATATTAGTATATTACCTATAGTATACAAAGTCCTAAAATATCGTCTGTCTAAACATGGCATTACATGTCACATACTTTCACTTGGGCAAGCAATCAGATTACGAATTCTCACCATGAATTTTCGTGAAAAGAAAAAAGCTAAATCACTTCAAAAGTGTGGTGAACCGCCGCCTCAGCAACCTGTTAAATGATATGAAGAGTGTGTGGGTTTTCGAAAACGTACCTTTTTCTAGCGAAGAAATTCTTCAAAGAATTTAAATGATTAGTCATTGAAAATCACAGAAACTTTCGCTATTTCTGTTTCGAATTGTGAACGTGCGCAGACACTTTAATAACACTTAAATATAAACAATAACGCCTCCGCCCCGCCAGCTAATGGGTCATACAACTCCAGCTGGTACTGTGCGCTTGGATCCGGTTTCGCCGCACATTTGACATATTAGAATTTCATATCACCACACCATCGCAGATTGTAATTACAAACAAATTGTAAAAACTTGCAGGCACATACATAAGTGCTTAGTAATAGCAAATGCTACACAGAGAGAGAGAGAGAGAGAGAGGTGAGAAGCACAGCGATCACTGGGTGTAGTAAAAAAAGAATAAATAAAATTAATCAAAATTCAATTATGTTAAGTAAATATCGTATGACGGTATTAGGGTGGTATAACAAGTTTCTGAATTTTCATAGAAAGAAATGTATACTTTTAATATTAGCAAAAAATGTAAAACCAATGTGAAGACTGCTCCCATAATAGTCGGTTCGCCGTAATGGGAACGGACCCGAAATTCTACTTGGCTAAGGACTGTCAATAGGTTAGGTTAGGTAAGATGGCTGATCAGAGATCGCACATGGACTAGAAGTAGTCCTTTGTGAAGCCATTGAAAATCGAACTCCCGTGTTCGGACTTAGAGATCGGCAAACCGTTTAGTATCCAATACAAGTTTGCAGAGGCGCTTAATTTCTATGCCCGCCGGATCGGTGGGATGTCTGAAGGTATGTGCCAACAAGTGCGTAAGTCTTGATCTCCCAAAAGCAGGGCAGTCAAGAAGGAAGTGCTGGCTAGTTTCTACTGCATCTTCTTCCAAGCAGCTTCTGCATGCGGCGTCCGGTAAGATTCCCAGTCTTACAGCGTGTATGCCAACAGGGCAGTGGCCCGTCAAGAGCCCCATCATTAATGAGAGCCTAGCCTTGCTGAGGGCAAACATATCACTAGATCTCCTTCGATCTATCTTTGGCCAAAAGGCTTTTGCGACCGCGCAGGTACCAATGCTGGCCCATCGCTGGCCGAGCAGCCACGAGGCCCAGCTTTCTAGTAGTAGAACACAAGAGGATGGCGGAGCATCTACCCGTTCCCATTCTACCGATAGCGATTCTAGGGTGCCTTTCCTTGCTAGCTCATCAGCTTTGCAGTTACCTGCGATTCCGCTGTGGCCCATACAAGTCTTATAATAAAAGTTCTCGCCGCCAGAGACAGTGACGCCAGACACTCTTCGACCAACCCTGAACGCACTGTGAATGAGTTCAAGGCTAGTATCGCCGCTCTGCTATCCGAGTGAATGGTCACCTCTCTGAAGGTAGACACTCTATTGAGCAGCATATCTGCTGCTACCTTGATGGCTGCAACCTCAGCCTGGAAAACACTGCAATAGTCGGGAAGTCTGAAGCTGCATTTTTTGGAGAGCTCCCGACAGTAGACACCAACCTTCCCCCCAAGCTTTGACCCATGTCAATACGACAGCATTCCTCAAAATTATTTGAGGAATGTTTTCTATCGCTACAATTACAAAAAAAAAACTTTAAACTCGGAATCATGCAGTAAAGTTGAATATTTTTTCTCGAAGATCAGAAGCTATCAGAACTGTCCCCTTAGTAGATTACGTCCTACAAGAATCAAGAAACCACCAGCGCCGACTGTCCGTTTATCGATATTGCTGGAAATCTATAAAAAGCTTTGTAGAGATCGGTAAGAGTTTTATATTTTAATAGTGGAGGCTAAAAACAGTATAATTCGTCTAGGATTCAATGTTTTTGTTACGGCGTCATCATTCCTGCAGGTAAAACAAAACAACTGATAAACAAATTAATTTGATGATTTTAGAGTGAAGACGTTGTAGTTGAACACCATATCTTTTTCGATATAACTACCGAAGTTTGACCTGTTGTTGTTTTTGTATAGAATACTTAAGTCTTGTCAACTGTCATCGGGTAGGTCGAGGAACGGACTGCTACGACGGGGTCGGACCATAGGGAAAGGTATGCTAAGTAAATGAATTAAGCGGAGCTTGCTAAGAGGTCGTGCGAAGACTCAATGAATGTTGAGCATATATATGTTTTATTGCAAGTTCTATTTGAATAAGTAGGAGTTAAATCTATATCAGTATCCAGAATGAAGTTGTGCAAACCAATGTTTGAGCCTTTGAGTTAGGCTATCTTTAAAATCGGTATCTGCGAAATCCTTGGACTAATTGCAAATTGAACGGGATGGAAATCTGAAGTTTATTGCTATACCCTCATAAGAAAAACCAGCAACAACAAAACCATAAACAAGAACACATAGCAACTGCACGCAAGCAAATAAGACTGCATATAGCGACAGACAAAACCCATTTCGCGCCACAAGCACATACATATGCACATATATGCGAGCTGCTCGCTTGGAGCACATACCAAGAACGAGCTCCAGCTAAAGCTAAAGTTAAAGCTTAAGTCAAACATAACGCGTTAACGGCCAACAACTATTTACAACAACAATGTGCGCACGTTCCATATATAGGCGAAGCAACAGAAGCAACACAAATTATTTGTGTCAATACCAAAACGAGCAAAAAGAAAAGAGAAATTACTAAAAAAAATAAAACACAAATACAAAAATAAAAATAAAATAAATAAATAACAAACAAGAAATGAGACCAAAAGTAATCAAAGCAAATAAGATTAAAAAAAAATTCTATAAGGTGCAGAGACACAAAAAATATAGCAATAACAAAGAATTTTCAACGAGTGTATATATGTATATACATGTGTATGTAGGTAAGCTTAAGCCTCGAGTAGCGAGGGAACACATTCTTTTCTTTGTTGTTGGTGACATTTGTGTGTTTACGTTTACGTTCATTTGTGGGTTAAAAGTTATAAAAATAAGTCAGAATTAAACGTCTGGCGTGCGTTGGAATTTGCGCGTTCAGCATAAAAATTCACAATTAAACTAAAATAAGTGTATAAATATTTTCTTATTTATTATTTACCTACATACATATGTATATAACTGGAGGAACGCGTACACAAAGCTAAATTATATATCAGCGATTATTTGTTTGTATTTTATGTTTAGATTTTTTAATTTTCATATGTGTATATACATTAGGGTGATCATTATTTCGCAAGTTGATTTTTTTTCAATTTTTTCAGTTTTTGTCCCAAAAAAATGGATTTGACGTAAACAAGCTCTTTAATTTCAGTTTAAACTGTTTAAACTCATTACATCAATTACTGTTCTCATATATTTAACAAGTAACCTTTCCAATAATTTTTTTTATCTCCAAAGAAAACAAATCTCTATACTGAAAAAATTATATAATTTTATATTTAACTGTGTATGGCATTTAAAGGAATGGTTTTATGGGAAATATCATTAAGTCCTTTTTGTAGAGCGCAAATTTTTGTACTAGAATAACACTTTTTGAATGACACTTACTTGTTTAATGCAAAATATTAAAAATCCGATTTATGCATGCGGGGACAAATATTTTTTAGGCACGGTTTAAATTGAAACTAATTAGCATGTTTGCGTTGTATTCATTTTTTAGGGCGAAAATTACAACTTTATGGGGCCTTTGCAAAACAAAATCGAATTGGGAAATAACGAACACCCTAATACACATTATATATAAGTACATATGTATACACATTGTTTAAATAAATTTTTCCTCGCGTACCTACAACAACTTCGGCAACTCAGCTTTTGCCTTAAGCTCTTGTTTTGGAATTTTCACTACTTGTTTTGGCCTTTCGGCGACATAGAGCGTAACATGGAAAGTGCATTTACATTTAGCCTTACGCGTAAAATTCAGAGCATACCTTCACCCGCACTTTCGAGTAAGCACTTACATATAAGCATATGTATATACATATGTATATGTTATGCATACACTCGCTAAAAAAAATTAGAAGCTCTATAAAAATTATTTTTAAAATCACGGGGAAGTTCCAAAATCTTTATATTAGGTACATACATATGTATGTATGTACATATGTATATGGGGGCTCAGGGAAGTATTGATCCGATTAAGCCCATTTTTGATACACAAAGAAACTATTATCAAGAAATGATTCTATCTGAATTTCAATTGTAATTGTATATAAAGTCAGCTATAAATACTGGGATCCACATATTTTGTACCGACACTTAAGCAGTTTGGGTTGAATTTGAACAATTTTTGGTCATAAGTTGGCTTACTTTGGAGGAATTATTATTGCAAAATTACATTCCGTTATATTTGGTTCTTGATTTGGGTACTGGAAAGGGAAAGAGTCATATTGAATTTAAAATTGTGCCTTTTATAAAGCTTACTACTGTTAGGGCTTCTTATATGATTTCTTTTGAGTGAATTTGGTTTTTTTTTGGCTTATATTGTTTAGGAAATATGTACATTAAACCTATTAGAGAGCAGGGCGACACCCATTTTTGTTCAAAATTTTGATCACAGGTACCCTTTGCGAACATGTGTACCAAGTTTCATCAAGATATCTTAGTTTTTTCTCAAGTTACAATTTGCACGGACGGACAGACAGACAGTCACACCGACTTCAACTCATCCCGTCATCCTGATCATTTATATATGTAAATAACCCTATATACATACATATGAATATCTCGATTATTTTTATGTAAAACATACAACCGTTAGGTAATCAAAACTCTAATAGTACTCCGTAGCAACATGTTGCAAGAGTTTACAAAAATCATAACACATATGTATATGTTTTATTAAGGTAAAATAATTATTTCTAGCATAGAAAGAAGCATAAACCAAGAGAGGTAATTAAAAAGAGCATTTTAAATCATTGAAAATATGCATAAACTAGAAAGTAAAATTAACGCAGATACTAATAGCTAAAATTAGTACAGGTTTTACGAGCTTTACTCGCTTGGTTCACGGTTGAAGGATTTCCAGTACTGGCTTAAGAAATTATTATAGTGCTGTACATGTGCATATACAGTGCTTGCTTTTAGCATTACTTGGCGTATATACATATGTATATGTATATACATACATATGTATGTGGATTCAAAAGAATACTTATTTTCATACTTATGCCATTCCTTTTTAATTCATACCCATAGAAATATATTTTTTTACTAAGTCTGCTTGGTATTATATAGTGAAGCAACACAATTTGCTTCTATATCGGATACTACTTTAAGGGTAAACGCTGTTTCTGTTACATCTTTTGCAAGTAATGTCGAAATGTTGTTATAATTTCATAACAGGAAATTTCATAGAGGAAATAAATGAGTGTCCTTACCCGGATATGCTCATGAACATATGCAATTGGGTGTCATAACGGTTACAATGGTAATGCGTACGTTATACAAACTTTGTAATAAAATCAATAAAACATTATTATTTTCACTTAACATTTTTTATCACTTTTGACCAAAAATATTTGTTTATTTCTAAATTATTTACAATTTATATAAAAAGCGCGGTTTAAATTCAGCGTATACTAAATAATTGGCGGAAGCTGTCAAATTAGAACACTCATACACTCCGCGATTTTCTAAACATCAGCTAAAATATATTAACGTAACATTAACGAGGTAAAAAGCAAAATGATTAAGGAGATTCGTTTTTTACAATAATATTGCATTATTCAATCAAGCTAAGATTTTTATAACGTTTTCACAAACAACAACTACTAACTCAAGAAATAAAAAAACAATAAAAAGTTAAAATTTATTCATTGCCAATACATACAAATTATAAATTTGGAATAGTGCAATAATAAGTGTTAAAATACTTTTGTTTATCAAAACCCCCGAAAAGAAAAACAATATACAGAAGAAAAATAAACACAAAATATTTTTCACCATGCTTTCCTGCTGTCACCACAGTTTTATATGTACATACAAACATACACGTAGAGAATGTGAGCGAGCGGAAGATCACAAATGTCAAAAAACTGAGGGAAGAAGAGGGCACAAGGAAAAAGGTAGAAATTGACAGCATACAGGAATGATATTTTTTTGGTTTTTTGCATCAACAGGATGATAAAAGTTACTTTTCTCGCTGATAAGACAGCGACAGTATATAAATAACTCATATCACTTTTCGTTTCAATTGGCTCTAGAATTAAAGATTTATTTTTGTCAACACAACTTGCGACGCTTGTTGTCTTTATTATCTTTTGCAGCGACGCAGCTTTGCGCGCACAAACAAAACATTCGTCGACGCAGTCGAACGACCTCAATGACGCACCCCCCACCCACTTCTTAGTTGCTTTATCTGTTCCATTCCTTGCATAAAGTTTTCAGCATATTTACGTATTTTCGGACGAGAATGGAATAAACACTTTTTTACACACTTTAACGTTGCCGAAAATGTTGGTAGGTACTCCGTAAAGAAACGACTTGCAAAGTCTGGTCGATGTTGAACGGGCGTGCGCGTAACAATACTGAAAACAGAAACACACATGCAAACATGTACAAGCCCACCGGAGGTGAGCCGATTTAGCGGGTGAATTTACCGCAAGGCGCTGTCAGCAAATTTTTCGATTTTTTTTATGTAAATATTTCGTAAAGGAATACATTACTTTTATTTAGTGACTCACAGCTATGTATAAATTCTACTTAAAGCTACTTCTAGATATTGAGCTCTCGAACTGAAGTGATTGCTATAAACAGGCACTCTGAGTAGACAGAAAATTGATTTTCATTTCGATTTTTCCTGATTGCTTCAACTTCAATATGTTTCACTGCACACGAATGACGTTTTATGTTATTGCTAAATGCAAATATTTCAGGTTTTTGGCACTTTTTATCACTTTTTCTCATACATATAAATGCAAACTCCTTTACATTTTTCAATAGCACAATTTTTTACTTTTTTAGTATTAGAGCCTTAAACACATTTTCACTTACATTTCGTTTTGTGCATAATCTCCTATTGATTTGTTTTCTAATAATTCACAATAATATCCATTTACACACAAGTTTTTCACAAAATTTCACCAATTCGAAGCGATCAAAACTCGAATTTAACTCCGTCTACGAGACGAACACACAAATGAAACGAACTAACTGAAGAAGAAACAGAAAAACCATTTAACAGCAGCGATTGGTGAGCGAAAGGTGCGAAAATGGCAACAAAAGCAAATTGGAGATCCATGGAAGTGTATATATGTGATTTTGGCTGTGTTGGTAGGTTTGTTTTGGTGTGCACCGCCCAGCGTTGTATTCAAGTGGTGAATTTGAAGTAAAGTGTTATATTCTGAGCAGCTGATTCGAAAAGTTGACACAAGGAAATACTTTAGGCGGTAATAACCGTAGTTTGATTCCTTTCTTTTTAAATAAGACTTACTAGTGAGTGATAAAAGCAAATTTGTAAAATTTAATTAATGTATATTATATGGTGTAAAATTTGAAATGTATTATTGATATTATCCTCAAATGGAAAATGCTTAAATAGTGTAAACAGAAAGTAGTGTATACAATGTTCCAAAAATGTTTCCTGAGTTAAAATCGTGAAGAATTCACTGACCAGTTTACAGCTTTCAGTCTTTATACAGAGCGAAGGTACGTGGTATTTTGATTAAAAAATTGCAATTAGGAAAAGTAGACAACTACATACAAAGAGCCACATCTGGTTTAATTACAAATTATACATTGTTAGATTCGCGGAACATAACCTCTTACTAGTATATAGCCAATCAGCTTGGTGATAGCGTCTGAGTCTACTCTAACTCTATATGCCTGTATACATACGGATGTATGTATATCTGTACATGCAGCGCAAAAGTATGATAGTACTAAAAAAGCTTAAATACACATAGTTTTATCTGATCATGCATAAAATTTACATACACATCAGTCAAAGCTCTATATATACATACATACACAAATACACACACGTAAATGCAAAATGCAATAATCTATGTTATAATATAAAAATTTTCAGCAACATGTTGGTTGAAATTTTAACGTTATTACAATTAACCGTTGATACTAAAATATAAAGTATTCCTTAACTTTCCATTTATTAACGTTCCTCGTAATCTGCACAGTCAGCCTTTAAACAAAAATTTTTAGGTTATGAGAAAAACCAGAAAGCAAAACTGTTAGTCACGTTTTAATATTTTATAAAACATCTTGTATCCGTTGCAAAAATGTATGAATAAAACATTTTACATACATATGTATTTATATAGGTACAAACATATATATTTTATATTTCTTTAATTTATACACTTATAAATAACTACACATAATAAATTCAAAAATAACTCAATTTAACGTTCTCACTCACATTCTTATAGTAAAATCTGCAGAAGCTTTATTAAATATTTAAAGCAAAATACCCAGCTATTGTTTTTTAGCTGCATTCTTACTTTAGTGCGCCACGGTTTCAAGAACTCAGGAATATTGAATCGAAAGGTATCTCCTCAAATAACTTATTCGATATATCACGGAAAATTTTACCAAAACTACCCGCATAGCCAACTTTTAGCTCATTGAATACCGTCTCCCAATTATCGTTCAAAAAACGATTCATTGTTTGTGAGAGTAAACGATCATTGAAGAGATTATCAAATTGCATATAAACACGTTTTGGATTCAAATCGACACGATACTCTTTCAAACGCATATATTTGACGCCATCGCGCATGAAGGGTTCACCAATGAGACGATGTTCGATGCGAGTGTTGATCAATGTCAAATTCGCTTTGCCATTACCCGTTATAGGTAATAGTAGTATGCGGCCTGACATTTCATAATCGCCCACCATTTCAATACGATCGGTTTTACTGTCGCAAATAATCAGATGATTATTTAGATCAGTGCTTTATATGTAAAAGACAAAAAATTAGTTGAAAAGATGTTTGATTTTAATTGCAATTTAAGCATACCGATAGCGTTGTACTTTGCTGGTAGAGATCATGTCATGCACTAGCAAATTTTTCATCGTTTGCTTTAGCGTAATTGGTGCATTGCCGGAGTCGATGACCAGCGATTTAACAGCGAGTGGTTCTAGTGGTGGTATGCCGAACTCCTTGTTGCCTGAAAGTCGTGTAAACATCAATAGTTTCTTAAGGAAATTGAATTTAAAGAAAAATATAATATTTTACCATCCTTGAGCAGCAAGATCGCATTGTTCACAGCATCTACAAGGCATTTGTCAAAGTTCGCATCGCGTTTGCACTTGTCAAAAGTTGACGCTAAAATAAAAAAAAAAAATAGAAAATAAAAATAAAAGACTTTAGAAAATGTTTGAGTTTTCAGAAGAATTTAAATTATTATCCAAGTGTGTGAAGCATACTAAGCACGTACTTAAGACATTTTTCAAATTCTTTTTTATAAAAATATCGAATAATTAAGAGTTCTAAAGCTATAAGCTTTTATAATAATAGTCCTTGAACCCAACAAATGGGTTTAAATAAGAAGATATGTGTATGTAACCCAGCTTGCTGCTATAATTATGATTTAAAGAACAAATTATGTAAATTCTTTGTGCATATTTTCCTTATTCAATTGCTTTTTAGCTTTTAAGAGCTGATCGCGCACGCGTACAATAGTACACGTAAATAAGTCGGCAACTCCTTTGCATACAAACTACGGAAGTGCGACACTCAGAAAGAATAATGAGCTATTCTTTTTGTGGACTATATATTATATATATATGTATAAAAAATGTATACGAATTTATATGGTTTTTAGCATCTGCTAAAAGCACAATGCCGCGAACGTGTTTAAAATACGTGTACACACCTATTTTTTGTAAGAAATGCCAACGTTGAGAAGATTGCTAATCGTGCGCAACGTTAAATTAAGTTTTATAAAAATTGATTTATTAAGGAAGTCCAGCCTGTCTCCATCATAATTATTTAACATACGTATGGATATTTAGTGTCATTTACGAGTGCATGTTTAGCCATTATTTTTATTCTATTTGGTAGAAATTAAATCCTTTCAAAACTATACATTACAGAAAAATTAAAGTTTTATCTTTAAGAAATCCAAATGTAGGTTCAGTCAGCCCTATAGCAAGAGTTAAGAGGTCTCACTCAAATGTTCCCACATACATATTCTGGAAATTTGCAATCGGTATGGACCTACACCGATTTTATTCATTAATCGATTTTGAAATGATAAATTCAGACATTTAATTCAGAAAAGTGAGCTTCTAAGTTTAAGGTCGATTTATTTATCGCTTCACATCAAATCGTCTACTATACTTTAACCGATAAACCAAAATGCGTAGAATATATCTAATATAATATATGTATTGATATGTCTTGGTAAAAATAATTGGGAATTCACAAGAAGGTAAACAAATTAATTTGATATTTGATGATTTTCTCATACGTTTTTGTTTTTATAAAAACTTCGCGATATACTTTAAAATATAAACGCATAGTAACTGACAGAACTCAGATGCCACGGAAGTAGTCTCACGCTACCGTTGCCAACAATAAATTGTATTTATTACTTCCAATTTGACACACTCAAACAGTGCAAACTACAGGAAATAAATTTCGGTCAAACTTGAGCACATAAACAGGTTGCCGCTCAAGGCCTACAAAAGACATGATACTCCTAAATGCTTGGCGCCAATGAAAAAATGCCCAACTCACGGCACAACCTCAGTAATGGTATGCGCTTCTATGAGATTACGAAAAAATGCGAACAATTCGGAAAGTTCATTAACACCGTCGCAATCAACACAACAACAACAACGTAATGCCGATAAGTAATCAAAAAAGATGCGTTTTAAGCTGATGACAACAACAAAACTGTAATGAAGCGAGTATTCGCAGCATTCAAACAAATAGAGCGGCGTGCTAATAACACAGAGATTAAAACTAGTTTGACACAGTGAACGCAAAGTCGAAAATGCACGGCTTAGCAGCTTTTGGTTCAATGTCAAGTTGAAGTACGGTTCGCAACAACAAAACAACGGTATTAAGCTTTTATAGCAACAATTTGTAGAAGAAAAATTGAAGGAGTAATAAACTTAGTGGTATTCGTTAAATTTAAATAATTAATATTTTTTGATAAAAATTCATATTTCTAATACATTTTTTTGGTGCGTGTGTGTTTAGCGTGTACGTAAAAATATTTAATAAATGGTTACAATTTTTAATTATTCCTAAATAATAATGAAATAATCACAAATTTTTGCCATCATTCTTTTTTCACACCAGAAAATATTTTTTTCATCTCAATTTCGAATATTTTAAATATATTTCACAAACTATTTTACAAACAAAAGCTTATAAAAAATATTATTTCTTGTTAGAAGTCACTTGCAAGCAACTTTAAAGAATTTCAGTGGCATAAATATTTGACAAAATATTAAGAAGCTTCAAAGTCTTGAGCGAACCTAAAGCTACTAACTGTAAGAGGAAATTTTTTAGATTCGCTGCTGCGACCCAGCCATTTGCTAATAACTCAATCACGCAGAAATTGTGCTCTTCTTTTGGCTTACAAAAATAGGCAACAAAGTTTTTAAATTTTAAGAGTAGTAGACATGAGATGAACTGATACGGCATTCATATCAGAGTCCAAATGATGGTCAAATCCTGTGTAGTACTTCTAAACAATTGGTTTTACAATAGAATGGCCGCAGAACGAGAGAGTTTTTTGCCAAGGCAATGGAATAATTGTTTCCTACAGCAATAATTTCTATAGCCTCATTCTCTGGCAGCCACATCTTGCTTTTAAGCTCGATTCAGTAACTTTGGATCGGATTGAAAGGCAATCACTGAAAGAACTACAACTACATCGATATATTAAATATATTCACATATCAATATTAAGCAAGTACTAGTCATTGCCTGCCACGACCTAAGGTAATATGCTAACGAATAACTCGTTTATTTTATACCATTTTAATGATTGGTCTTACTTTGTTATCTCTTTTATCTTATTTCTCGCCATATAACTTCAGCGAACTGTGTCATCGCCAATTAACGTAAACATTAAGGCGGATGAAGCCATTAACCAAAACCTGAGGACAACACCAGGAAGTAATTTTACACAAATACACACACACACACAGTCACAAAAAATTCGCGCAAATTGTTCCATTTAACGCTCTGCTGAAGGCCTGCTCGCTTGATTAGCAACGTTCCACTCTCGTTTCAGTAACACGTGTTGTTGGTGGTGGAGCCATAAAAAAAATCAAAATCAAAATAACAACAAGCCAGATAGCCGGCTTCTTCAACTTCATTGAAAATAAAGTCTGCTGTCAGCGTTGTAGACTGACGGCAGCGACTCAGTTGTCAGACAGACGAACTTGCTGACCGTATATGTATAATACATACATACATACATACAAATATTTATGAGCGACGACCGGTTGGAGATGCCCAAACTAGTGTTTATGTTTTTGTTGGCTCTTATCCAATATAATGCTCGGATAGAAGGCAGTCACCATTACCCATACACATACATATGTATTTATATATGTAGGAGTATGTATGCTTTCGCCTTTTGGCGGTCTCTAGTACATAGTGAATACACTCCGATAAGACATTTGTAGGTACGGCTCTTATCTAGCTTTGCTTTTGTTATGTTGTCTAAAAGTGGAATAACCTTGTTGGTTCGTTTATGTCTCTTTTTCGACTGCCCAGTCAACCAGTTCAGTGACTGAAAAAGCTCATTAAATGACATAATGTTGTAATATGGTTGTTGTTTTGTTGTTGTGCATCGGTTGCATTCATCGATTTTCTCTGAGGCGGCGACAAAAGAGGTTTGAGTACATATGTATCTACCAAATATTTGCTAAAAACTGCATACTTAAGTACATATATTGAAGCACACTATATCTAATTACTATTTTCAAAGTATAGTAATAGTATGTATGCAAAAAATAAAAGAAGACCCAACATTATGTTATATAAATATGTAATCAGCGCAGGTTAGAGCAAATTAATTAGTTAGGGGGCTCACAACTTGTCATAACGAGTGCGCGCATCGACTGGATTCAGTAGAGGGCGTTCCTAGCTAACTAACAAGCGGTTGGTCAGTTGTCTTCGAGCACCTGGAGAGTCAGGACAAACAGCCCACAGCCTACAGCCCAGATGTGCTCCCGGATTGTTTTTGTTTCCTTGCCTGAAAAGGCTGATGAAAGGAGATCCAAGCAGTATGCACCTCGCCTCTCAAGGCTATTCCCGAAAATGCCTTCCGTGACGCCTTCCATGCTTGGAAATCGCTTTGAACGTTTTTAAAGAATTGTAACAATTGGTTCAATAATTTTTTTTAAATCGATAATTGTCCTATTACTTTCGGACAAACCCTATATATGAAACCCCTAGTTGTAAAATATTTGAAGTTGGCTTTAAGTTCAGTACATTGCTCTCATGGATACGTTCGATAACGTCGCGATCAGGTTTTGCTTGTTATATCACCATAAAATATTTCCAAAAATTAATTACTGGGAATTAGAAATTACGAACCTTATAGATTCTATACGAATATAACCAGTTTCGTTTGTCGCAAATTAAACGATATTCTAAATCCTTGCATTTTCTTTGGTATTTTTATAAGCTTCCTACCCAAAGTCAAGTTATTGTTGTTGCTCAAAGTCAGGATTATATATATATACATTATCTTCACATTTATTAATATCTTTAAGAAATCGACATTTTACTCTTAAATTCAGTAATTAGTTATTTTGCCGTTGTCATTATTTATTTCAAGTTATGTTCCCTATTTAAGAGATTCTTGATTTTATCATTAATGTTTCTACGAAGCATAGCCTTCTATTTCTTAAACTTTAAACTGTTTTCGAACATTACAACACTTCATCATTTTTTACTTAATTATTCATTTCAAAAACTCTCTACTCTCGAGTAATCGAACAATTTACTTAATTACTTCCATTATTAACGCTTTATTAAGCGATCTAAACTTTTATAAGAAAATTTTTTAATTGCCCTTTTATAAGCGAAGTGTAAGCACAATTTAATGCCAAGGTCATCTGGAACATCAGTTTATAGGCACTTTTTCCAAAATTTTCCTAAATGAGTTGGACGAAGATTCGATACCAAATTTGAATAATAATTATTACAGATCCAGTAAAGGTATTGAAATGGCTTCGCAATTGCATTTTTTGTCTTCACACTCGCGAAAATTACAAGCAATTTGCATGCGAAGACGCAAGTAAAACATAAATATAGACTGAAATGAAATATTCAGAGGTGTCGAGTTCGAACAGAAGGCTAAATAAAAATGCAATAAATATTAGTGTGGACAGCGAAACCAAATGATCGTTTGATAAATTGCCAACTATCAAGTCCGTATAAGTAGGGACCACCCATAATTGTTATGAGTTCGCAGTGGAATTCGAAATTGACTCGTTTTTTCTTTAATTGAAGGTCATTGAAGAAATCTTTGGCAAAATTTTTCAATTCATATATTTAGTAGAGAAACAACTATTTTGTTCAATATTTCATTGGAGTAAATTTTCAGCAACCGTGTGGTTGCTTGATTTATATCCTTCAGTGACTACCTTCAATGCACATTTTTCATAACGATCCATTAGTCCCTCGCAATTGTATTTGAATATATGCCTTAATGAGCCTGGGAAACTAACAAATACGTTCCACTAGCGACGTATAAAGCTAAGTGTACCAAGGATCACAGCTAACATTGGGCGATCTTTATTTTAATCATTAATTCTAATTTGTCTCATAGACCACCCATCTTAAAACCCTTTTAAGCGCTAAAAACCCAGGCTTAAATTCGAACATCTAACAGTAATCTATTAAAAAATTCTCAGAAATTACTTAACTCAATTTTATATGTATTTTGCATAATTTTTTCGCTTAACTTATTAATTTAGCTGTAATCATAGCTATTAGCCACTTCTGCAGTTCGTTTTCTGGTTTTGGAGCATGTGTACTGCTTGTAAATTACGAAATTTATCATTTGTAGACGTTCGAAAAATATGCAACACCAACGAAAAAACGCTAAGAAACTTACGCAAATCTTTGGCAGCAACTGTATTAGCCAATTGTACTGCGAGTTGTACAAACAGCAACAGCCACACTGACGGTAGCAATGTTAACTTGAAGCCAAAGTCACTATGTAACTTGTTGCGCATGCGTGCCGACATTTTACTACTATTAAGTTATTTCACTTTTCTTAAGGTTTTTTTTTATACTTTTTTCTGTTAATCACACGAACGTATTACGTTTTAATTTACGATTGCCTTGCATGGAAATTTTTACTATTATTGAAATATATTTTTTTTCAACTGAATTTCGATTAAAACACTTTATCGCTTGCAAGTGATTAAAAAGCTATTTCGTAATTTTCTTTTTGAATTTGCCGGATAGGCACGCCATCAACGCCACTGTTCTGTCTACAGCGAGTTATCAACACAAATTGAACGGGATGCTAGACGCATGCGCGGCTTTTATAGTAAGCTTCAGCTTTGCTGACTACCTAACTAGTCGCCGCTACAAAAGCAAACAGACCATCCGTCAGCTTCATAGTGCCACTACGCACTCTCACACATGCTCAGGCACATACAAACAGTTTTATGTGCATATGAACGCCTGCAGAGTGAACTTTTTAAGCCGTCCACCGCATGCAGTCATCTACAGGGTTTTCATATAAGAGTGATATGATTTCTTAAAAGAAACACACTAATGGTTAAGAAAATTCAAATGTTTTATGTTTAATGTGAAGTAAAATTTATACAAATAAGTTTTGAATGTAACATTATTTAGGTAGCCTCCACGACTTCTTTTGCAGGAACGAGTTCGATGAACCCAATTTTCGTGTACTTTTTCCACTAAACGAAGCCGTATGTCACGAATAGCACGTTCAATATTGACTTCTAAAACTTAAAGAAAGTCTGGTTTATTCCTAAAAAGCAATGACAAGAAGTATGTAGTCTAAATCACATCTTCGTGAAGGCCTTTCAATGTCACAATTTCTTGAAATAATGAATGCTACATACTTTTCTCGCAATAAATCGGTTTTTGCACGTAATGTGTGGCACATAGCTCCGTCTTGTTGGAACCAGATGTTGAGGCCATAAAAAGTTGGTTATCATCGATCTATACCCCTCTTGTACATTGTTCTTCCATGATGAAATTGTAAGCATCACTGGATACAATGAAAAAAAATTATAGATCATGGCATATTAAGGGGGTATTCTGGTCTAGACGCATGAATTTTAGGCATTTTTTAAACTAAGATAAAAAAAAATGAAAAACATTTTTACTATCCATTTTTTTTATATGTTTTTTATTGACATTTTAATAATATAAAAAAAATTGCAAGAAAAAAAACCAAAATTCGTCGAGATACGGGCCGGTGGAGTGGGGGCTTCAAAAAAAACGGTGCGTCCTGGTTGACGTGATTTCAACCCTTGTAGAGATCTAAAACACAAAGAACAAGAAGATTCTTCATTAGTAAGGATGTCGCTATCGGGTTGATTATTTTCAAACAAAAAAAAATGGCGTCGACTTGAAAAAAAAAATTTTTACGCGATTTTTTCGACCTTTCGAATTTTTTAAAAATACTTCAAATCAAAATTTTTGGAAATCCAACACAGACACGTTAGAGCATTGTATAAAGAAGATATGTACCAAATTTCAAAGGAATCGGTTCAGTAGAACTTGAGATATCATGTCAACCACCTCAAAAAAAGTAGTTTCGAGAAAAACGCTTTAAAGTTTAGGAGACAATTCTAGTAAGCACGGACGCCACGTCTTAAAATCGGCTGTATGTCCGAAAATAAGTCGAATTTTGAAAAATTCTTCCAAGGTCATATTTGTAAAAGTCTAAACTTTCAAAATATGCAAAAAAAAAATCGATTTTTTCAAAATCCTAGACCAGAATACCCCCTTAAAAATGGCCGAGACATAAAAAATGGCTGAAATCATATCATCCCTATTGGAAAACCCGGTACATACTATATGTAGTCTATTTGCCAATCCTATCTCTAAACCGCTTGCACTACGAAACAATTTAAATAAAACATCTATGTACATACATAAGTTGAAGATCTTATGCGTACTGTACCTTATAATCCTTCGATGAACTACAAACCATTACAAAAGCTATTCGAAAAATGCGACTGTTTTTGATTTCACCAACTCACAGTGCTACCTAACTGTTATATTTTCAGATCGATTATAATTGATCATAATGATATCTATGTGAACCGCTAATGCTAACATTATAGTTTTTTCCCCGTTGCACTCACAAAAACATTCACTGGCTTACCGCATATTTTAGGCTCTAAATTTAGAGAATAGCTTTTGAGCATAGCTCCTTTCGAGAGCTAATACAAGCAGCTAAGCTTTAGCCTATATTTGAAAACCAACTCGATAATAAATGTTGTTGCTCTACATAAACTCGTTTCAGTGCTCAGATTGATTGAAGCTCTGCTCTTGTAAGTGCAGCATCCTCTACTTCGGACGCAACTCTGCTACATCTATTCATATGCATACTTTTGTACGCTCATGGAGGCTTGAAACTGCTTCTCAACGGCTTCGATATTTTTGTATGAAGCTTTTCTTATATTTGAAATTTATTCGGTGCGCGTTTATTTCGAACACTTAAACACAGAATGATATTACTTTACCTACTCCTACTAAAGCGTGCGCTTTGTTGTTTAGTATTTACATGTTAATCACTTGCTTTTTCGTTTTCGTGTCTATATTTTTATTTAACGACCTAAAGTAGAATCTTTATCCATAGTTCTGAGCTTATCAATCTGCCGTTCTCATATTTCGTCGTTTCAATTTACGAAGCACAGTCAGAAAGATTCAGAGTAAGAGATCCTAATAACACACTTTCGTTTGAAGTTGGATATTTCAAGACCTAGACCTTTTAATAGCGGAACCGAGCCCAGAAAAAGTAACATAATAACTCGAGGCGGCTGGTTATTATAATTGCCTAATGTTTCTTCTTCCTCTTAGGATATACAAAAAAAAAAAATTATGACAGGATTACCTACAATGGACTCTTCTTAGACTGTGATGAATATAAGTCACCTCTCGACAACGCATATTCGGATTATGTCTTGAAAATAATTCTCACAAAAACTTTGAGACAGCTTTGTAGATCTTCAGCAAAAGTGTAGGTGCATTTGAAAAATGCGAATATGTTTGAACGCATCTTCATATATAGGTACATATATATATTATATTTACATGGAATAATGTCATTTTATGCATACATATGTATGTATAAAATATATATATGTACATACATATTTACAAAAATTCAGCGATCAGTGCTTTGTGCGTCATAAAAAGTAAACACCTGAGAGGTACTTTTACTGCAGCATCTTTGTGATCTTCAACTTCCCTAAAGGCATAAAGAAATATGTAAGAATACATACATACAGCTATATACAAAGGGTATTCATAGCGCAGCACGTTTCATCGTAGTCATTACTAAGCGCCACGCTAATATATTGTTGTTTTTTATTTACTCATGTGATCACATCCTATAAATTTCCATATACTCTTATATGTTAGTAAGTACATACTCACATACGCATTCCAATTAATCACATTATATTACAGATCGCCGTAAACAACCAGTTGAACTCCCAATCATGCGGCATGCCAAGCCATGTAGTACGAGTAATCTGTCAACCAATTTATTGTCATCCATGTTTGCCCTTCTGTTTCAAGTATGTTCTTATTTAATTACTGTTCATTAACCTTTCAACTGGTGATTGTTGTTTAATGTACTCGTTGGCGCCACATTCACATTCTCGCTCTCTCCGTAATACATTTGACCTTATTCGAATGGATTCATTCGTAGCGTCCTTCGCATTTAACCTTGATTCTTGGCGACAACTTTTGCTGCATTTCTGCATTTAGCTGAATATGTTGCTTTTACTTTCATAATGTTTTTTAATTGAAAATATTAATATATGTATATACGAGTACATAGTATATATACATATACTGTTTTTTAGGGGAAATATAACTAGCTAAAAGAAAATGATTTCTAATGATATCAATCAAAATTTTTCAGCTAAGGTTTGAACAGAGTGGAACGTTTATGTTTTTTGACTTTTGGTTTTAGTTCTCAATATGTGGATAGTCGAAAAAGTCTTTTCGTATTTTGTCAATAGATGTCGTTGCAGTCGTATATCTCCAGTGCTACCAATCACGTTGTGTCATACCATATGTGTTCGAAAGGTGAAATTTTAAGCTTCATTTAACCAAAAAAAAATTAATTCGGGGAAGTTGAAAAAAAGTTACAGCTGCTCAAAAAAGAGTGAAAATAATGAAGAAATTCGCTATACTTTGAAATTTTTGTATAAAAAAAGGGAAGAATGCCGCACAAGCCACCATTGAAATTTGTGAAGTTCGTGTACCTCAACAATGCTTCGCTCGCTTCCCTTCTGGAAATTTCAAAATTTCAGTTTACGCTGATGTAAGTTTTACACTGATGGAATAATGTCTCTAACTGGAAAATTGCAAAATTGCAAAAAGTGTTCGACCAAAATGATACATATTTGTTTATTTATTTATTAATAAAAATATAGAAAAAAATTGAAGAATACGAAAAGACTTTTTCGACTACCCAATATGTATTCATGTTTGAGAAGGATAATAACTAGCTAAAACAATTTATTCATTCTTTGATTTATTTCGAATATGAGCCGAATCGCGGTCCAAATGTGATTTTTCGTCATAACTTAGCTCAGGCGCTATCTATTGGGTTTTAAGTTCTCATCAAGATCGATTCGTTAATTTTATTTTAATTTTTCCAAAATACAATAATACTGTACTAGTTACAGATTTTACTTAGACACACTTTTCAACCTAACCTAAATTTAAAAAACTTTGATTAGTAGTCATACTATTTACTATTAGGTAATTTTTCAGTACAATAGTGGGCATATACATACATATATAAGTCTGTATATATACTATATAGGCGTTACAATTATGATTGAAAACTTTAATTTTTTAATCTTAAACCTTATATGTAAATCTCTGTATAGATTTTATTTTTGTAAATTTGTAAAAAATGTATTGTAAAAGTTATTTCCAAAGCCAAAATGCGTTAATACTTTTTAATACTCTAAGTTTCTCGTCAATGGTAGATTAGTAGGTCTCCTGATAACGCAATGCACAACTTTTTTCCAATGGACGATACTTGGGACCAGGTTTCGTGCGTTTCAACTCCTCTGCTTCCAAGCGTAGTTTTAATAATCTTTGACGCGCCGCATACGGAGTAATTACAGTACGCTGTGGTTTCTTCGCGCTCTCCTTAACCACTGCGCTTTTTATGCCTTTTGTGCCTGAGCTCTCCATCTTACCCTGCATCGACGATAAAGTCTCCCGTTGTAATTTACACACCAGCTGCTCCATTCCACCGGGTGTCAATGTGTTTTTACGCATCGGCAAATGCAAATCTAACCGTCGATGTACACTGAAACAGTCTTCAGCATTTTGTAAACGAAATTCTTGTAATTGGCGCAAGCGTTCCGCGTTCACGTCCGCGTCGCGCACACAAGCGGCGGCAGCAATACCGTCAACACCGCTGCCGCTGATAAGATTCAGCGTGGCATAGTTGTCACCCTGTGCGGATATCAGCTTCATTAACTGCTTTGCGCTCTCGTAGTAGCGTCGTTGCTCGGTGTATTCGTGCGGCAGCGCGTCGCCGCTATCGCTGTCGCGGTCACTTTTTGACGAAACGCTCAACGCGCTGAAGTTATCGCCCAGCGTTGACATACTTACGGGCAAATTCTTTAAAATTGTGTTTGTAGATGTGGACAATGGAGGCGGCGACGGTGTTTCGAACGAGGGCGCGGTTGCATTCGAGCTGTGAAACGAGGCTGGCGTAGCGCAAGACGTGGAAAATGTTACTGTGGTTGCGGCGGAATTGCGTCGACTAAAATTAGTAGTGCTATGCAAATTGGTATGACCGAGTCCGCGACGATTTTTGTTGACCTCGGCGGGCAGAGTTGTTTTTCTTTTTATTTTAACAAAATCTGTATTTTGTTTATTCTTCGCCGCTGTTCTTGTATTAGAAATATGTTTATCGCGTTTGCTTGCAACACTGAAAATACTTCCGCTGCCAGTTGTTTTGCGCTTGATGCAATTTACATGGGTATTGCTGCAACATGTCGACGCAACACTGCTGCAATAACATTTACTATCGTATTGCGCGCGATTTATTGACATTTTTTCTAATAACTTTAGAGCGGAAAATTTTTAATAAATAATGCGTCTTATTTAACGTTATTGCACCCACTTTATAAACCTTTGACAAACCGGTTACATTATCCGTTGTTATGTTTATTTCTCGCACTTGGCAGTTGTGCTTTTGTGCTTAAGGTGGTTGTTTATGTTGTTATGGCTGACCCCATATGTTTTAAGTTCTCTGGTTGTTTACAAAACAACTGACAACTCTTTTCTTGTGGTGGTTGCCATATTGTTTTATGTATCTTGCAAGCCGTCACAACAGTCCACCCATAGACGGCGCGCTTATAAGTAAGTAAACATTTTATATTTGTTTCTCGCTTAAAATAAAAGACTTAAGCAACAAACTTGATCCATTTTCGAAAAAAGTGTATAAAGTTGCGAGAAGTTTCTTTGAACAAAATAAAGACTTTTTGTCTGTTTTTTATTTTTAATTTAGCTTTCTTGCTAATTATATTTTTTCAAATGGTCGGAAGTCCGAGTAGTGCTGCCTTTGGATGAAAATACTTTAGTTCAACGGTTATCATAAGTCTTTCGTTACAATTTCGGACATATCTAAGGATAACAATGCAAAATAGGACGAAGCTGTACTGTACTTACATATATCTCGGGTTATCTGATAAAATGTCTCTTTACAGAATGATAATACGAGTACGAGGCATAGCTCACAAGGCGGTAAATTTGTTGGTGTCTGTGCACTCGTCTTGGCTTTTCTTCTCGTTTTATTTTATACAGTTATTTTATATGTAATGGCATACGTAATCGTAAAAAATAATAAAAATATATAAAATCATAAAATTCTTTCATTTAATGCACAGCAATGAGAAAATATTTCTGAAAATCCATACTTAACTATCAAATGTGTAGAATTAATGCAACTTAATAAATGTTCGTATATTTTTTATTATACTTTTCATTCGTTTTCAAATTAAACAGTGCTATTGTTACAAGTGTAGCTTAATAATAGTATATATATATTGTTAAGTTAATTTTTTTAGTTATTCTCTTAGTAATATGCATACAATTTTTATATACCCTCTTTAATTTTTTTTTACTTTTTTACATTTTTGTATTTTTTATTTAAATTTGTGATTTTTTCCCCTTTGTAAACCCGCTGAAATATACTTGTATATATTTATGTAGTTGAATATCGTATTTTACTTATTTATTTGTTTCTTTTTTTAATTAATTACAAGAGAATATTTATTAATATTCATTATTACAATTATTATACATATGCATGCATGTGTGTGTATGCATATACAATTACTATATATGTATGTACGTATAATATAAACAATGTGTCACAAAACGCGTTTGAGTTTTATTCGCTTTATTTTTACTGAAACATGCTAATGCTGATCTTCTTTTGTAGTTTAATCAATATTTTGTATTTTTCTTTTGATTGTACATATATTAATATTTTTATTTAGTACTGCTTGTAATAGTCAATGTTGCAATTTTATTAAATTTATTGCGTTTGCTTATTGCAATTTTCCTAGCAGTTCACTATTTTCCATGCAGCATTATAAAACAAGAATCCACATATTCAAAAAAAAGAAAACAGAAACTCAAAATCAAAATGGATAACAATAGAATCTTTCGGAAACTTTTGATCTTTAAAAAATGTTCTATAAATATCAATAAACATGCTGCTTCATATATGTACATAGGTGCAGCGTCAAGAAGGTTTTTTATATAGTGAAAGCTTAACAATATGAGCTTTAAGCGGTAAAAACTTTTACTTAGCTTTTGAGAAATTACAAGTTTTGAAACACTTGCAGAAAAATTTAAATGTTTCTAACAAAAACTTTAAACATTGCGAAACTTTCACCAGCTCTCGTTATATTTTATCGAATATACATAGGAAGAGCTTGCGCACTCGCTCCTTTATTTGACGCTGAAAGCTGCCAACACTTGAATCGTTCAGCCAAAGCACATTCAACTTCTTAGTACAGTATTTAACTGATAACAGCAAAAAAGTTATACAAGTACATTTCTTTTATGTAAATGTGAGTGGTTTTTTGAACTAGTCTGAATAGAATTTAAAAAACATTTTTGTTTTTTGTTTTCAAAATTCAATGAGTTTCTTCTTTCTCTCTTCTGACTATTGCAATTGCTTAAACTTTTGAGTATTTTTATTTGAGCAAACAAATTAAAAATTCACTTTTACTCTACATTTTCTCTGCTCTCTTCATAATTTTGAAGCTCTTTGTGTCTGTCTTTAAATATTGGGAAAATGTTTTTCGATAATAATTAAACAACCTTCAATCTACTTTTGAAACATGTAGCACTCGAAAAATCTCTAGACTTGCGAAGTGGCAATTCGAGAATCATGCACAATTTTTTGCTTTTCTTTTTGTCTTTTGCACACACTCCACTGGAATGCAACTGTTTTAATAAGCTTTAATAAAATAAAAAATACGTATAAAATATATTTTGAACAAAATTATCATTTCATTTTGTTTGCACTTTTTTGTTGTTGCTCATATTTCTTTATTGTTACCAATATATCATAATTGTATTATATTCGCTTGAAAATTACATTGTCTTTTAATGATTAAATATTTTATTTGGAGTCACTAGAAACCTTTTTCTCGTTGATGAAGCTCTATATTTTGTAATTTTGAAAAAATTTAACAAATTGCTTTCATTTGTATTGGATGTCCCGGATTTCGCACACCTTATCAAGTATGTATATCGTAGATGAAGTTTACGAAATAAAATAAATTAACAATGCAGCTCCAATTTTAAAACAATTTTTTTTTTTGAAAATTTCCTCGAAACGACGCCTCATAAAATTGTTCATCTCAGCCATTAAAATAAAATTTTTTAAATTTACATTGCTTCTTTTAAGAGCCAGCTAAAAGTCGAAAACACTTTTTCCGAATAAAATGGTTTCAAAAATTTGTATTTTACTATTCAAATTTTTATTGTGTTTTGCCATGATTTATTAAGCTTCAAGTTTTAACAACTAACAATTACTAATGTATGTATGTATATATTTATGTATATATTCAACCAATTTGAACATTAAAGAATGTCTTTAATAGAATGTGTTTATACAGTATTGGACAAAACTAAAGCACCCCCTACTATGGTTCAGCTCGAACTTAGCTGTTTTCAGGCAATAAAAATAAATAAATGTAAAATTTTGACATTTTTCAATGGGTTGTTTATTAATTTTTATTAAAATAAAGCTTTTCATTTTCAGTTTTCAAAATTAAATAAGTTAAAACAACAAAAACATTTATGGTTTAAAAATTAACTGGACAAAACTAAAGCACCCTTTTCAACGGTTTGAAAATAATATCTGAAAATTAAAAAAAAAGTAGCAAATCCTTTATTTTGGATAACTGAAAAGCACATTTTAGGCGTAGAAGAAATTAAATTATTTACTATATATCATGTGGTATGCCATTCCAAGCAATTGTTTCAGGTTCTAAAGGTTGACCCTTGGTTTTACAGTTTTCGCTATTTATTTTGGAACTAACGATCTCCCAAAAGTTTTCGTTGGATTTGACATCGAGGCAAATCTAAAACATCAACTCTGTAACTTCACAACCAAGTTTTGCAATGCCTAGAGTTATGCTTAGGATCATTGTCCTGCTGGAACTACCATTATAGTGACATATCCTTTTCAGCATACGGTAACATCCCGTTTAAAATGTCGTTGTAAACTAGCCTTATTCCATTTATTAAATGAATAGGTCGTGCCCAGAGGAAGAGCTCCAGACCATAACATTACCACCGCCATATTAAATGGTCGCAACATAATACTTAGGTTTGAGTCCTTGTTCTTTCGGCCTTCTCAGACATCTTTTGCCATTCGATTTTTAAATATTATATTTCGTTTCGTCTGAGAATAAAATGGTATTCAATTTCTGAATGCTCCAATCGAGATGAGCTGTCGCAAATATGAGTTTGTCTCAATTTTTTGCTAAGTAAAGGACTTTCTAGCTGAACGCCAACAGAACAACTCGGCCTCAACAGCTCGTCTTCTAATTGTTCGTGCATTAATTAACTAGTAAACAAAAGTTTTTCTGTATTTGATTGGAAAAGACTGTGGCATAAATTTGGATAACCTAAATGAATCGTCTCTTTAAGAAGTTTTTCGCTGTCTTCCTCAGCTGTGCCGGGAAAGTACATTGCCAGTTTCCTGAAATTTATTCATTAATCGGGGGCACCACTGATCTATTCATCGAATATTTTTAACTAATTTTATTATGTTGAGGTAAACCGTTTTGTAAATCACTTATTATTTTATTTGTAAAGTCGGCTGAATAATTATTTTCTGCCAATTTTGATTCTTAAACTCTAAATGCAACTGAACAGTGACGACGTCAAAATTCTCTTTACAAAATATCTCAATAATATTTGTAACGGTTTATTGCCAATGTCTTCAACGAATAACGTACTTTTAAAGTAGCGTGGTACGATTTTTCCTAACAAATATTAGGTGGTGCTTTAGTTTTGTCCGATACTGTATACACATACAAATGTATCAGTAATAGTAAATAATTTTGATTCAAATTTGCTTTTATAATTTCAAAGAATCGAAGCATTTTGGCTTTAGGAAATATAATTTAAAAAATTTTTTTTTCCTAAAAATATGATCAAATGCAATTGTAGACTTACAGCCATTTTTATTACAAAAAAGGGTTTGTCCAAGGTCTGATATTTTCGAATTAGCTCAGATAATAAATATGAACCAGCTATACCAAACTATTGATAAATACACTTAATATGTACATATATAAAGACATACATAATTTACGAATTGTCCAGGAATCAAACCAACAACCATATGAATTTCTTCAGTCGTGTAATTTTCGAAATATCATCAAACTGAGAGCTTACATAAAAAAATTGTCTGTAATCTTGAAAATTCACTATCTGTACGATACCAATGGCAACCAAATTAATTGTACTTAAAACTTTTACTTTTCACAAATACAGAATTTTCCGTTATGTTTGCAAGTTTTAGTATTATTTATGAAAAATTCAAAATATACATATATATTTTTTTCGATGATTACACAATTTTCGACTTGAAATAGTAAGATATACATATATAAACAAAAAAAAAAAAAAAACAATTTAATTTTTTTTTATTTGACAAATTTAAATTTTTATAGCAATTGCTTAAAACCAACTTATTTACAGAATAGCTAAGAGACAAATGGATAACAAATGATAGTAATCCGCTAATAAATATGCTTATTGTTTTCGAGAATTTGCTATAAAATTTCAAAAAGAGATTTTTCTTTTGTCAAAATGTTATTTGCGATATATCGACAAGACAGTACACAATTATATAGTGTTAATAGCCAATGTACAGAAAACAATTTTGTACCGGCAAGTTTTCGAGTGTCATCATTTAACCAACGACGTTCAAAATATATCAAAATACAAACTAGTTCACAATGTTTTAGTGGCATATAAAGAGGAAAGTGATTTATTTTCGGGTACATAGAATAATTTATGCATGTACATACTTATACATTTAAACTAGCTGGTAACAATATAGTAACGCATTATTTTTGTCATTATGTTGAGTTGTTCGTACAAATCGAGTTTTTGTTAGCTTGTCTTATTTTTGCAAATATATTGAATAGCTTTTTTATTTTTACACACATAATTTTCTTATGGCTAATTTTTGTTGTTGTTATTTTACAAATTTTATATCAAATGTAGTGCACATCCATTCGTTTTGGAGTTTGTCTTGCTCCGGGTTTTGTTTTTGTATTTGTTAGCTGCACTATAACTCTGATTTTCTCTCGACCTTGCTACTTACGAATATTTTTATTTGTTGTTGTTATCTTTGTTTTTGGTGTAAATCAATGCAACTGCTAAACTTAAAACTAGATTGAGAAAATCATGCAGTTAATTTTATTAAAATGTTCCGTGTGTCGTATGTATGAGTGTGTTTAAAAATTTTTAACAGTAAAAAAATGTGGCATGCAGCTTAATGTATATCTATATTCGTATAAGAAAATATTGAATTCACAAATTTTTGGTAGAAGCGAGAAATCATAAATTTGTACCGCATACATACATACATACATACATATACATATGCAGAATGAATTTTCATCGATATCGTTTGTTGAAAATAGTACATAGGCAACCAAAGCACATATAGGTTTTGTTCAAAATAAAGTTAAGTTATATTATATAATAACGCCAAAAAGTTACGGCCAGCTTTATGCAGCCAAATATTCCACAAAAAATATAGAAAATGAAGTTTTTAAATTACTTTTTAATTATTACAGTGTTTAATTAAGTATTGAAATTGTATAAATATAATAAATTTCATGAGATTTTTCACCAAATCGAATTATTTCGGCTGTCCGATTACGTTTTCAGCAACAAGTGACAAATATATTATCCCAGGAAAGAAATGCAAGCTTTTTATGCGCGCAATGGAAATCTGATTGGCGGTAGTCAAAGCATGATTCATGAAAAAATTATACAATACATACATAATCAACAATAATATCCCATAGTTTTTAAAATCTAGTGTTTGGTACTATTTTTTCGAAATTTTGTTTCTTTTTTAAAAAATCGTCGCCCCGGGCGCAACGTCTTGGGGGCGGCAAACGATCTTCGCTGTTTTTTAAAACTCCAATTCGGGCAAAAATTCCTTCAAATTGTGTCAAAAGTATACAAGATATAGGGCGAAAATGGGTTTTTTCTACGGCTTTTAATAAGATGTCTTGTAAATTTACTATCAATTTCCTCAAAAACCATATTGTGAGAATTTTGGAACTTCAGAATTTGCGTGGCTTCTAGTTCCTTAATTTTATATACTTAATATCGAGGATATTATGTAAAAATTCACTTTTGTTCGAACCACCTCATGAAAGGGGGGCGGCAGAATATCCTTGGCCCCGGGCGCCCGAAGTTGTAGCTACGCCACTGTATGTATGTATGTATATACATATAACGGTTGGCAAATTCGAAAAAATCATTTTTGGGTTTCGGAAGAAAATATATTTTTTACAACTTTAATGTTTCAGGAATCTCTGTAACATACATATTTACAAATTATATGTGCAATGGTACAATTATATATCTTGTTTTGTGAAAATAATTCCGAACTAGGATGAAAATATTTCACATTACCTGTACTCTGTTGTTGTTTGTGCTTAATGTCTAATATACATGTAAATATTCGAAATTACACATTTAGCTTGTACTAAAAAACCCCATTCAATTTAACAATAACCGTTCGCAACACTATTTTAAAAACCGTCGTTTGTCGTTTGTTTGTATTTCGAATTTAGCCTTATAATATATGTTTTCAAAAATAAATTGAATTGAACGCACGTCTTTTAGTATAATTTTGCGAACAGTGCATTTGCATAAAAAATAAAGCCTTTATACATATTGAAATTATAAAATAAAAAAAGATTTTGCAAGGAGCTACTTAAAAAATAGTGAAAAAATGCGGTACTGTCAACAAAAAGTTTTGATTTTTTATGTGTTGTGTTGTTGGTGATTATTATTGTGTATAGGCTTACACAAATACAAATTATGTGATTTTGTGTGGCAGCTGCGTACTTTACAGCTTTTTCGTCTTCGTCCTTCTTACTTTTATTTGCACTATTTGTAAGGTTTTGTTATTGCAGTGCCTTTTATGTTTTTTCTTTACATCTCTGTTTGTTATGTTTTCGTTTTCTGCATTATTTAACAATTTTTTGAATTACGCCTTTATCGTGCCGCCTTTTGAATTTGTATAATTATTTTCTTTTTAATTCTACTAAGTTTGCACATTTATTTATTTCTTTTTGTTTTTATTATTGGCACCGCGTGGCGGAGTTAACGGACGCGCTGAACTGCCGAAATTCGGATAGACGAAGCGGCGCTTATCAGCCGGCTTCAGTATTTGGAAAGAACACATAAGTGTATCATCCACAGACATCATTGCACCTGGGCGAATGAAAATAGAAGGAATAAAATAAATTAATCGAACAATTAGATTGAGAAAAGCTCTTCAGAAATAATAATTAGTATTTTATCATTCTAGAATTGCATTGATTCACAAAGATTTGGAAAAATGTTCGCTACATGTGGGTTATAAAAGCACTAGTAAGAAATCTAGCAGCCATTTGTACTACATTTCAATTAAAGGTTAGCAAATTCCTGCAGTTTAATAATGCAGTTCTCACATTCCCCTCTTAATTTACTTACGCTTTTGAAAACATTTCCTAAGTATATCAAGTTTACGCGTGGGTCACATACCTGCATTGTCAAATTCACCACAGTAATTTGGTGCCGAAAAGAGTGTGACTAATTGTCTTTTAGCAAAGAACTCATAACCATCTTCAACAACCTGATGCGCGCGACATATCAAATCGAAGTCGTGCTTTTGTAAAAATTTCCCAACAACCTGTAATGTTTTGGAATTCTTTAAACGTGTATATGCAGAAATTAAAGAGAGCTCACCTCAGCGCCAAATGTGAAGCTCACACCACGATCATTTTCTCCCCAACCCATTGTATCCTTATCAGGATCTGACCACAAGAGATCACATAGTAAACCCTGATCGGGCACATCTGTTGGACGCATAATGCGTCTAATTTGCTCCATTGACGACAAATCGGGACTGAGACCACCGTGACAGCAGAAAATTTTTTCATCAACTGCAAAGTACAAATTCAATGATATTATGGCTATAAAAATTTAAATTTATTCCCAAGTTTTTTAATTTCATTGAAATCATAAATTTTTTCGCTAACAATATTTAAAGTTGTCGAACAACGATAAACTATATACTTGTGCACCAAAATTTTAAACCAACTCAAAAAGCATTTGGCGTACGTACGTCCGTATACCTATTAATTAATGTTTATGTAATAAACTTACCAATAGCCGCGACAGGCAAACAATTAAAGCAATCTGTAAACGTTTTCCACAGCTTTATTGTATACCGACGTTTGCACTCGTCGTAAAAACTGCAAAAACACAAAAGACGAAATTCGTTAAGTAAATACGCCTATGCTAACCAAAATTAAACACAAAGCATGTACGCACCCGTAAATTCTATTTATGCTGGCGCATTCGTGATTTCCACGCAGCAAGAAAAAGTTCTCTGAATATTTAATTTTGTAAGCCAGTAACAGACAAATAGTCTCCAATGACTGCTTGCCACGATCGACATAGTCGCCCAAAAATAGATAATTCGATTCTGGTGGAAAACCGCCGTATTCAAAAAGACGAAGCAGATCGTAATATTGACCATGGATATCGCCTACGCAAATATAAAGTAAAAAGTTAAGTGCCAGTACGATCATCGATCCTCAGATAGGAATTTTAAAAGTAAAAACCTATGACATGGTAATACAACAACAATTTAAGGGATAATTACTATACAAATATGCACAATAGACATATCTATACAAAACTAAGGACATTGGACAAATCATTAAAACTCTCCAGACGAAAAAGAGATACAGCAGATATAAACAAAAATTTCCTCGCTTACTTTGATTTCGACCAAAAAGCTCATAAAATGCTTTGAGCCGTAAAAAGAGTGTTCATACATCTTCTTTCTTGTCAAATGCCAACTGAAACTCACTTCTTTTTTATTAAAAGCAAAAAATAATATATATGTATATATTAATTTGAATGTCATAACTTAGATGCTAAAATAATCTACAGTACTCAGAGATATTACAACCAAATGTTCTAGTCATGCATTATCTACATTTATTTTCACCTTTCACTAATACTTTTGTTATTGTTATTAAAGCATTTATTATTACTATTAAACATTTCATAAATGACTAATGCGGAATTAAAAACCTCTCATCTCTTTCTAGTTACGTAAATAAATTTCTATTTGGAACGTTTTAATAATGACTATATTGTGGTTTTTATCTGTTACTCTTGTATTTTATTATTATTAATAAAGTATTTTGGGACTAAGTTTGTTTTGCACAAAAGTTCTGATTCTTCCAGTTTTCAAATACGACTCCATAATTTGGCCTTTCCTTACTCACACCCCAATAAAACGTATCGAAAAATAAAAATTAATACCATAATGACCCCTCTGGAGGACATAGCTCATTAAATGACATCTACGACCATTTCAATGTCACTAACCTGCAAGCACGTGATCAGGTAGCTGACTTAATATTTTGCTTTAAAGTAGTAAATGGTCTGATTGACGTGCCTGAAATCAAAAGTTGTTTCGAATTCGCGCCTGTGCGAGAACTGAAGTGGACTTCTATAGTGTCTCGCTACGGGTCTTTATTCCAGAAATCAAATTACGTCTAATAAAATACCCCAGTCCAAAGTTAAAATTTTGATTGTCGATTTAATTAATTGTTGATTTTACCCCTCATTAATCTTTTTATAAATTTTATTTTAGTTGGATAATGCCGATTGGCGTCAGTTTATTTAAATAAATTCATAAATAATTAAAGACTTACCGCAAATTTTCAAAGGTGCTTCCAGTTCTAGTAGAATAGGTTGCGATAAGAATATTTCACGTGACTTGAGGCATAGACCACGTATTTCACTTTCAGATAGTTGAACATTTTTTCCAGGACGTGCGCCGCGCACTGAATGTATATAAGTTGATGTATTAAGTTAATTATTTATAAAAATTTAAGTGCTTTAGTATAGTCTCTAGAGAAACTTGTTGATACCAACCTTCTAATAATCGTGAAATAATGCTATCGATGTTCATGATGTCGGACATGACGGGCTCACGCCAAAGTACCCAAAACTAAACCACCACCTAAAGTACACTTGCACTAAATAATACGTTGCTAAACAATAGAAATTATATTTCTGTTGCCTGTTTGTTGTGGTCCGTTTGTACGTCGCTGACGACGCAGCTTGTATGGTTGTGCTTCCCGTTTTACCCAACTCTTGTACAAATTACTAATTTAGGTATATAATTTCTTCAATTGCGTATCATATGTAGACACTTTTTATTTGCTTGTGTACTTAATATGTGAAATTAATTATCAATTCATTTATTTAATTATTTTCAAAAACAGTCATATAATAGTGGGCAAAATATTAGCCTTTTTACGTACACAACTAATATATTGCGTGTAAGGAGACGCGTTTATACTTTTATTGTTGGCAAGAAATGGCAAAAACAACAGTTTATCGTCGTTAATCACACATTCGATTTTTTCCTCTGGGTGGCGGGTGGGTGGTTTGGAGACACAACGTAGTACCGATTAGGTTTTCACACCTTGCTCAACAATTTTCATCACTCACACATTAAGTCTATTGAATTCGTTTTGATATCGTTTACATAAAAGTTAAATGTATTGCCAACAAACAATATATTTCCTGTAGAAATCTCCTTTTGTGCTTTTCAATAAGAAAAATCGTTATTTATACACTTTCTACCGTGTGATACTCACGTAAAAATCCTACAAGGTTTTTTTTTGGGGAAAATTCAGCAGTACATGAAATCTAAAGAGGACAGCACCTGACAGTAATAAATGTCGTGGAAAGAAAAAAAGATGATAGATTGACATTTAATAATGCGTTTGGAAAATGTAGTGAAACATACATAAAGAATATAAAATCATAGAAATATAATTTGGTATAATTAACTCGATGGCAATTTCAATAGTTGGCTATGAAACACGTATCAATATATATATATATAATATATAATGTACACATTTGTAATGCACATATTAAATATATTTCGAATCGAACACGAGCTCATGAGCCCATGAATATATAAATAAAAAAATACCGCAGTGGCAACGCTAAGAACAATAATTTCGAAACAGGCAGCAACATATATATATCTGCGTCATTTGCAGAAACAAAACAAAACCGTGTTTAGTATTTAATAGAATTTAACAAAATCATCGATGGTAAATTAGCTATATATTTTACCCAACATTAAGACCGAATAATTTTCAAATGAATATGGTTTCGAATATTTTTTGAATGCCTCAGAAAATGTTGACAGCTGTTTATCAATTTGTTGCAAGTGGCAACTTAAAATAAGGAATTCATTTTTTCGTATATACCATGAAATTATTCGTATAAGTATCAAAGTAGTATTTTTATGATTCGCTTTTTTAATTATCAAATATTAAGAAAAAAGGAAACTTTAAATGATTGAAAAATGTCCAGTGCAAGTGCCAGTAGTACCTACAATGGTCATAACGATTTTGCTAATCCTCGTTTAGAGAAGCACATGACATTTGTGTGTCCCGAGTGTGGCGTAGAATTCGAATCACAACAGGATTGGCGACGCCATTTGAACGAGGAACATGATTACATTAATAAAACTCCAGAAGATTTTGATTTCAAAGAAATCAGTGAAAGCTTCCATGAATGTCAGGTTTGCCATAAATGGGTGGCTAACGCGAACCAGGCCATTGCCTTACTCCAATATCATCGCTTTCTACACTTGCCATTTAATCGCACATATCGTTGTCGGCATTGCAAAGGTGGTTTCACGCGTAAGCGTGCATTATGCGAACATCTCTATCGCTTCCATAGCCGACAAATTATAATGGCAGACAAAATGAGGAATGTCGAGGGAGAAACCACAACCAGCAGCAATTTTGCACAAACAGCCGAACAGAAAATGGTGTGCGATGCACGTTTAAATACGGAATTCTATTTACGTTTTATATGTCCACACTGCGGTAAGGTTATAGAAAAGTTTGAGCAGTGGCTAAAACATTTGGACATTCATCCATCTACATCTGATGATTTACGAATGCATCGTATCTCCGGTTCCCGCAACCACTACTGCTTGCAATGTCGTAAACTGCTCTACACCAATGAACAGTCAAAATTGCAACGACATCGCTTTACACATCTTCCCTTTCGATTATATTTTAAATGCGCATTTTGTTTGGTAAAGAAATCATTCAAATCAGAAATATTTCGACATTTCGTGTATGCTCATCCACGTCATTTTAACGAAGCCAAACCATATATCAAGAAACCAATTGAATGGGGAGCGAAAATAAATGATCGCCTCAATACAGAATTAGATGCAATTTTAAGACGTTATAAATGTACAAATAGTTATGAAGCAGGAGACACAAGTGGGGAAAATAGTCGCGGGCGACCAGTTAAGAAGCAAACATATGCCAGTGAAAAGGCTCGCCTTGCCGCTCAAAAACAAACCTCTACGTCATCAACCACTGGTACATTACGACGAAGTAATATAAGAATAATTAAGGATTTTGATATGGTGCAGCAAAAATCTGGTACCACCCCCACAGAGTCAGTTACAGAAGAAGACTTTGAAGAATTGTGTGCCGATGTTTTTGAATCTATTGAAGATGAATTAAATTCTACTATAATCAACAAAAAAAATGAATCAAAGGAATTGGTTAAAAATGAAAATACCAAACAACAAAATCAGCCAGATGAAGAGCTGGTCATAAGCATTGAAATCGATGCAATTGATGACAATAACGAACTAACAGAACACAAACAGAATTTTTTGTCGACACCACCACGAAAACGATTAAAGCTTAGCGAAGCTGAGATATCACCAAGAATTACAAAGGAACAAATAACAAACGAAAATAATATGAAAATAACAAAAATGTCTCCAGCCGTTGATGTCAACAAGAAAGCAATGTTTGAGGAAAATATTATTTATCTTTGTCCAGAATGTGGAAACGAATTCGACGTACAAGCTAGCTGGCGAACACACGTTTTTAAAGAACATAACATTGAGAATGCAATTCAAACTAATTTTCAATTGCTCGAAAATAAGCAGTCTTACCTCTGCCTCGACTGCATGGATGTCCAACATACTACTCAATTTGCTGTACTACAGCGTCATCGTTTCACCCATATGCCATTCCAAGCATATCTAAAGTGCAAACTGTGTTCCAAAACTAAATCGAGTAAGCCAAAAATGTTGCATCATCTTCAACAATGTCATGGTATTCAAAAAAATTCGGTTCAAAACAATACAGCACCCAACAATAGTGAAGGCACGTTGCATTTCCATCCATGCACAATTTGTAAGAAATACTTCACAACAAAGGAGCGACTACAGCTCCATCAAACTCAGGCATGTGGAGTGCGTTCAAATGGATTACGTACCGCAATGTGTGGTAATAATGCCAACAACAGCTCCACTATCGCAAACAACATGAAATTGCTAATTCATTTGAAACAGGCACGTGTACGCATGAAACGTTTAACAACGCGTGATAAAAACTGATCGTGGAAACAAATAATCCCAAACTAATTTTTCCTTCTGTTACATTAATAATAATAATTTTTTTATATTAAAAATGGTTTCCCTAGAATAATCTTATTATCAATAAAATATTGAACTCATCTTGATTGTGTAATATATTTATTTAATGACAGTAGGTTGTCGTAAAAAAAAGTCACACTTGCTGTGGTTGTTGTTGCAGCAAAAGTCACGCCAGTATTGATTGATTGTAATCATGATTTTTATTAACTACTTGTGTTTGAATTTTTTTATGTGCATATATTTACATATACATATATATAAGTATAAAGCCGTCCATGACAGATAGATCACTAGATCATTTTGTTATTTACTAATACATTTTAAGAACAAGTCTACTATTTTAACCTCTTCCTATATACATACATACATTAAATAGAAAAATATATTATTTTAACAAAGTCAAGGTGTAGACTCGCCTCCATTCGACTATTTTACAATAACATTAACTTATATAAAACATAACAATTATCAACATAAGTAGAAGCAGTACAAACTAATGGTTGTTTCTTATATAAGTACTATTATTGCTTGTCCTCCGCCCACAATCCCATAGACCAAATTAAGCTACTATCCGTATTGACATAAACTTCTTTAGATGCATATGTGTTTGATGTGCTTACCATAAAACCGAATTCCAAAGGAGATTGTGCTGAAGGAATTTAGAAATTAGTTAGATATTTTAAGTTAAAATAAAAAAACGTACTTAGATTCCACTTTAATCCTCTAGTAGTTACTTTATCCGCTTTACTGCCAATAGGTATTAATGCACACCAATGTTGGCAGTCGACCAGTTCCTTTGGAACTATAATTTTATGTTTACCCGGCAAAAGTAACCAGCTTAAAGATGAACTACTCAAGAGATAAATGCTTAGGATATCGCTTTGGAGCTTATGTAATGTGTTAATATTGGCCATAATGTGATCCAGACGTCCTGTAGTTTCTTGGAATACAATAACCTTATGAATGTCATTTGCTTCCAACTGGGGCTGTAAAAACCGCACCGCTTTTGTAAAATCGGTTTCATTCTGATCAGGTGTATGTTGGTACTTAATATCCGGAGAATTAAAATATTTCCTTGTTTCTTGCGTAATTGAATCAAAATCTCCTGTTATATATTCCGGAAGATTTAGGCTTTCATTTGACTTGTCTATAAATTCTTTCCAACAATTTGCACCACCGTCTACTAAACAACGTATTTTAGCTATTCAATTGCAATTAAATATATAAATCAAAAAGAATTGCTATGTTTAGTAAAATCTAATTAAATTTACCATTTTGCCATATATTTTTTGCAATATCGGTCGGCAAGTGGAGTGATTGGTTCAGTACAATGCAGGCATAGTTATCATTCGCTTTATGACAGCTACTTACTAATTCACTAGGACTCCAGAGACATGTGTCATTCAACTTGCAGCGGTCGAAGTTGGATGAAAAGTTTTCTCCATTTGCACACATTAATAATTGAATATATTTTTCACGGAATAGTTTAACATGCAACTTAGCGCAAAATAAATCAGAATATTGTCTTAAAAACTTCGCAGCTAACTTCGCAGTTATTTGAAAATGTAATATGCTCAGAGTTGCCCATCTCATTATGGTTTATGTTTACAATTTAAAACCATTATTTACATTAAATAAGTATACTTGATTATTAATATCTCTAAGTACCATAAGTGCACTCTTAAAAAATAATTCCATTTATTTATTATCACCGGCATGATGGCCGTGTAAACAAATGTAACAGATACTTAGGTATGGGATAGGACACTTTAGTACCAATCTCAATTGAGGGATAGCTCTGTTCCCGCAGGTGGCTTATGATCGTGTTACGTATCGTTGATACATACATACAATCAATATTTATCTTTTTTTTTGAAAGTTATCGTTTTATTAAATTCAAAAATTTCAGTAATTCAATTTTCAGTAATTTTTTTTTTTTAATTTAAATTTAAAAATCTTATTTCAATTAATTAATCAAAATCAGCCGTTTTCTATTATTTTCATAATAAATTTAAAAAAATTGTCAACCAATGAAAATGAGTTTTTGTATAATAACTGAATATGAGTAGGTTGTAAATTACACAAAATCATCAAAATGTAAAAAACAAATATAATTTTTTCGTAAGAGGAAGTATGCTCCGAAGTAACACAATCTTATATAATTGAGTCATTATCTCAATAACGAAAATAATTTTGTAACAGTATTAAGATAATTCATTATTTAAAATTTTATTTTTATGTAATGATACATAGCAGGTACTCGCTTTGTTTCCCATGTAGAAGTTTGGTGTGTGAACATCGATTAAGGCTTTATTAAACGGCGCTCTTGCCGCTTTTTCGCCGATTTCACAAACACTGAACAACCTCAAAGCCAAAAACCAGCTTAGCATCTTTTGAACAATCTCAGTACACCGCTAAGCAAAAATGGTGGAAGTATCTTCCAGATTTTGAGAAATTTTCGAATAAATATTTTGCAAAACCTTTCAGTTTTCATGGATCTTTGTATTTGTTCTCAAGTTCAAAGTCATATTGAGTATTTGAAAAATGAATTGAATTTCAGTTTTCAGTGAAAGCGTTGTGTATACTTGTAAGTGAAAAATCGTGGGCTGGCTGCCATTATAATTCGAAAAAGAAGAAAGGGATCATCAAAAAGTAGCTTAAAATATAAGACAGAAAGTGAGTAAAGTAGAAAGCCATGAAAAATTTGAATCAACTTTTGCAATAATTAAAATATGTTTCTATTACAAAAAGGAATATTCTGTATTGATTCGAAAAAGTAAATGTATTAAAAATGGATCAACTATTCATGTTCTCAAATGAGTATACAGAGGATGACGATAACAATGCTAAGGATGGTAACAATAAAGAGGAAGCAAAAATTAAAAGTGAACCTCAGGAAATTGTCAATGATGGTGAAGATGATAATAGCTACATAATGCCGGAATCTTTATTGCAACAAATGACAACAACGCGAGATGAAGATGGAGAAGCTGAAGATGATAACACTATTTTTAATTTTGGGATTGAACCAACTGGGAAAACACGTTCGTTGTCGGCTATAGTGAAGTCAACTTCTACAAAAAATCCTCAAGATGCGTTAATTAACTATGATATGGCCATAATGTATATATGCCCGGCTTGCGGTGCGGAATTCGATACGCAAAGCGTTTGGAAGGGGCACATAAATGGAGTGCATGAATATAATACTCGGCGGGGATTAAATTTTGTACCGATAGATAAGTTGTATCACAGATGTTTAGAATGCAACAAACCTATTGCTATGCATGCAATGGAAAATTTGTTAAAACATAAATTTACTCATTTGCCTCATCGCTGTACTAAATGTAAAATCTGCCATCGTCGTTATAAATATCGGCAGGACTTAATTGTACATTTGCGTTTGTGTCATCGTGAAGAAGTGATATTAATGATGCAAAGCGAAAAGACACCTGTGCCTAGGCATGAAAACAAGCGAGCATCAGTCCCTGCAGTAACAAATGCTCAGTTAGAAATAAAGGATATAAAAGGAAATGCTGTTGATATTTTTGAGAACACATGTGATAGTGTTGAGGTAAAAAATGAACCATTTGATCCAGACGATCAGGACGCGGAAAGTTTGCTGGTACAATCAGGGAGTAAATCCAAATATCCGCGAACCTCAATACTAGAAGATGCACTGAGTCGAAGTTCTTCACAAGTTTTCGAACAGCGACCAAGTGTTGAAGAGAAACAATGTGAAAAGCATATACAATATATTTGCCCAGTTTGTAGTACGGAGTTCATGACCAAGAATGAATGGCAGGAACATGTACAAGAAATGCATAACTTTTGCACAATCAATGGGCTTGGGTTTCAAAAACGTTTTAATTCAACGGCTGAATGTGTCGAATGCAACCGGGTAAGTAGCAAGAATTTTAATTGCGCCCAATATTAATTGTGTTTTTTTTAATATGAAAGATTGTTATATTTTGATG
This sequence comes from Bactrocera neohumeralis, assembly GCF_024586455.1. Taxonomy (NCBI): domain Eukaryota; kingdom Metazoa; phylum Arthropoda; class Insecta; order Diptera; family Tephritidae; genus Bactrocera; species Bactrocera neohumeralis. The sequence continues at coordinate 6,460,523 of NC_065919.1, forward strand.
TCGTTTTATTTATGCCATTCAGGTTTTGCCTGACAATGCAATAGACCAACTGCAGCAACACAAATTTTCGCATCTTCCTTGCAAAACATGGTTACGTTGTAAGCTTTGTTTACGTTCGTTTATTACCTACAAGGATATAATAAAGCACTTGCTTAACCAACATCGGCTTGATGATGAACTTGACGCAGATATGGACGACAGCCAAGACTGTCGTTCCTTTGACCCATACGCTGCGCCATCAAACGACTATGAAGACGACCAGACGTTAGCTGAAGACCAACTTAAAGGCGACCTACGTGATATTTATGAAACACAAATAGATTATTTGTGTCCTAAATGTGGTAAAGAGTTTTTCGAAAGAAAAATGTGGAGAAAGCACATTGTTAAAGCACATCATTATACCGATTTGAAAACACTTTGTTTTGAAGCTGTGAACGAGCACCAGTTGCAATGCCGATTATGCGGTAAAGTAATCACAAATGCTTACGGTGTGCAAAACGCTCAACAACATTACTTTACACATTTACCGCACAAAGCGTACATACGCTGTCGCTTATGTGATAAATCTTATACAGATCGCAAAGGATTGGTGAAACATCTTCGTAAAGTACACCATATTAATCCCAAAACGGCAGCGGCAGCAGCATTAGCTAAAGCAAATAAGATCATGCGGCCACCTTTATTAGCAACATACGAAAAGTCCTCATCTAAACACGTGAGCATATCTCGTAAAGCACCTGTTAAAGAAATCGTTCGTCATAACGGCGTAATATTTGAAATAAAATTTTTGGACGAAGATAGTAATGATAACACCTCGTTTGGTGGGAGAAATGGAGATGACATTCATGGCAATAGTTTTGCTATGCCCACAAGAAGGCATGTGTGCTCGGATTGTTACTCAACCTTCACTACAGTACAAGAATTACAAAAACATACCCGAGAACAACATGACTTCAAAAAACCAACCCAAACAAATGTCTGCGGTAGGTGTTATTGTACATTTGAGTCAGAAGAAGCGCTGCAAGACCATAAAATAAAGCATCATTCATCGAATGCTAGTGGGGGTAACAATGATGATGATGATTTACTCTTGGTACCTACTGGCAATGAGGAAGTTAAAAGGAACACCGCTGATGATACTCCAAATATTGAACAATATTTCTGCTATCTATGTCCTGCATGTGGTGAGGAATTTAAAACTCAATACGAATGGCGTCGTCATATAAACGACATACACTATTTCGATCGTAGATATGAGTTGAATTTCAAACAAATCGATAAATTTCATTTCCAGTGTTTGGAATGTAAGGAAATTGTGAACAGTGCCAAATTGAAAGGTCTGCAAGACCATAAATTTCGTCACTTACCATATAAGTTATATATAAAATGTCGGCTCTGCAGCACATGCTACAATCATAAACCTAATGTGGTCACACATCTGTGCACGCAACACAATTTTGCACATCCACGTAAATCGTCCAGTTCAAGCCCAGCTATATCGTCAGCACCGCAAATTCGTAATACATATAACATGCCAGCAACAACTTCTAACACTTTCAAGCCTTTATCAGCTGAAAGCCTCATTTCCTTACACAATGCAGTAGAACACGAAACAATTACCTACTATTGCCCGCAGTGCAATGAACCGTTTAACACACATGCCCTATGGCGTCAACATATCGTCACTGTACATGATCTTAACAGTCGACAAGGTTTGAATTTCCGTCAATTAGACGCACACCATTACATATGTTTGGAGTGTTATAAACGAGTCACAGTAACTCATACCAAGGGCGCTATTGGTCAACTGCAGTCGCATAAATTCCGCCATTTGCCGTATAAATCTTTCTGTTGCACCAAATGTGGTGGGGTCTTTGTGCGCAAGCAAATGTTCTTTAAGCATCTAAATCGTGCCACCAATAGATGTCCACTGATGGGCAATGAACGCGCAACACATCATGTCAAAACAAAAAGTTATAAGAACTCAGTACGTAATATATACGGTCAACAAAGTGACGATAGTAAACCGTTGAAGAACCTCAACTTCTCGGTGACGTCGAATGAAAAATGTCCCTACATCATACAATGTCCACAATGTGGCATAAAATTCGAAAAATGGCATCCATGGCGTGATCACATCGAAAAGGAACACAAGCTACATAGTATGGAATCATTGAAATTCAAAAAGATCAATGATCACCTACACATTTGTATACAGTGTAAGGAACGTGTCAACGGTGCAAATTTTGTTAACCTCCAAACACATCGGTTTAAGCACTTGCCATATGGCACTTATTTACACTGTCGTTTCTGTGATGTCAGATACTATTATATGATTAACATTATAAAACACATGAAACAAAAACATCCAAATCATGGCCTGGAAGAGCTCGAATTGCAATTGGAGAGTGCACCAGACGAAGAGTCCGTCAGTTCTCCGGCGGTGACAGTGAATATGGATGTTGATAAGGAGAGTGATGTGTGCGAAAAGAAAAACGCCGATATCGATGGTAATGATAATAGCAAGACAAACGATGATGATGATGCGCTGGTTATTGCTGACGATGGCGAACACAATAATAAAGTTTCTGAAGAAAAGGACATTGATTATGGTTTTGGGTGCGAGTCCTCAATATGTTCATACATTATACTATGTCCACAATGTGGTATTAAATATGATAATTGGTATACGTGGCGTGATCATATATCAGCAGCACATTCGCTAAATAGCCACAAAACGTTGAATTTCACGAAAATTTTCGATTGGTTGCAGGAATGCAACGAGTGCAAGGAGCGTGTAAATGCCACATCGCTATTTAATTTGCAAACTCACAAGTTCAAGCATTTACCATATGGCACTTATTTAGAGTGTCGCTACTGTGACGCCAAATATAACTATATAATACACATTGTTAGTCATTTGAAGGCGAAACATCCAGAGCACGCATTGCAAAAACAAAATATACCCATTGATATTGATGAAACTTTGTTGGACAATGTTGACGATGTTGCTGAAGAAGATGTTGCAGAAGTAAAGCGCAGTGTTGGTGACGAAGCAAAGGGTGTTACTAATTCGGATGGGGATGTAGAGGCTGAGGGTGATGACGATGAGGATGTTGACGATGACATGGATGATGACATTGATGAAGACGTGGATGATGATGACGACGACGATGACGATGAAGAAGAAGCTGAGGAGAATGCACATAATAATGATGGGAATGCTGCTGGTGAAGTTGTTGAGCAAATGGATGTTGATGCTAAAAGCGATGATGATTTTGGAGATGGTGATGACGACGATGATGATGATGATGATGATGATGATGATGATGATGATGATGATGATGACGATGACGATAGTGAAAATTATGGTACTGATGGTAATGTAGAAGATCCAGCTATTGACAGCGAAAATACAAACGTAGAGGCGCCAAATGGTGTAGTGGAAGACATTGAACAAGTTGAAAACCCCGAAGAACAGTTTGTTCTTGGCTAAGGGTTTATTTTCATTAAAATAACTTTATCCTAAACAATTCATCATGAGTTTTCACGATATTGAAAAAGAACAATTGTGAAAGTGCATTCTTAACATTCTATTAATACATTTTTTTTAAATTTCTTTCTGTATGATTAGAAAAAAGAAATATAAAATCTCTAAGTGTATTCATCATATAATTAATATTTTTTTTTAAATAATAATGATTATTATAAGTTTAAAACATAAGAAAAAGGATAATTATTTTTCAAATATCTCAACGAAGTGGATATGTGGAAATATATAAATATTAAAGACAAAGTTCAGCGAATGAAATGTTTAAAACGCATTAGATTACTAGCACATTCAAATAACTTATATTAATTTAAGTTTCATTGAAAATCGAACAGATCAAGTCAAAATATCCTATATGAGAAAAAAATTAAATAGGGTATACATTTTTATTAAAAATACAATACACGCCATTTTTCTCATTCCTTTTATTACTTTTTGCCTATTTAGCCCCACTTGATAAAAATCTGATCCAGTAAATTAAAGCATCATATTAGTAGTGGTTATACCAATTAATTTAGACAGTTATAAGTTTACTGATGGTTTTATTTGGACATTTAGCGTATCATATACACATAAACAATATACATTCTCAAATTATTCTATTACCAAGGCGATCAAAAATAATGTATGGATTTTACATTAATTAAAAAGAACTCGTAAATATTAAACAAAATATTTGTGACGCATATGTATATGTATATGTATGTTATTATGAAGCCCTCTATTGCGAAGCAGCAAAAATAATAACAAAATTTTTATTAAAATGGTAATTAAAGTAATTTATAAGTATCTTAATCAAGAATATATACAAGTATATAAGTACATACATATATACTTACGCTCCTTAGGTTATAATGTATACAAGAAATCAATAAAATATACTATAACACATGCATGATGATTGTTTTAATTTATTATTGTTATTATTTTTACAATGTGAATTTTTAAAATATTTTTTTTTTATATTTATACTTTTTCAATGTTTAATAGTTAGTTTTTTAATTTTTATTTATTCGTATTTTTTAATTATTTTTTTAGTTATTTATTATGTATTGTTTTTTTGTTTATTTTTATTTACTTATTTGATTATTTTATTTTATATTTTTTATATTTTTTTATTTTTTTTGTTATATTTTTAGTTTTTTGTACTTTTATTTTTTTTATACTTTTATTTTTTTTATTTTTATTTTTTTTTTTTTTTTTTATTTTTTTATTTTTATTTTTTTTATTTTTTTTTTTTTTTTTATTTTTTTTTTTTTTTTTTTTTTTTTTTTTTTTTTTTTTTTTTATTTTTATTTTTTTTTTTTTTGTTTAATACATACATACATATTCACTTAGCCTCTACAAAGTAGTACTTCTATACTTCGTAATTTTATTTAATGCCATCAACTTCTTTACACCGAAGCGACACATGAACATTATACTCTCGGTCGACTAGGAATGGCGTTCTCATTTAAGTCTGGTAGGTACATACATACATATATCGGACTCCATATTTGGCTGGCGGTGAGCTACTTATGTATGTAGCATCGTATCATGATATGTAGGTTCTGAATGCTTTCCTCGAAGCGGAGTATTACTAGAACTTGCTTATTGCTTTTCCATGTTGCTCACCCATGCGGAATGTAATATCTGTTCTATTGCCAAATCACTCATTGTCTTACATGAACGTTAATTTTTCTCTATATATGTATGTATTAAAGTATTTCAATTCTATATTTATGCTAGTACATAGTAACAGAGGAAACTTTCCAGCAAATATGGGGAAAGTAATTGCGCTTTTAAATAACTTTCGAAAGTATCAACAGTGCAATTAGATTTATTGTGAATGGATTATTAAGAAGAAGATGCATATAATTTTCATATTGTTGATAGATTGATTTAGGCCGAGTGGAAATTTTGTTTGGAAAATAAGTGAAACCAATTATTTTCATAAATAAAATAAAAGAAGTGTAAAAGAACAATGCGAGAAACATTGCATGTTTGTGGCAAAATATTAACGACGGATGATTACCACTTTTTTGCTCTTTGCTGTGAAAAATGTGATGCTTCCTTCGGTCAGTGGTCAGGATTTCTGAAACATTTGAGCAATAAACATGATCTTGATTTGCCGCTAATCAACACATTTATAAGGGAGGATGAGCAAAATCCAGAATGTGATGAAATATCTATTAAAGCGACTTTGAAACAAGAAATGGAAAATGAGCTAAATAAACAAATAAAAGTTGATGCAGCAGAATATGAAAGTAATGGGGATTTTAGCGACAGTGAACCCGAAGATAATGCGAAAAAAGTTGAGTCCAATGATGACGGTCAAGACAATGATTGTGTTAGCACTAAATCGGATGAGTCGACAGGTGCTTGGAATATGGCGGAGGACAACAATCATTTGGTTTGCCAACAAACCAAAGTATCTTAACTACTCACTAATTTCATTTGTTTTTCGACAGAACTCATCTAGTGAAGGAGAACTATTCCAAGATTCCAAGAAAAAGCTTAAAGCGGTATTTGTAAACATATAGCTAAACGAAAATTTCATTAAGATTAAAAAATTTACATTGCAGTTTAATTTTAATATCCACGAAGCATATACTCGGGATATATCGAATAAATTTCTTAAAATAATAGAAAAATATCCAATTTTATGGAATCAACAGCATTCGAATTATTGGTTGCCTGAAAAACGCACCCGCGTACTCTATTCGATTAAAGAATATATGGCCAAAGTGGGTTACACAGTTAGTGATTATGGATTGCGCAGCATAATTCAACGCATTTTACGCGATCATAAAGCTTATAAGCAAGAACTTGCGGTTTGTGGACGCTTAGATGAACGTAAAACGTTGTTTTTAAAGAAATGTAAATTTTTGGAGGGCCCACAGAATGGCGGTGCTATTGCAAATGAAGCAGAAAACGATTCAGATGTTGTAAATTGTTTATATTTTTTTTTTGAAGTACTCAACATATTAATTTTTACTTGTAGGATGACCATCCGATTCATGATGACTTAGATGATGATGAATTTCTTTTGAGCTCCGATATCGATTCAAATGCTGGAAACAATCCCTCTGAAATAAATGCATTTTTAAAAGATTCGGTATGCCATTGGTTAAATTTATTTTCATTTGTGTTTTATTTTTATAATTGCAATTTTGTTCTAACACAGCGTGATGGTAAACGAATCTGTTTTAATATGACTGTAAATCCACTTATTGATGAGTTCGTCAGTTTGCTGCGTGACAATCCAGTATTATGGGAAGTGGGACAATTTCAAAATTTAACCGAGCGTAAACGCATTTTGGAATCATGGATACCTATTTTTCAGGAACGTCACAATGTCATCTTTACTTATAAAGATCTTACATTGAACTTAAAGATCTTACGTAGAACACTCACAAACATGGAAGAACGCAAAGTATTGGCTAAATCTGCGCAACATCTCAAGGATATCTGTAGTTTCCTGCCTAAAGCCAAACCAATTACACGTCTCAAATGTGAAGAATGTAATCGTAATTTTCTCACAGAATACACCTTGCAAGCTCATAGGTACGCCGCACATAATATTGGCACCAATCCTTTCAAATGTGAGGTGTGTGGCCGTGATTTTCAAGCACACAATCAGTTAGATACACATTTGCGTCGAGTGCATCTCAAACAGTTTTCGGTTTATTGTGATGTCTGCAATCGTGGTTTCTTGCAGCATAGTGCAATGGTGCTACATCGTCAAACCCACACTGGTGAGAAAATGTTCGTATGCGAAACATGTGGTAAATCATTTAGGCGGAAGATTAATATGCAACAACATTATATGCGTATACATTTGCGTCAGCGCAATTTCAATTGTGAACTGTGCCCGAAAACATTTTATTTAAAATGCCATCTACGCGATCACATGAACGCTCATTTAAATATCCGTAATCATATTTGCCCCACCTGTGGCAAAGCTTTCCACAGTAGTCATGCACTAATGCGACATAAGCAAATACATTCGGAGGTTAAGCGTTATGCTTGCAAGCTTTGTGATGCACGTTTCCATCAGTTTGTGGGTCTGAATTCACATATGAAGAATAAACATAAATTTGTAAATGATAAGGATGAGGAAGTGCAAACTCAGCCTGTGGTTCATATGACAACGCTGCCAGCCAATACAACGCCAGATACTTCCATGCAAATCAAAGGTGAAGTTGTGCAGTCTTTGGATAGTTGGAATATGTAAATATAAAAAATTAATTTAAGATACGTTTAGTGCTTTCTTGTTGGTTCTTTTTGCAATTTTAGCAAATGAATTTAAATTTTTTGCTTTAATGCAAAATATTTTGTGTGCAAATTAATCGTCTGATGTAAACGACCAAGAAAGTTGAAGACATTCAGTGACTAATAAACCAAAGTAGTTTTAAATGCCATTAAACCACATTTTCAAATGATTTATACCGTAGAATAATATATGTAGTTAGTTTTTATTCATGTAATTAATTATTATTTTGTAATATGATTATCATATTAATTGGAAGCAAAAAGATTTTAACTAACTTCCTAGTGTGCAGATGCTATGGAAATTAAACTATCGAGCGTGTAAACGCTTTTCTCGGTTCAATATACATATACATACATATGTACATATATGTTATCCAATAATGTTTCAATTTTATTATTTACTGTCAATAAAACCTTAGAGATGTTACCATTCTGTTCCGCTTCTTACTTTGACAGTGCGAAGATTTAAATATATTTTACATACACGAAGTTAGAACAAAAGCCTAAGCCTTTTTGAAATCAAGTATTCAAAAATACTATTAATTATATACATAAATTTAAAATAAATTTTTTTAATAAATCGTATAAACAGAATATTCTGTTAAAAACTGTGGTATAACAAAATAAGATTTTAATTGAAAATAATATTTTTGAGCAAAGTATAACTTATTTTTGCCCAAAAGTGGGATGTTGTTTGGTGATTAAGTCGGCCAAAGTCGAAGTAAAAATTTTGTTATTTATAGTTACCATATTTTATTTAAATTTGACACAATCCCCACTTGAATTTTACCACCTCTTTGCATAATGCCTAAAAATCTACACATCTGAAATCCTTTCACATTTGATCTAATCCCTTCCAGAACATCAACGCTTCATTAAAAACATAAATGAAGGCAATTAAAACCGATCGAATAGGTTCAAATCTGCTGTTGTTTGAGTAGCAAGGCGCAAGTTAATTGTCATGGGAGTATCCTAACGGTAGGTTTAGGAAACTCGATTCAGACCTCTTTTTACACGTTATAAGCTTTCAAATGAATAAAAACCTGAAAACCGCCCAAAGTACAATTATTCAGTTATGAAAAAAATCCAAAATATCGGTTTACATTTCGAAAGTGGATAGAAGTATTCTCAAACCTTTTACACCACATAAGCACATACATATGTACAGTATATACAATTTTTAAGTGCCGAGTATGAAATTAAACATTATATGAACCCACGGAATTTAATTGACATTCCTTAGCTTCGGGTCAAACATCAAAAACATCAATCTTGACACAATAGTGAAAAGCCATATTATTATACGTACTATACATATGAATGTATATCCTCAGATGAAATAAATTCAAATGTGGCTTCTCTACCATTTTATTGGGTATTCAATTTCATATAATTATATGTATCTATTTTAGTTTCATTGATATGTTGCGTTTTCAATTCTATTTCTGATTTTCCCCATATGCCGCGTTTTTACGCATCAACCTACCAGCAATGTTTCTTCATCGGAAAATTCATAATTGGGTACTGCCAAATTGAGCGGGGCAGGTCCTTTACGTACACGACCCGACGCATCGAAATGCGAGCCATGACATGGGCAGTAGTAACCGCCGAAATCGCCAGCATTGGCAATTGGCACACAACCCAAATGTGTGCAGACACCGATTACCACCAGCCAACGCGGATCCTTGACACGTTTATCATCCGATTCTGGGTCGCGTAAAGTCGATATATTTACTGAACGCACACCTTCGATTTCAGCTTCCGTGCGATGTCGTATGAATAACGGTTTACCACGCCATTTGAATGTCACTGACTTGCCCTCGGGTATGTCTTTCAATTTGATCTCAATCTTGGCCATAGCCAATACATCGGCGGTTGCGCTCATTGAGCTGACGAAGGCGTGTACTAAACCTTTGGCAGCATAGCAACTGCCGATGGCGCCGGCCGCAACGATGGCATATGAAAAGGTTTTTCGCTGTTCAGCACAATTATCTTTTGGGTCATCCGGGTTTTCCGTTTGCCGACGATAGTCTGAAAAATCCGGTACCTTCATGTCATTATGTAGGTTTCGCAGTTGTAGCGTGAGCGATGAAAAATTCTTATTAACGAATGCGAGTGGCACTAACAAATGCGTGCAATTCCTGGCGAGGAGAGTCGAAGGTGGACAAGCTGTCAAAATCTTTCTCAAAGGGGAATCACGATTGGCAAAGTTCCTATTGCGACGTATCATGTACAGGAATGCATTGCGCCGAGGCAAAAGCACATTCAGAATTGTTGTTCTAAGAGCACTACAAAACCCGTTAAACATATTGAGGAATTTGTATGAATTTTTTATTTAATTTTAATTAAATTGTGAAAATTTTGTCTTTTTGAAATGACGAAAAGGGAAGAGAAGAACTACTCATTTTGAAACTCAATAAATTAATTTTTTAAATGTCAGCTACTATAGTTACGTATTTTAATCGAATTTTTCGATAACGTGGACAATTTGTTAAGTTAGCAAAATTTTAAAAATTTAAATTCGCCAGTGATATAACTAATTACTTGAACTGTTCTGTCATGCCCACAGATATTCCGCATACAATGGCTGCGGTTGGACATTTAACACCTTTTCTTGCTCCTTCGAAATCCATTCTAATTATTCAAATAATAGTTCCGAAACCGGGTTTCGGACATCTTCTCTCTTTCTCATTGTATGCTTCCGGGAAGCCCTTAAATCTCCGGTCAAGAATTCCATATCAAATTAATACACATATGTATATATGAGATGTTTTACATTTATTTAGAATACATAGAAAGCATAAATTAATAGTTTTTAGTTTAACACGTTTATGAGCATTAAAGTAACGCTAAACAGGAGTCCATACAATCATACATAAAAACATTCCCATACTTTATGAGCCCAATTGAATTTGTACTTTTTCGTATCACTACTTCATCTATTTATCCGGCTCGTCTAAAAGCCAAAATGTTTCCATTTCACCTTTACCTTTGACCTTTACATAACCACGCGATTCGATTTTATAGCCCGCCTCACGCAATTTCATCGCGGTATAATTCGATAATTGTATCTTATATGGGTCGCTGCTACTTTCCATGCGCGAAGCTGTGTTCACTGTGTCACCAAAGAGACAATAGCGTGGCACTTTCAAACCCACAACACCAGCTACCACAGGTCCCGAATTTATACCCAACCTGATAGCAAGGTCCGGTATCTCTAAGGCCTTCACCTTCTTCACCACACGCAAAGCGAAATCGCCAGCATGTTGAGCATGCAAAGGATTTATATCTGGCGCTCCTGAAACGGCCATATAAACCATACCAACTGTCTCCACTTTATACACAAATGGTGATGTTATCTCTTCATCAAATGCCGAGAATACCGTATTCAGTGTGGTCACTGCGGTCATGGCATCACGTATGTCATTCGTATCGCCAGCGTAAATATTCATCACTTCTATAAATATAACGGAGACTTCCTCAAAAGACTGGCATATTGTCTCCTCACCATTACGCATACGTTCGGCGATGGTACGTGGTATCATTGAGTAAAGGAGCTCATCACCTTGACGCTTCCAAGAATCGGCTAGTTCTAATGATTTCTCCAACTCATCGGAGCGTTGCTCCTCCTTTTCGAACATAATTTCCAATTTAGAGCAATGCTGCCAGCCAGCCATTACCAGTTCACGACTCAAGCCATGTGGATTCAAGTCATTTAAGAATAGACCAATTCCATGCAATTCATCTAAATTTTCAATGAGCGGACTGCAGAGATAAATTAGTGAGTCAATATCTTTTAGATGAAACATTTGACCTTTCAACAAAATCGCCTTGTTTCCATGGGAAATCTTGCGTCTACCGGTAAGTGGATCGATTTCTTCCTTCTGATCGACATTTAGCAGATTTTCCTCACTGCTATTCAATACTTCCCTTACCTCGTCTTCGAGATTGTGATCCATTAGTGCATCGTAGGCTGCCTGATTGCGACCCGTACGCAATAGTTCGAATTCGAAGAGTACTGAGTGCATTTGTATAATTTGATCCCAAGTTATTTTGATGTCTTTTGGACGGCGACACTTAAATATATCCATAAGATGCGAACCCAGAAAATTTTGTGGATTCTTACCCTGATTGTGTAGTATCCAAGTATCAACGATTTTCTCACCAGCCGAGGTAATAACCATATTGCGATTTAGTAACACCGTGAAGGGAAAGAGATCCAGAAATACATCAATATTGATTTTCGGTAAAATTTGTTGCGTGGGATGTGCCACAACGTTCACACGCTTCGCCATATATTCGCGATTGTCAAAGTCCAAACGATATTTCACAATTACCGTTAAAGGTTCGTGGCTCAACTTGATAGGACCAGCTATGCCTCCATTTATATCATTTTGACTCTCAATTACTGAACATTTTACATTTAAATTGTAAAACTCACGTCCTACCTGCGTCAACTGGCCCATTAAATATTTGGAAAACCCAGTGCGACCACTGCGATAAACCATTACGGCGCCATTATCATCAACCTCAGTTAGCTGCATGGAAGGACTTTTCATTTTCGGATAGGTGAAACGCATCTGCAAGTGAATATTATCGATGGACTGTAGAAAATCACAAAAATAACGTCCCGTCGCACGTATCATCTTATCGTAGCCGAAATTGCTGAAAAACCGCACGAAACAATTGCCAAAAAATGACATACACCAATCGAATGACTTGCCCGTAAGCGCCGACAACGCGGCCGCTATATCGGGCATTAATCCGTCGGGATAGATTTGATGGGTCTTGAAGGTATTGTGACGGCAGTCGATTATTTGGCATACTTGTCGCCAAACTTCTTCACCGAACTCCTCTTGAATGAAATGTTGGACGGACTCTAAAACCATGCCATACATGATTGCGGCAGCTTATTGTACTGTTAAAAACGGTGGTTTAAGTAATATTTTATATATTTGTTTGCAGTTATAACTAATAGCAGTCCTTGTGCTCTGAGATCAGTTTTCCCGTTTTATTTTTATTTTAAATAAATTAATTTTAATTAAATGCAGTTGTGCGTGAGTTGAGATACATATGTTTTTGTAGGCGTACAAACGGCTAGTGCTGAACTTTTATTTGTAACTGTAGAGTTGATTGTCCATGTGGGGTTTTCCAACGACAGTGCTTGATTTTGTGCTGTTATTGAAGATTTTGTAGAAATATCTAATTACAAGTATTTGCTCTTCTTTCTTCCACTTTTTATTTTATTTTTAATTTAGCTTTTAAAATTTTGTTGAAAATTACAATATATTTTTGGTTGTTGCTTATAGTATTAATATGGTGCATTTTCTTTTAAAGTTGATTAAGCTTTCTTTTACCTTTTTCCTCTAATTTTTTTCTTTTAATTTTTGTTGAATTTCTTTAAATATTTTCATATACAATTATATTGAATATGCTCAAATAAATAATAATCGGTTATTTTCTTAATTTCCGAATTTTAATTTTTTAGTGTAATCGATACCTTTGCACTTTTAATTTCTTAATTTTTGCAAATTTTGAACTTTACTATAACTTTTCATTTATGCTGGATTTATTATTTGAATGGTATATTTTGTTACTTTGAAATTTTGATATGTATTTCCAATTTTGAGTTTCTTCAATCTTAGTTTTTTTAAATTTGTTCATTGATTTTTAAAAGTTTAAAAGATGAATTATTTATCTTTTCTGCACTGCCTCAGTTTCAATAGTTAAATTTTAAATTTATCTCATGCGATTTATTCGTTGCGATATATTTTATGCACATACATGTGGCTTTGTTGACTCTTTTTTTTGACACAGCTTAAGAATTTATCACTTGTGCCAGTAATATGCGTTAAGGACACATTCCAAGTGCTTGGTATGCCGCTCACAATTCTAGCGGTAATCAAGTAGGCGGTTGTGTACACAAATAAATAAATCCTCTTAAGTGCGCTGCTTCCTTCAGCTCTTTTTTGCTGCTGCTGCTGCCGCTGCTGTTTATGTCACTGATTTATTGCAAATTCCAGGCGCGTGCCTAGTGAAGTTCTCTCCGCTTGTGGGTGGTGGTTTACAGGTGGCTGTGTCCTCCCCAAATAATGTTTGCGGCTAAAATGTGACAATCCGGCTTTTGTCTAATACGTGAATTCGCAATTTTGTGGTAATCCGCAATCAAGTCAACTTATGCGATTAATTTTCTTTATTTATATGTATATTTATTTCTTTATGTATACATATGTTAAGGAGCTTTTATTATTCTTCTTATGTTAAATTTTCTATTACACTCCCTCATTAACATAATTCATTCTTGTTATAAATTAGCTAAAAATTTGCTATTATTTATGTTTTAGTTGATTTTCTTTCGCTATGCCTCTTTTCAGTTCATTAAATCACTTACATTCTCAACCGAGTGTCTATTAAATTCACGTGAATTTGGCTTCTCTTTTGTGTGTTTATGCCAAATTCTTTGGTAAGAAAACTTTCGGTTTCGGATATGCATTCACACACATAAATTCTCCGTACTGTTATCGTTTGCTTCCGCAATTCTCTTCGCTCTTCACTTGCTAGCACCTTTCCGGCACCCAACGCACCAACACAATCTACCCTCCCAAATTATTCTCCTCTCTCTTGGCCACACTGTTGCTACAATTTGAAATGCTGCTGTGCCTCTTGCGGATGCTCTGCTGATACTGAGCGCTCCTGCCAGCTGACTGTTGACTAAGTACATAAATTAGAGCGCTGTGATGAACCTACTGTCTATATACTCGTACATACGTATGTACGTATATTTCAGTATAATGTGTAGCCAAAAAGTATCAGTCAACTTATTTCGCACCATTAGCCAACCGTCCTTTCGAATCGCGCCCTGCCGTTGTGTTACTTGCGCATACACAATTTAGTAAAAATAAATTTTCGTACATTCATACATATGTATGCAGTATGTACATGGTATGTCTTTCGGTTTCACTTTTGTTTTTGTTAATCAACTTTTGATTAGTTCCCCATCATATTCGGTGTTTTTGTATTTTTTTATCAATATATTGTGGAAATGTGTTTAAGCTATTTTCTCTGCATTAATTTCGCTAAGCTTTTGTTTTTATAGTTGTTTCAGCAGTTGCAAATAGCACAAGAACTGCGAGTCTCGCTTCTTCACTTCCAAATGCGGTCCGCTGTTATTCTGTTTTGGCTTTTATAGCAGCCACGACCGCAATCAATTACCAATTCTTTCTTTGGCGATAATCGAAGCTCAGCGTTGGCGTTAATAATTGTCAGGGGATCTACTGGGGGGTTGTAAACCTCTAGTTTTAAGTGAAAGTAAAGACCTTTTGACGAGCCTCTCAATATAATAAAAGAAGTAAAGAAATGTCTATTTGTCGCTATTGGAAATACATAACTACCGTTAGGTGGTCACATGATCAACTTACTCGGCTAACATCTAACTGCAAATAGATTGTCTAAATTTTGACGTTTATTTCATATGAAAAATTGATTATTTCCCAATAAATTGATGGAAATGTATTGCTCTTTATAAAACTAAGTTTCATACATAAAAACCAGCAAATATTATATAACATACTTTCCAACCCTTCTCACAAGAAACGTACACAGTTTACAGTAACATTTATATATTTCTCGATACAACCATACAAACTCATAAATATAGACTTGTCCACGCGTAAAAACGTGTCCTAAAGGAAGGCTGAAGCTGAAGGAGTCATTGAGCGAAGGATCTACTTATCGCTTTACTTACATACACTGTGCAGGCTTAACATACACGCATTTGTACAAATTGTCATCAATTATATAGAATATATAAATATTTACATTAGGGTAGTAACGCTATTTTCGGTGCCTTAATAAACATTTGATTTCAAAGAGTGTCTGAAAAATGGTATAGGTTGGCTTTGTCGTATAGATTATTAATATCGCGAATGTGACATACCACCTACTAAACAAAATAATTATAAAAACATATTGAAATAAAATTTTTTAATTGTACGTAATAACAGTGAAGTAATGCTTCCGTTTAAACTGAATAAAGATTTTGTCAACCTTACCTCTGGTGGGGGAAATGAACAAGTCTTTTGTCGAATGAGAAATCTTTCATTCTAATTTTAGCTTCCTCTGTGTCGAGCATACTTACCACTAATGCTGACTATGTCTCTTTGGAAGACATTTCCTTTAATAATTTGATACACTAACCATTCCGTTGATGGTATAGACAGAAATTGGTAAAAGTTTAATAAAGTAAAATAAAAAAAAATAAAAAATAAATTAAACTTAGCTGCCAAATGTTACCACTTTTATTTCTAAGGTTTAGTCTTTCAGAAAGCCTTAACCTAATGCAAATATTTCATAAAAAGATAAGTATAGTATATTAACAAAAGTTTAGTACCGAATGAAACCCTTTTTATTGCAAAAGGATACAATCCGCATAAATAGCCTTTGTTTCGATAAAATATATAAACGCATACATTTCAATGTATACCATATACTCCCATATTCGTGGTCGTTAAAGAGCTATGTTGTATGCCAAGTATATATGTATGTACATACATATATACACGTTAAGCTTACATGAGTACATATTTATATTATATAAATGTCGGTGTCAGTTTTGTCACTATCATAGCTGCCAGTTGCGTGCCATTACAGCGCATCCCGCTCAATTTACACGCAGCTGTGCCAGTCACTCATCGTTTAAGAACATTATACACTTAGAAGGATTGCCACTTCAATTACTTACACTCATTGTCGCAACTAATCTTGAGTGTGCTTAGGACGCTAAACTATTTACCTAACTATATGTATATAACTACTAGTATTTATCTTTATATACCGATATACTCGTAACATATTTACATTTCTTAGCTTAGTGAGTTGACAAGGAAAATCCACCAAGTAAGAAATTGTAGAGTTCGATTGGGTGCCTATAGTAATGTGATATTTGGAACATACTCGTATAAACACTTTTTGGTTCGCTCCTTAGCTCTATTCAAAATAGCTATCCATCTGAGTTCAATAAAGTAGTAGCAGTATTCGTTGATACCTCACTATGATAGTATAAACGATTGCCATTCCCGCATTTTATTAGCTCTGTACAAATAATTTGTACCAGTTGTTTGTTCGAATCGCTTTCTCTAGTAAGATTCGCACCGAGCAATCACAAAAGCACATTTATAATGTACTACTAACACTAACTTACATGTAGCACGTGTCTGTAAAGTGTCACTGGGTGAAGGTAAATAAAATTAAATTAATTATTTGACATTTATATACAATGTGTAGTGAATAAATGGTGAAAAGGGGAAAATTTTAATAAACTTGGAAGTCACGATAGTCTGATATTACAACTCGATGACCACATGCAATATAAGTACATTTACATGAAATATACATATATAAAATAAAGTGTATAGCTTCAAAAATATCTCAGTTATAACATATGTATTTACGAATATACAGTTGTGTACAATATACATATTCTAACGAATGGATTCTAATGAATGGATAGCATTAGAAGCTATAATTTCTGAGGAACATGCACCGTTATTAAAATTCGTAATTTCAACAACAATAATAATAGAGTGCATACAACTAACCCCCATCGTACAGCGTCGGACACTTCCTAGTTTTGATTACAATTAAAGTCAATAAATTTTCGCAAACATTTATCTTTCATAATAATCGAATTACCGAACAAGCTTTCAAATTAAAATACGCAAACGGTAGCAGTATGTACTTATTTTAGGCGACAGTTAACCAGTTCAACACGGCGTATGAGTTATTTTTACACGACTTGCGATTTTGTGGGTGTTTATGTACGTACACATGTACATATGTATGTAGGTACCTACTTGCCAATCCTTAATCAAATACTTCTAATATAATTTAAGGAAATTAGTTTGTACTTGTATTCAAAATCGAACAAATTTCATACAAACTGCTGTCAATGAGCCGAAGCTTCAATATATGTACATACATATGTAAATAATGTCTATGCCGTCGTGTGTTTATATTTATATGTATTTATCGAAATTGGGTTGACATTTCGATTATGGGGATGGTACTCACAAATTGATGTTAGCATGCAAAAAACTCGTTTGTATATATGTAAGTATTTGATGTGTGCAGTTTAGCAGATAAAATGTATGCCATGGATATGTTTGTCAACGATTTTATAAATATGAATGTACATATGTACATACAAGTCCCGACAGGAAATTATGAATTTGAGGCGCTAGAAAATAGGAATTGTTTTCCCGGCATACCTTGTTTGTAGTTTTAAATTTTCGGTCAAGCATAGTAAATGAGCACATCTCGCGAAGTGTCCTTTAGGTTACAATTAAATCATTTTTTATTTTTATTTTCCTATAAAAAATATTCATATATTAATAATTGTATTTATTATGTTTTAATACATATTTAGTTTGGCATATATTAATTTTTAATAATTTGTTATGGCATTAATTTTTGATTTGAAAACTGCTTTCTATCTTTGTAAACCTGCCAATCATACAAATATATGTACATATGTATGTATATATAATTACATCTTATTGACTAATTATTAATATTGCTTTCACTAATCGCACTTATCTTATATTCCAAATTACAACCCTCACAACAACAAAGTATAAAGAAAAAAATTATGTACATATTTGGTAATTTTTCTCACTTTACGCTTCTCAACAGGGTATCCCCAGGAATCGCCGCGTGTACTCTTGGATAGCTACTAATTCATTAATATATTTGAAATGCACATACATACATACCAGTGCTTATGTATGTATGTATGCTTATAAGCATCATTACCAATTAACTTTTGGTCGACTGTATGTACATATGTATGTATATACAGTAGTTACATAAGTTATGTAAACAAAAAGTTAATCCAAAGTAACACAAACACTTAATTAGTCAATTGTAATTGGCAGGGGTTCTTATAGTCATTTGTTGTTGGACAAATAATTTAAGTAACTGTTTCAAGTAGCGTCATAGAAAAATTTTAATGAAAATATTTAAGGTGCAGAACACTTTTGTCAAACAAAATAAAATATTTAAACATCTAAATTTTTTTGGTATATTTTACTAACTAAAAAGTATAAAGGTAATAGTTTAAAAAATCAAGTGAAAAAAGAAAAGAAATTAAAACACAGTTGTTTCAATATTTGCGTACATGTATGTATGTACATATGTATATGTGTTGAATGATGGGTAGGATTATGAATGAAAGTCTTAAAGAATTAATATTATAAACATATTTAGTTTTTTTTTTAAGCACTGCCAGTTTTCACCTTTAAAGCAATTGTCGTTTTCCTATTTTGAATTGAAAAACGTGTTGAGGTCCATGCAGCATACCAATAGCAACGGCCTGGAGAATATACATACATACATTTTGTTTATTTATAAAGCTAGTTAATTCTGCCTGCAACAAGTATACATTACTTCATGTCATCCCAAAGGATAGCGATGGGTTTACAAATTTGGTTCCACTGGTTCCTTTGAACTACCCAAGAGCTGCGAACAAATTTATTTGTTTATTGTCATTATGATTCCATTATTCTCAAATGTGGCATATGTGTATATTAAAGAGCATTGAGAAAATGCAAGACATCTTGTGGAAAGCGTTATTCCCCTCGGTTTGGATTTTACTCGTCTGAAGAACGTCGATATTAGCTGGACATCGATTTCCTTATAATCTCGAGCACAATTACTCATAACAGTAATTTTCCATGTCAAAGGCCTTACATTAATCAAATAGGGAGCTTATATATGATGCTTGATATCCAGCTTAGCAATAGGTGACTAACAGGACTTGTACATACATACATATGTATACGCATGTATGCTAAGTATCTCTATTTTGTAGATTGTAGGGCAATAGGGATAGGACGTATACATACATATGTACAAACATGGTCAAAATAATATGCACAAACACACGTGTGGCTTTCAATCACTAATAAATCAATTTTTTCGAAAAGATTATGTATTTATTTTATAAGCAGTAATCCATGTCAAATTTCGTGAAGATACCACGTTAAATGCGAAAGTTTTCCATACAAGCTTTTGATTCCGATCGTTCGATTTGTATGGCAGCTATATGCTATAGTGAGCCGATCTAAACAATTTCTTCCGATATTACATTATTTCTATGAACAATAATTCATACCAAATTTCGGGAAGATATATCGTCAAATGAGGAAGTTTCCCATGCAAGCATTTGATTCCGATCATTTAGTTTGTATGGCAGCTATATGCTGTAGTTAACCGATCTGAACAATTTCTTCGAAGATTACATTGTTGCCTAAGAAAATAATCCACACCAAATTTCGTGAATATATCTTGTCAAATGCAAAAGTTTTCCATACCAGCACTAGATTCCGATCGTTCAGTGGGTATGGCAGCTATATGCTATAGTAAGCCGATCTGAATAATTTCTTCACATATTACATTATTATCTTAGAAAATAACCTGTGCCAACTTTTGTGAAGATACATCGTCAAATGTGAAAGTTTTCCATACAAGAACTTGATTCCTATCGTTCAGTTTGTATGGCAGCTATATGTTATAGTGGTCCGATATCGGCAGTTCCCACAAATGAGCAGCTTCTTGCAGAGAAAATGACGTTAGCAAAATTTCAAAACGATATCTTAAAAACTGAGGGACTAGTTCGTATATATACAGACAGACGGACATGGCTAAATCGACTCAGCTCAACATACTGATCATTTATACAATAGGGTCTCCGACGCTCCCTTCTGGGTGTTACAAACTTCGTGACAAACTTAAAATACCCTGTTCAGGGTATAAAATGTAAAGTGATTAAAAAATTTATGAGTATCAGTTTTCTGTGCCCTATTTGATTTTTGCTTACTTCTTTCAACAGTATATAGTATAGCAGTCATTATTTTCAATTACTTCAAAAATTCGTTTTAGAATGCAGGAGATAAGTGTGCGGCATGTATGAATTGAAATCTCATACCAGATTTTTGAACAAAATTCCATAAATTGTTTTTATTTTGGAATGATTGCTTCACAATGCATTTTTCCAGCTCCCCCCAAAGGTTTTCAACTGAATTCAAGTCGGGGGACTGACTTGACTAACTAACAGAAGTCACACCGTTGTTCTGGAACCAATTTTTCACCAACTTCGAAATATGTTTAGGATATTGAAATACTTTGGTCCTATTTTTAAAAGTCTAAGACGATTTTCTCCTCTTTCACTATAAAATGTATTGTAATATCGAATTTATAAAAACTGACCCAGATTTGTATTCGTTTACTTCACCAAACATTAAAAGTTTAACCACGATTGCAGACTAAAAGAATGTACTTATTATTTTGACTATATGTGTATGTCTTCTGAGCTGGCGAGATATATAAATTTGGTTATATGAATATGAATCTGAGAATTCTACGTTTTGATCAATATAAAAATTTGTAAAAAAAATTATTTATTTCATTCCATTTATTTTGTTATTGTAGATTGAAAATTGCAGTTAATAAATTATTCATTAATGGTTCCTCAAACTTATTTCCCAAGTCCAACTTTGTTAAACAATTTGTCCTTAGCAATTTGTGCCATTAAACCATGAATTAGCTCTATAGATGCGCGACTGCAATCACGTGTGGCCTTCGATAGTTTATCCTCCGTACGCTTTTCGCTGCCTTCAGCGCCTTTAACAATAAAAATACAAAAAGTAGAATTTCTTAAGTATTATTGTAGCTTTCTTCTTCTTACCTGTAACTACAAATGGTCCACGCACCAAACTCGATTCGCTCTGTTCAAGCTTCTCTGACAAATCGAAAATTTGTCCAGTTGTATAATCAGTATTGGTAAGTAAGCCCGAACTACCCAATGTGTTCACCCAATATTTGTTCCATAACGAATCTAATAGCTTTCTATCTAAAGCGGACTTGAAATAAGTCACTTCAAGTGGATAATATTGTTTACAATGTACGCCGAAATCATCAATCTTATTTAAAGGTATGGTCTGATATTCAGAAGGTTCTTCATTCGGTGGCTTATACCCCTTTGGATACGTACGAAACGCTCCCAAGCAAACTTTGCCTGCCGACACTGTGCGTACTGGATCTACTACAATGGCAACAAATGGTTCTTGATAGTTCTGATTAAGCATTTGTGTTGATACATCAATTCCAGATAACCAACATCCATATCCGGGATGACTATGATACCACCCAATTGCATTTTCCAATCGACCTACTTCTTTGGCTGCAACAATATAAGCAGACATATACTCATAAGCCTGAGATTGGGCATTAACACGAGTCTCAGTGCCTTCAACTGGCAAGGCAAAAGCATCCATGACAATCATTGTATTATCCTCAACTTTACCAAGAAGCAGACCCATAATCTCTAGTGTACCACCTGAACGGGCATGCATTACCATCTTTAGCAAGGACAAAGCCGAAATCTTTATGTCCTTAAAATAATGTGGATCCTTTTCCCATGGTTTCGCATCTAGAATTTGTCGTTGCTGTTCAGCATCATAACGAAAAATTTCATCACATGCCGGCAAAGTTTTTATATTATTTTCCAGCTCCCAAGTTTTACGTGAAGTCTCTGCATCCATATTTGCTTTCTTATTATTATATTTTATAACACAAGTTTTCACAGTTTTCGTACAAATAGCCGCAACAAAGAATAAACAAAATTTGTATGTCAGCTGTAAATTAGATACCTCAAAGTTATGTTCTGAAAACAATGTTATACAAAAAGAAAAACTTACCGATGGCGCTGTTAACAGTTGATATTTTTGTTGTTGTGGGGCACAATACAAAAGAAAGCAAAATGGAGAATACAGAATTGTTAGTAGCTATGTTTCGCTGGCTTATTTCATATTGAATATTCTATAAATACTAATATTAAGAAATAAAAAATAGAACCGTAGCAAAATTGTCCATTATAATAAAAGAATACATTTGTAAATTGTTGTTTATACAAGAAGTAAAAGAATATTTTTCGTAAGATACTGGATCATATTCGAAAAAATAAACCTGTATGCGCTTGTATAAGAATGGAAATATTGAAAAGTCATCGAGCACGCCACTGCTTTAGCAAAAGAGCTCGTATTTCAATTTTATTTGAAAAATTTTAGAAAAATATTAGAGCTGATGTAAGCTTATAAAATAAAAACAAACAGACCTGGCTACAGGGTTGATATTCTTTGTACCAAGATGTCGGTTAAAAAAAATTCAAATAAACGTCATGTTAAAGCTAATAATAAGAAGAAGAGGTAAATTGACAAAGGCAGATAGCAATAGCAAAAGGAAACGAATAGTGAACGAGCGCGTCCCTTTTCTTGTAAAAACGCAGCTATAGAAAATTCCGATAGGGAAGCTGTGACTGGTGAAATAAAATTAATTAATTTTAGAAAATGCTGCAAAATATAGAATATACTGTTCAAACATAAAAAACTTTCAATCTCAGTTTATACAGTCTTAAAAACAAACTTGAAAAGAAGTGCAAAAGTTCAGTAGTCACGAATAGCCAAGAAAAATTTGCTTTCTATTTTTTGCTGCCGCAGTCGGTTCGGCTTGGTTGTATCGGTTTTCGTGTTCACTGTTGTTTTTTTTTTTTGTTACTTTTTGCGAGACTTCTAATGGAACGTTTTGATAATAGATTTAATGTGAATATAGTTTAAATCTAAAATATATAAAAACGGCAGATTATGGCGTTGGATGGAGCTAAATTTATTTGTCTGTCCGATGCAGCAGCTGCAGACGCGACAGAAGCGACGCCGACAGAGACCACAGGGGTTGAAGCCGGCGGCATCGGTGATGCTTCAACATCGGAGAATATAGTAATTGAAGCAAAAGGACGCAAATTTACTGTTGGATACTACATGAACTGTGATTATGTGCTGGAAGATTCTCGTGCAATCGGAGTCCATTGCGAGATACAGTGTGATGCTTTCGGAAGGGTAAGTTGTGAGCAAGTTTAACCAACACTATGGTGACGTTTCGCTGTCGGCACTATGTCAGCGTATGTGTATATTTTTCTATAGTATTGTCAGATTGGCGTTATTTTCAATTGTATATACTATTTCGTAGTTATGGCTATTGGGTCATGGATTTAATTGTTTGTTTTGATTAATTTACAAAATAGGTAACAATTCACAATAATTCCGAAGCACATCCAATAAGTGTAAATGAACAAATTATAACACTGAAGCGGCCTCTTTTGGACGGTAGTCGTATTAAGATCTTGGATAGAACTTTTTTGTGGAAGTTTCCAAAATCTTTAGAGGCATCTGCAACCAATAAGAATATACAAGGAGAAGATGCTACAAGTAACGATACAGTCTCCACACCTCAGAAATTGATAGCGGCACCAGAACAAGCACCAAATTCTTGTCCCGATCTTAAAGTAAGATTTTTCATAAATTATGATGAATAACCTTTATAACTAATAAATACTTACAGCATCATCGGAAAGTCGATAAAAGATTCACAGTACATAAGTGAGTATTCATTCCCTAAATTATAAATTTATATTTTACGGTCTTATGTACATATGTAAATTGTACAGTTACAAATTTTAGTTAATTTTTTTTCAAATCACACACTATTAAAATGGCCCCAATTTTAAAAATATTAACACAGAGAGGTAATTAAAATATATGTTTCGAACAAAAGCATTATTATTAAAATATATATTATATATGTATATTGTATATACTATATATGTATATACATATATTTATACTACAGTATTGGACAAAACTAAAGCACCCCCTACTATGGTTCAGTTCGAACTTAGCTGTTTTCAGGCAATAAAAAATAATAAATGTAAAATTTTTACACTTTTCAATGGGTTGCTTATTAATTTTTATTAAAGCTTTTTATTTTCAGTTTTCAAAATTAAATAAGTTAAAACAACAAAAATATTTATGGTTTAAAAATCAACTGGACAAACCTAAATCACCCCTTTCATCGGTTTGAAAATAATATCTGAAAATTAAAAAAATAGTAGCAAATCCCTTAATTTTGGGCGACTGAAACGCATATTTTAGGCACCGAAGAAATTAAATAATTTACTATGTATCATGTGGTATGCCATTCCAAGCAATTTGTTCAGGTTCTAAAGGTTGATCCTTGGTTTTACAGTTTTCGCTATTTATTTTGGAACTAACGATCTCCCAAAAGTTCTCGTTGGATTTGACATCGAGGCAAATCTAAAACATCAACTCTATAACTTCACAACCAAGTTTTGCAATGCCTAGAGTTATGCTTAGGATCATTGTCCTGCTGGGACTACCATTATAGTGACATACATATCCTTTTCAGCATACGGTAACATCCCGTTTAAAATGTCGTAAACTAACCGGTTTCTTATTCCATTTATTAAATGAATAGGTCCAGACCCGTGCCCAGAGAAAGAGCTCCAGACCATAACATTACCACCGCCATATTAAATGGTCGCAACATAATACTTAGGTTTGAGTCCTTGTTCTTTCGGCCTTCTCACACATCTTATGCCGTCCGAAACTTTAATATTATATTTCGATTCGTCTGAGAATAAAATGGTATTCAATTTCTGAATGCTTCAATCGAGATGAGTTTTCGCAAATATGAGTTTGGCCTTTCAATTTTTTGCTGAAGTAGAACTTTCTGGCTGAACGTCAACAGAACAACTCGGCCTCAACAGCTCGTCTTCTAATTGTTCGTGCATTAACTAGTAAATAAAAATGTTTCTGTATTTGATTGGAAAAGACTGTGGGATAAATTTGGATAACCTGAATGAATCGTCTCTTTATGAAGTTTTTCGCTGTCATCCTCAGCTGGGTCGAGAAGGTACATTGCCAGTTTGCTGAAATTTATTTATTAATCGGGGCACCACTGACCTATTCACCGAATATTTTTAACTAATTTTATGTTGAGATAAACCGTTTTACCAATCACTTATTATTTTATTTGTAAAGTCGATTCTTAAATTCTAAATCGCAACTGTACAGTGACGACGTCAAAAATCTCTTTACAAAATGTCTCAATAATATCGGGTGATTTTTTAAGAGCTTGATAACTTTTTTTTAAAAAAAAACGCATAAAATTTGCAAAATCTCATCGGTTCTTTATTTGAAACGTTAGATTGGTTCATGACATTTACTTTTTGAAGATAATTTCATTTTAAATGTTGACTCATGTGGTTTCAACAAGATGGCGCTACATGCCACACAGCTCGCGATTCTATGGCCATTTTGAGGGAAAACTTCGGAGAACAATTCATCTCAAGAAATGGACCCGTGTTGGCCACTCATTTTAACGCCTTTAGACTATTTTTTGTGGGGCTAATATGAGATGGTGCTTTTGTCCACTCAGATTTATACTTTTGAAAAGTTTTTTGTTTGAAATTTTGTATCTCTAGAATTAATATATACATATGAATGTATAATTGTAACCTATAATAATTGTCCAACTAGTCCTGTTATATTTTTCAAAAATGTTTTATTTATTTTTTCAAATACTACCTTTTTTATTATTTTCATATTAACCCTATAGCAAAATTTCTGAAAAATATTAATAAAAATTGGTTGAAATCAGAAAAATGAGCTCAACACTTTGAAACACATATATTAGAGATCATTATCCAAGTGGTAATAAAATTAGGTCTATGGAATCATTGAAAATGTTGCAGAATTTTTTGGGGGGGCATATTTTATCATTAACACAGGTATTTGAGTGGCACAAAGCATTCAATGAAGGTCTTGAAGTCATCGAAACTGCATCATGCGCATCTTCTACCTCTCGTCCTTGGTGGCGTTAATATCGAAATACATAGTGCTTGAAAATCGTTTTGTAAACATCAGAAAGATACAGTGATGTGCGATGAAATAAAGCCATACATTTTCTGATGATATTATTGCACTTAAATTTTTTTTAAGAATCTAACATGACATGAACTAACTGTAGTTCAGTACTCACATCGTCTGTGTATATTTTCCCGTTACTTCTGAATTCAACTTCGCGTTCATTTTTAACAAATCAGTGAAAATGTGCTATTAACTGTGCAGCAACGTGTGCGTTAAAATAGAGCCAACCGATAAAGTAAAACTTTTAGTGACATTAAAACATATTTGTGCAATATAATTTTCTGGCAAACGTGAGTAAAGGTTTCTAGTTTTTTGATCCTGCGTCACGTTAAAAAAGATCCGTTTGTGACCTCTTCCGCACTCAAAAAACAGTTTTCTTTGGATGTGGATACTTCAACAATTAGAAAACTGTTAATCAAAGAGAGATTAAAGGCTAAAACAGCTCGAAAGGTACCGTTTCTAACCAAAGCAAATGTAAACAAACGATTAAAATTTGGCGAGGATCATGTGAATTGGCCAGCGTGTAAGTGGCGAAACATTCTTTGGTCAGATGAAACAAAAGTGAATTTATTTAACTCTGACCGAGGCAGTCTTACTGTGCGAAGGCCCCCCAATACCGAATTCTGCCCTCAGTATACTGTAAAAACGGTAAAACATGGCGGTGGAAGTATAATGGTATGGGGGTGCTTTTCTAATTATGGGACTGGTCCTCTATTTCGGATAGAAGGTACAATGGATGCCTTGCAGTACACTAGAATTTTGAATGAAACTATGTTGCCTTACGCAGAGCTTAACATTTCGAAGCGGGCAAAAGAATGGTTTAGTCAAAATAACATCCAGTTTTGTAAAGTGGCTCTTAGAGGAAAAAATCCAACAAATAAAGATGCCCTTTGGAAACTAGTGAAGGACGCATGGGAGCAAATTCCAGCTGCTAAGTGCCAGAATCTAGTGGATTCGATGCCCAGGCGTTGCTCATTATTTACTTAAATATTGAAGTAAGATTTAGCATAGTTGCATCGTTTCTTTTAATTATTTCATAAAAATTTTTGATTTCAGGTCATGAGATACGACTGAAATTGAATAATTACTTTTGGCTCTATTTCAAGTCACAGCTGAAATAAGATATACCAATGAATTTTGCATTTTTTCGTTTCTGTTTTAGACTTAAGCTGTTTAATTTGTTTTTTAATATACGTCTCATAAGTTGCTCTTTTTTTCCTATTGAAGGAATAAATGAAAAAAGTGAATTTTTATATGATTTGTTAATTTAAATAATTTCGATAGTACTGGCTCTATTTCATCGCACATCACTGTAGCACAGTATCTCAACATCTTTTATGAATTATTATTATTCCAACATTGTAAACCTTTTTTCCTTTTTTATACAAAAATTTCAAAATATAGCAAATTTCTTCATTATTTTCAATGATTTTTTGAACAACTGTAACTTTTTCCCAACTTTCACGAATTTCATTTTTTTTTGTTGTTAAATGACCAACACTATATGGTAAGACACTATGTGATTGGCAGCACTGGAGATATTCGACTGCAACATCATTAAAAAAAATACGAAACGACTTTTTCGACTACCCAATATATGTACATATTACAAATATATATATTTTTTTGTGTTAAATTCATTTATTTGCAATCTATTTTAGTAAATAATAAGCAAATTTGATAACAAAACCATAATTTGACTTATATTTTTGGTCTCCCATGAGATCAAAAATAATATACAATATAACAATATGTTCTAAATACAAATGTTTATATAAACATTTTAATTATACATTTAATATCGTAGTAACATATATAATTAAACATTTACTTAATTCCTAAATGGGAGATCTAGAACATGTAGTCTTTTAAGTCTAATAGTTTCATTACTATCATCTAATAACATGACTGCCAAAAGATTGTCATGATAACTTATCCTGTGCAAATATGCTGAACTAAATCTTTTAATTTCATCTTTAGCAAAAGGTATATTCAGATCTGAATGAATGGTTTTATTTGTTATGAACCAAGGCGCGTTTGTAATTAATGTTAGAGTTTTCGATTGGTATCTTTGTAGAATTTCAATATTTGAATTCAAAGCAGTGCCCCAAAGTTGCACACCGTATATCCATATAGGTTTTAGTATAGATTTATATAATAGTAATTTATTTTCAAGATATAACTGCGATGTATGCCCAAGTAGCCAATAAAGTTGTTTGGTTTTTATTTTTAATTGTTTATTTTTGGCTTGTATGTGCTGTTTCCAAGTTAATCCTTTGTCCAAGTGCATGCCGAGGTATTTAACGCTATCACTTTTAGGAATAGTATTGCCATTTAAAAGCAATTAATGTAAATAAAACGTGTACAGATTTACTCACGTCAATCTAACCAAGTCTGTATCTTGTTCAATTCTCTTTGCACTAAATTAGTTGCTTCAATTGGCGTCTGGCTTGACGACAATAGAGCAGTGTCATCAGCATAAGTAGCAATTAATACATTTTCAGTTTCTGGAATATCAAATGTAAAGATGGTGTATAGCACAGGGCCAAGAACGCTTCCATGTGGTACTCCTGCATTTATGTATTTTATTACATACATATGTATATGAAAAAAATTTAATGGTTCGCCTTTATATAAGATATATAGTAAATTAAAATTTTGTTTCAATATCAGTAGTTTTTTTTTTAAATTTTTTTCTTATGTGAACTTTAAAAAATATTACGTCGAAATACATACATATGTTGTTTGGCAAAAAAGTAATCCAAAAGAATGTACATTTGAATTTGATATTTGTCAATATTTTATTTCTTGAGTATTGTCTTTTAATTGTAATTTTGAATATTTTATTACTACTAACACAATATGAGGTTTTATCTATCTAAATTTAATCCTTAAGAGTCATAATATGTCGCAAACATATCAGATATTCATTTAATTTAGAATTTTTTAATTAAAAAAACGGTGTTGTGTGTTTTAAAATCAGAGGGAAATAACAGCAATTAAATGTTTTTTTATAAGTGAATAAATCACCTATTAATATAAGCAAACATATTTTATTTCTGATGTCTATGTTTAAAAAAAAAAAAAAAACAATGTAAAAAACGCACTATTTGGTGCTTTAGTTTTGGGCAGTACTGTGTTTATTTACAATGTGGTCATTCAGCATATCTTTCTATATTATACAAAACTTACAACGGACTGATTTTAATGGGTTTATAAGAGGAAAAATGTGTATTTAATTACCTTTTAAGTTCCCTACCTACTTCCCAACAGGGTATGCACAATTTATCTTGCTTTTAAATATCAATAAATAATTTACAAATAACTTTGCTCAAAAAAGTTTGAATTTTGAAAATATTATATTTTTAAAGCTTTGCGTACTGCATCAACTCCGATGAGGAGGGCAACATATCTTCTGATTTGCCAAGTATAAATGAGTCTGAGAAAGTTGAGGAAGCTGCAACAACCCAGTTAGTTACACAAAAAGAATCCATTAAGAAGGACGGAAGGTTTGAAGAAATGTCAGTGGAAGACAAAGAGATCTTGCCAACCAGTACCAAATTACAAGACAGTTCTGATGGCAAAACTACATTAGAAACTTTAAATGCTCAACGACGTAGTATTACACCCGAGCCACAAAAAAATGAGCCAATCATTGCCAGTACCCCCTTGGTAAAATTGGAGGATACACCCAAAATGAATTTAATAAATTATACACAAAATAAACAAAACACAAGTACCGAGAAGAAACTACGTATGCTATCATTTTGTCAGCAATCTGATGTGGTGATTACATCCTTTTCACCACGAGAAACCGGTATACGTATCGAAAAATCGTTTACAGCAGTGATCAAGCCAACATCTACAAGCTCTACCACACCTAAGAGCGTTTATAGCACTCCGAAAAGTATGGTTTCGAATTATGACGACGATGAAAGTCGTGATTTTATTGATTTTTCTACACCTGCAACATCGAAGAAAGGCGCCCGGATACTTGTTAGAAATTCTTCTATGCATTTAATCGATTTGACTACGCCTAGTAAATTGGCACCCCACAGCCCGCGACATTGCCTGATAAATAAAGGAAATAAAACACTACCCAGCCAAGTCAAATTTTCAACAACCTCAATCACCTCTGATAAGTTAAAAGAAGATTCGGAACGAGTAGTGGAGGCTCATTTAGTATCAAAGGCTCCAACATTGGAAACAGCACTCAATAAATCTGAATCATCCCCTCAAAGTGCTGAATCAATTATTAGTGTAGATGAAACTAGTGATTCATCAGCCGCTGTTATTGAAATATCTGAAGATGACTCGCCAGCACCTAGTACATCTTCGCCAGTTCGCACAGACTTTACCACAAAGACACCACAGCGTCCGACCGGAAAGAAACCTTTCACCTCTACACCATTGCGTACACCGCAATCCCTATTGAAACGTGCCATAGTAACAAGTGCTAAAAAGCAAATAAATTCCTCACTGCGAGCTGCGCTCGGTAAAACAACACCAGCTCGTCAGCTAACATCAACGCCGGCTAATAGTAGAAAGCTTGAACCAACTGGTACTGCTGAATCAACTCCGCCAACATCAAAAAGCCGAATATCTATTGACTCACCGGGAAGTGTAGCTGCAGCACAACGTCGAAATATCAGCTCTTTAACACCGCGCAGTTCAATAGGTGCCAGTCCTAACAGGGAACATGTAATAACACCCTCGACAACATCACACACACGCCTTACTCAAAATAAAAAAGTTCCATTTTCCGCGTCTCGTTTAAATACGGCAAAACGTACCTCTCCACTGCGTGGAGTGCGTAAATCCTTCGGCGGCACAACTCTCACATCGCATATTTCGAAAACACGCCGATCGGTTATATCACCACGTAAGCATTCACCAACAGCTATTGCTACGAAACTGGCAGCAAAAGCTCGAAAATCATTTATACCCAACAGTCCAAACAACAGTCGAGTAGCTTCACGTGCTCGCAGCTTGGTAGCCGCAGCGATGAGCCCCAAAAATAGCAATCCAAATTCAACGACGCCTGACATCAGCTCACCGAAGAGGGAGAATGTTCGAACGGTAGACGATACTACCGAAAAAGAAGTTAAGAAAGAAGCTTCTTTGGAAGAGCAAACTGAAGTTGATGAATTAAGTCGCACATTCACAGTCGATGATTCGTTGGAAGCGGTGCAAATTAAAACCTCAAATCCTTCAACATCCTGCGACTTAGACGCTTCTACATCACAAAAGCAGGAAGTGAATAAGACGTTTTCTCCAGAAAGACCACTGACCAGTGAAGACAAAATTGCATTTGACTTAGCTGTCGATGTTGCAGAAACCAGAATTGGATCTCATAAAAGTGATCTCTCAGAAGATTTGAATGAAAAAAATGACGAAATAATTATCGAACACATATCGGAGAGTTTCGCTGAAGTCGTAGAAGCAAACGCTAAAACAGAAGAAAGTCCGAAAACTTCAACAGACATCGTTCAGATCGACAAACAAAATACTATTGAAACTCTTGAAACGTCTACATCTCACTCAACAGAGAAGCAAGCAGATGATGTCAAACCTACTGCCGAAAAAAGTACGATTGAAGTTGATAATCAACAGGAATCAAAATTGATTGAGGATCAGGTTATTGAAACATTGGACGCTTATGAGATAAGCGGCAATGTTTCTGACGAACAGCAGCACAGTATTACAGGAGGAAAAGAGAATGTACTTACATCACCTTCTTCAAGTGAAAAAATTGATATGGAAGTCATGCCTAAACAGTCTGCGGAGTCTCAAGGCACTGCGGAGTTGTTGGAGGAAATTGAGTATGTATTGAATAAATCCGATGAATTGCAGCAACAACTAGGTAAAGATCCACATCCTTCAGACATTGAAGTACGAAACGAATTTGAAGAAAACTCCCGTGACGAAACAGAAAATGTTACAACCAAGGATAATATCAAGACTGTTGTCAATATTAATGCCGAAATTAGTCATCATATAGAACAGGCCGAAGATTCGGAAACAACTACTAAAGATGAGCTGACAACATCTTCCACTTCAAACTCAGTAGTAACAAATTCAAAAGATAAACCAGAAACACAAGAAAATGTGAGTTCCACGGACTCAAACTTTATAGCAACAGAGTCTGAAATAATCTCAACTGACATAGATGATAGTTCGAAACAAACGGAGTTATTATCTATTACATCTAAAGCTTCACCAAGTGAATCTGATGCTTCTACCATTGGAAGCACTTCAGTACAGAAGTCAATGGTTTCCGATGAATGTGAAGCAGGAAATGAAAAAGCAGAAAATACAAATAATATTACAAACCTAGTGAACTCAGAATCGGAAGAAAATCAGACTATCATCCAAACAGAGTTGACCGGAGCTGATGCAGTGGAAGCAGAAACTGTTGCTGAGGCCGAGGCAACCTCTGGTGTTGTAAAAGGTATGGTACACACAACAGTTGAAAATGATGTCAGCAATGAAGAAGGTTCTGTTGATAAATCGAAAATTGATGAAAATGACACTGCAGAAATTCTAAAGGGTGATAACGATACACAAAAAATTGTTGATAAGAATAAAAACAAAGAAATTACGGTGAATCAAACAGAACTTATTACAACTGAGTGCAAAGAAACTGATAGCGTCGCAACAGAATTTAAATGTAAATCGGCAATATTAGATTCCGAAGTGGCAGTTACAACAGTTGAAGATGTGGAAAAAGTTGCCGAAGAAATTAAACTATTATCAAATAGCAGCAGAACGATCACTGTTGAACCGTATTCTAATGTAGAGGAAGAAACAAAACCGAAAGTACAAGATCAAATACCTGCAAACAATGACCGTAATAGTGATAGCGAGAAAGAAAATAACGTTCGTGTTGCCGATGCATGCAAAAAAATGTCTACCAACACTGCCGATGAGACTAAAAAAACACCCTCTTTCGAGCCTAAAACTCCGAATCTCTGTGGCATCCGAGATATGTTACGCACCCCAAAGCAAACAGACTCTACGACTCCACGCTTTGTTGGTTTACGTGACCTTATGTGCACCCCTAAGGCATCAACTAGTGCCGCAGCTGCAGCATCTGCTGTAGAAGCCGACACTGAAGAGTTGATAGGTGTGCAGAAATTGCTAAATACGCCACGTTTGAGTAAAATAAGAGCAGAGACTCCACAAAATACCGCTGAACGTAGCAAATTCACACCTAGACGCAGTACAAGACGTAGAGCTTCGGCAAATCCTGAGCTAACACCTACACCTAAAACCACTCCAGAAACAGACAATACACCAAGTCGCACAACCCGAAGACGTGCATCGGCATCTGCTGAAATTAACTACACCCCACAGCGTATTACTCGAAGGCGCTCATCTTTGGCATTAGACAACGAAGGAGCAGCAGACAAGGTATTGACGCCAATTAAACGTGGTGGTTCGCGTTCTAAACGCCCAGGTACAATAGCTGAAACCCCAGTCGCTGAAGATATGGGTGCAATTATTGAAGAGGAACCTAAAGAATGTGTGCAAGAAACCACTGGTAAGAATTTAAATTGTATTATTAACTATGCACAGTTTTCGAACACACTTTTTTCAAACTTCCAGAAGGCCAGCAAGACATTGTGGAAACTCAGAAGAATAAGGAAGACGTTAAAACTAAAAATAGTGGTATATTTTAAAAGTCTGTATGATATATATGAATAAATAATTATTTTTTTAAACGTTTTCAGTGCAAGACGTTCCTGAAGTTATAGAGGAGAGCATTTGTGAAGAAATTAATATACAGAATCAGGATGTTGAAGAGCAAAAAGAAAAAGTTGTGGAAGATAAATCAAATAATGAGTGTGAGAAGGCAGAAAAACTCGTAAATGAGAGTAAGTTAAATGCAATTTGTGTGATTTTTTGTGTTTTAAAAAATATATATGTATATATTTCATTTTATAGCCGAAGCCATTTGTGTTACTGGGAAACTAGATGAAGATGTCGATAAGATTGAAATTGCAACTGAAAGTAAGATTTTTTACTTAAACTTCTTATAAATAATTTTGAAAATATTATAAAATGCATAATAATTTCAGCTGAATCTCCATCACAACAAACACAAGTACAAGAAGCTGTTGCAGATATCTCATGTAACGTTAACGAAGTTCATAAAGGTAATTATTAATATAAACATAATGCAACACATGTTAAAAGTAATATTTTATGGTGAAAAACAGAAGAACGCATGCAAGAAAGTAAAGACTTAACTACAGATAAAAATGCCGAAATACTTGATGAATCAGATTATGAATACGGAAAAGAGGTCATGGAACATAGTGAAGGTTGGTATTTTATGCCAAGGTTAATTAAGCTACCTAAATATGTAGAACTATTTATGTTTTCTCTAAATTATCTTTGTTTTTTTTTTTTAATAAAATAAATTTATCAGTGATGCTAGATTGGAGATATTTATAAAATCCGAATATATGAGCTTTACTACATTAATTGCATAGTTCTATAGATAATGTATAAAAAATATACATTCTTATAGCTGACATACCAACCTAATTCTGCAAATATGTATATTGCAACCCAATTAATTTTTCGTGAATTCTATTTTAGCAACAGTTTCGACTGACGCTCAGCCGAAAACACCTAAAACTCAACGTAAAACTGTTAGAATTGCGGATACCGACTTAGAAAATTCACCGAAAACACCCGTAATGGTCGGCATGCGTGAGCTACTAAAAACACCGAAAGATGGCGTTGACACACCAAAGTTGGCTGGTGTACGAGATCTGCTCCGCACACCTAAACCTACAATTGACTCATCAACAAACGATATGGTGTATGATGCGGAACAACCAACAGGCTTAGCCGATTTGATGAATACACCTAAAGTTTCGAAAACACACTTTAAGAACGTTGAAGCAACAGATGAAGACGATGAGCCCTCTTCATCAACCAAGGCTCATTCAGACTTTATCGGTATGCGGGAGCTATTGAAAACCCCAAAACACACTAGCACATCATATTATAGCGGTATGCGCGAAATGTTGCGCTCGCCCAAAGCATGCAGCACACCGCAATTGGCTGGAGTCAGGGAACTCATGCAGACTCCCAAACGTACTAAACTAGATGCC
The DNA here is from genome assembly GCF_024586455.1 of Bactrocera neohumeralis. NCBI lineage: Eukaryota > Metazoa > Arthropoda > Insecta > Diptera > Tephritidae > Bactrocera > Bactrocera neohumeralis. The sequence goes on from NC_065919.1 coordinate 6,496,291, forward strand.
GAATATGACGATAAAAACGAGGAACTAGATCAATTTTTCAAAACGCCACGTGCTAAAAACATTATGATTCCAGCCGATCCGGCGAGTGCCATTTTGGAACCCAGTTCGGACTCATCTGCTGAAATTATGATGGCTGCAACAACAGAGTATGAACTACATAGTAACAGTCAACGACCTCTGGAAGAAATCTACAAGACGCCCGTTAGTACACGTTTAACAAGTATAGAAATTGAAAAAGATACAAGTTTAACTGTCGACCCAAGTGAAGTCGAAGTGAATATACCCGAGACACCGGCAGCTATTTGTGATAACCCACCGAAGGCAACAACTAGCAAACGAAATCTCTCCGCTGAAGAGACATTTGACGAAATGGTGGGGATGCGTACCACACTGGATGACACGCCTCCACAGAAGGTCTATGCTCGCAAACAACAATCAAACGTTGCTGTCTCACCCTTCTCAGCAACAGATGTGATTTCTGATTTACCTAAAACCGACATACAGGAATGGGTCGATAATTTAGAACAAGAGCCCGAATCAATTGTAGAAGAACAAGAATTTACTGCATCCACTTCAATATTGAACGCATCAAAGGCAACACATGATCCAATTGCTGCATCGGTATGTGAAATAAGTGGCGTTAATACAACCGAGGAATTGCTGGCAGACATGAGTGCGGTGTCTTCAATGGTTGATCCTTTGCAGCCAAGTGCAAGGAAACCTACTAAATCTTCGTCAACAAAAGTCGTTGACGAAAACGAGACATTGCGGCCGGTTACGCCTATCAGTACCGAAATTAGCGGCATCAATTTGCTTGACCAGACAAATGATTCAATGTTCTCGGAACCATTAGTGGTGAGCGATACGGAGTCAGATCAGTTAGAAGGAAATGGAAATGATAAAGCAGAAACAGAAAGCGTCGATGCTAAAAAATCACAAGACGCGGAAGAAATTCCAATAATGTTTGTTGATAGTAGTGATTCTGAGCCAGAAGAAGATATAAAAGCAACTGAAAAAACTGACACAAAGAAAGCTAAAGTTAAATCTCCAATTGAAAGTGTGAAAATAACACATGAGGAAGAAATCATTGAGTTAGATGATGAATCTACCGGAAACGCGGAACTAACTACCAAACCAAGTGACATTCATGAGGAATTCAGTAACTTCCAGTTACACAAAAATGTTGCCGGTCAACAAATGCGGGCATCTACTCCGAATCGAAGTTTAATACAATCTACAAGGGAGCGCAGGCAAAGTATGGGCGCTGAACAATTCATAACAAAGGTGTCTATTGATTTGTCAATTGAAAAAACTCGCTTAACTAAAGACAAAGATCGGACTGTAATTGACACCGTAGTAGAGGTTGCCGAAGTGTCAGTAGATGAGGCAAATACAGAAGACAAAGTAATAAAAACCGATGAAGAGCCTATTGAATCTTCTCCGAATGCAACTGAAATAAAAAGTACAAATCCAAGTGAGGACGAACCTTCCGGAACAACTACTAAATCAAAAGACAATGATTCTGAATTTTGCAATTTTCGTGCAAATAAGTCAAATTACAACCGGGGAAAGCGTGCGGCGACACCAGATCAAGTCAATAAATCGCGGTCACTAAAAATAATACAAGGTCGTCGGCTAACCCTAGGTGCTGAGCTGCATTTACCCAAAGTAACAATTGATTTTGAGGAAGAAAAATTAAGATTAGAGGAGTCGAAACCGGCCATTATCGAAGAAAACGTAGAAGCACTTGCAACTGAGGTCACAACCTTGGTGTCTAAGACTAACAAACAAGCAAATGAATCGAATAATGCAGAGAGTGTGGAAGATGAAGATAAAGTTAATGTTAAACCCCAATTGGATAGGGCAGAAAATGTGAGTGAAATGGAAGCAAATACATTCGAAACGTCAGGAAAAGAATTTGAAAAAGACACGGTTGGGTCTGATAAGAATTCAGTACCAGATGTGGAAGCTGAAATTTCATTAAAGAACAAAGATGACGTTCAAATTATTGGAAATGATGCTAAATGCTCAGCTGAGGAATCGGAAACTGAGACCATGAATACGAAAAATGTAGAAGAGAATATAGTAGATGTCAGTGAACATGAACGTTTAGTGGACGTTGCAACTGGGACAACTGAAAAGAAATATAATGTAAACAAGGCTGAAAATGTAGACCCCGCAGCCACCGGAAGCAACTTTGACCGGGAGACAACCAAGTCTTCTGATGATGCACCTACTAGAACATTGGTTGCTGAAGAGGAAAACAAATCTAAGAAAACAACAGAAAGTTATGTTTCAGAAATTATAAATGAAGCGAAATCAGAATATATTGAAAATCAGTTAAAAGAAGACTCTGAGGGTACCACCGAGGAAGAAATTACCCCAGCAGACTCAACAAAAGAAGAAAATAAAATATGCAACGAAAACACTGGTGCTGCAGCAACCACAAAAACCATTACGCAAAAAACCTCGGAGACCCCTGATGGAAATAAAACCGAAATATCCATATCTTCAACAGTTCATATAGTCGATAACCCAGAAGTACAATTAACTGTTGGCAACGCAGAAATAAAATCTGAAAAACAATATCTAAAAGATGCGCCTGTTAGCACAATAGTTGAAGAAATTGAAGCTGGATCATCAAAAAATAAAGCAAATGAAAACAGAACTGATTCTGAAGGAGATCATCAAGTCCTCAATAATGTTAGTCTTGAAGTACCCGTGACACGTGAGGAATCATCTGCAGCATATTTAGAAGCTGAAAATAAAATATCATCTGCTGGAGATGGATTCAACGAGAGTGATATATTTGATTTAACCGAAGAGTTGCCAAGTGAAACTCCCACAATTAATACAACACAAGGCCTTATATTTGATTTAATTGAAGAGAATGCCGAAAGTACAGCTGAAACGAACTCTGCCGAAAACCCCACGCCCTACGAACAAAATGAGTATGACGTGACTGAGTCCACAACAGTGTCTATAGATAGCAATACTATCAAAACTTCAGAAGCAACCGAAGCAGACGAAGATAGCGAGAAGATCGTTTTCATCGAAAATAAGAAAGAATCTGACAGATCCGCCGTAGTACACCAGGTAATAGCTTTGAGTAAGGAAGTTTCAAGAGATAACACAGAAGTTTTATCGGACGTTTCGTGTGAAAGCGAAATGTTCGAAAAGGAAGTAAAAACTACAGTTTTTGAAGAACTGGAAGCCTCTATTGATAAAAAGTCGCCTCTCGATGCAAACACAAGTACGGATAATGCAGCTTTTACTTTGGCCGTTTCGACGGAATCAGAATTGGATAACAACGAAATGCCGGAAGTAACACCAAAAACTACCAAAGCTAGAGCAGGGCAAGAGGTGCCGGTCGTAAAAGCCGATATAAACAATGAAGTAGAAGAACCAAATAATGAAACGGTCCAATCTAACATCACAGATGCTGTTAAACCGCAAGTCTCAGTAACTGAACTCCACACTGATGCAGAAAATATTTTGGAAGAACCAGTAACAGAGCCAACTCTTGAACCGCAAGTCTCAGTAACTGACCTCCACACTGATGCAGAAAATATTTTGGAAGAACCAGTAACAGAGCCAACTAAAGTTGGAATTGATTCAGAAATCCCCACATCTACTACTCTTACTGTAGAAGAAGCTGACACCACCGAGAGTAAAGATTCAAATGAAGCCGATCGAATTGATATTGATGAATGTATGGTACCAGAAGTGGGTGTTTCTTCTACAAATTCACCAATAATGATGGAAACTGAATGCGCTAACAAAGAAACAAAAGAAAACAAAGTAATTGAAGAGCTCCAACAAGAAGCAAAACAATTTGAAAATATACAAACAGAAAATGCAGAAATAACAGATGAAGTGAAAGGACAGACAGTAACGGCCGCTGAAATCGTACATGAGCCAGTACAAGCACCAGTAAATCAAGAAAAATCAGAAGTTATTGGAGACAATGAGGAACCTTCATGTTCCAAACAAGCAGGAAAAGAAAATAATGAGACTGAAATTATATCTCTCATCATAGCTCCTTCAATAATATCACGTGCTGCGCAGGATACGGTGGAAACTTTGGATACAGTTAGCGGTAAAGTTCAAGTGAATAAAAGTAAATCATTAATTGAAGATAAAGTTACAGAAGCACAAACTCACATAGATATAGGTGAAAAAGGAAAAACAGATGTAGCAAGTAAAAGTTCAACAACTTCCGAAAGCAGAGGAGATGTTTCAAAGATGTCGGTTGAAGAAACATCAGAACTTAGCGAAAATATAGGGACATTGGAAAAGGAACGAGAAACATCCGAAGAAACACAAGGGCTTGCCAAGCGTAGAGGTCGTAAACCATCTCGATCCAAACCAACAACTGAAAAAAATGTCGATTTGGTGTCCACGACAACAATTGCAAAGACAATATTAGTTGAGGAATTTTCGGATGACAAAAAACATATCCCTGTAACGAGCAAGCATGAAGAATCTTCCGCTGGTATAGTGCAGACGACAGTCGATGCAGCAGTAACAACCTCAACACGCTACAAATCAGAACCAGAATATTATACAAAAGTCAACTACGAGGTATGCATATCGGAGAGCGCAGAAACGGCACTTGATGTTAAATCTGATAAGCATGTGGAGATTGTATTACCAGACCAAAGCGAAAAATTGAAAGAAGATACTAAGTACGCTGATCATTCGGAAATTATGGACAATGTTACAGGTCAACAATTGGCTTCATCTAACGAACTTGATAAAGAAATAGATGCTACTGAAAGTACCAGTAAAGTTGAGGAAGTGCATGAACCAAAGCGAGAACGGCGCACTCGCAAGGGCTCCCAATCCAGTCAATGCTCCACACAAGATGAAGATCATCTTCCGACAACAACAACCAGACGGCGGGGTGGACGTCGACGTGCTGACACACCACTTGAGCTTATTGGAGTCTCAACCTCTGATCCGCCAACAGTTAAGCGTCGACGTCAAGGTCAAGACAAATTGGTCGAGGATATGCCACTAGAGGAAATACAAGAGTTACCAATTGAAGAGACCGAAATAGTAATTCCACAAGAAAATGTTATCGAAGCCGCATCGGAAAATAGTGGAGCAAGTATAGAGGAACATCATAGTGGAGACATTAATAATGACGTCAAGAATTTAGACCACGATCATTTAGAGGAAGTTGTACGTTCCACTACTGGCAAAGAGCAACATGTTGATTCGGAAAATGCCATAATAAAAAGCAGCAACAGCAGGCGCCAACATGTGGCGAAGGCAACAGATGACATCGGCGACCGTGTGGTAAAGGATTTACAACATAGTGATACTGAGGAATTGTCAAGTGTGTCCGCTGCTACAAAACGTGGCAGACGCAAGCCGACACTTTCCGAATCGAGCCAAACTTCAGTCACTTCAGAATCTCTTGGCACAAAACGTCGAAGACGCGGAAATAACGCAACTTCTGATAATTCTAATATTAATGAGGCAAAGGATGAAGCTGAAAAGAACAGTTTGCATAAAATTAAAGAGACATTACAAGTCAGAGAAAATGATGCCACAACTGTGCCGGTGCTGCCTGCCACAGCCAAAGCCGTAAAAGCTGAATTGTTAAGTGAAGCTGAAGTCGCCGTTGAAGGAGCCTCTGATGTAATTAAAACAGAAGTAGATCATAGTACAGGTGCGGATTCTTCAAAACGGGCGGAAAATAAGCGGACACGGAAGGCCATTAATAAGGAATTACCCGATGAAACAAAAGATATAAAGATAGAGCAGTCTCATGATGAAAAAATGGAAGATGTGAAACAAGAACAACCCTTGAAGAAGGTTGCTGCGACAAGTCGCGCACGTGTTAATCGACGTAAGAAAGCCGAAGTAGATGACGACCACCATGAAAAAACAGAAGAACCTGATCTAGTTCACAAAGATGAAGAACCACTGGAGACGGAAGCTCAAACCAAAATTGAAGCGCCCAACCAAGCGGTGTTGGAGTCAACAAATACAAATGCCGACTCTGTAGGTGGTCGGCGGGGACGTCGAGGAGCTGCTGCCGCTGCTACCGTCGCAATAAATGAGGTATCCTCAGCTCATAAACGCAGTGCATTGCGTGGCAAGAGCCACCAAAATAAATCATATGCAACTCGAAAAGAAGAGGAAACCGCTAAGACAGAGTCTAAGGAAGAACAAAGTGAAACTGCTACCGATCATGATGATCCGCAGACTGTTGTTGATGAGAAAAATCCACACAAATCGGTACGCAGACGCCGCATTTCTCTAAAAGAAATGCAACCATCGCACGCTGTTACTGCTGAAGAAGGTGAAGGTGTTGAACAATTGGAAACAGAAGAAGTTGCAGAACCATCGACGAAGGTTGTAACGAAGCGCTTACGCAAGCGTCGGGAGTCGCATCACGCCGATGAACAACCGTTTAATAAGTCTGAAGCTCGAGACGAAACGCCAACATCTGTACCGGCTGAATCTCCAACCGCCACATCAACGAAACAGCGTAGTAGACGTAAACGCAAGGATTCGCAGCAAAACTTGAATGATGAAGCTGTTGGTGATGAACCACCAAAGAAGCGGCCACTCAGTCGAAAGCGGCGCGATTCCTCGTTGGATAGTAGCATTCACGAAGGAACTGGCATTGATATGGACACCAATCATGGTGCAAATACTTCATCTTCCTCTACTACGCCGCAACGTCCACGACGCGCAGCTGCGGCTCAAGATCGCAACTACGACGAGAGTTCTGATGCTGAGGCGCAAGTCGATCTGAAGCGTCGAATCGAGAAAGCTTCACTACCAAAAGCCAGTAACAGCACCAGTGCAGCAACAGCTGTTTCTTCATTGAAGCAGGGAAGTCCCATAAGGGCTAAAACGCCTACAAAGACGATGCTTCCTGCAGCAGTTACAGAAATTACAGCTAAAACAACAAGCACACCTATATTATCTACGGTGATAACCACAAGTCGTGGGCGTCAACGAAAACCCACCGCGCGCGTGCAGCAGTACCTTGAAGAGGAACGCGCTAAAGCCGAGACACCGAAGAAACGTTTACTGCTCGGTTCAGCCGCAGTCGGCGAAACATCCACATCACAGACGGGAGTTACACCTGTACGTCGTACACGAAAGACTTCTACTGTTGAAACAGAAGGGTCTGAAACGGTCCACACAATGGCTCGCGGTCGAACGCGCACCGCCAAAGTCTTACACGTCGCAGAAACTTCAGAAGAATCGCGTTCGGAAGTAGAACATACACATTCCGAGTTGGAAACAACTCACAGCAGTAGTCATGTGGAAGAAAAAGGGCGAACAACAAAATCAAAGGCAACAAAACGACCTCCACGTGGTCGTGGCAAACAGCCAATACCCACAGTACCAGCTGCTACCGTGAAAAGTGAAATTCCCGATGTGCTAGCAACGACAGTTGCTACTCCGACAGAAGCAACACTCTCTGGCACCGGTCGCACGGGACGCGCCGCGAAAGCAGCAGCTGCGGCAGCATTAATAACTGACGACCCAATTGGTTCACATACAAAGCCACGTGGAGGGCGCACTCGACGGGGTGCAGTCACCGTCGACGAAGAAGTACAACCAAGCGATGCTGAAGTAAAGGAAGTACAAACGGAAGCAGTAGTTACGCTTGAAACCGATGTTGAGCAAACAAATAAGAAAACGAGGAAAACTGCGACCGGTGGACGAACCGCTCGAGGCGGTCGTAGTCGCAAAAAACAGCAAGACCTCGAGGATGCCACTTTGCAACACTCGTCGTTGACAGGTGTCGAAACGAGCAGTAATGATGCTTCACATCAACAACCGCAACATCCAATCATCGCAGATGCCGATGATGAGCACGAAGACGATGACGAAATGCTCACAACGGAAGCAGCAGATCTAGAGGTGGCTACATCCCTTGCGAGTGCAAAGTTAACAGGTAAAAAACGTACAACAGCCAGTCGTAAAGTGGCAGCTGCCACGGCCAGCGCTGCAGAGTCTCCAGTACCCAAGCGTGGACGACGTCGTGCCGTTGCCGCTAACACTGAAGAAAGTGATGCCGCCTCACAATTGGATACACGAGCCGAAAGTGCCGCCAGTAGTCGGAGCCGCAAAGTAGTTCGTTTTGACGCGGCTACGCCATCAAGTGTGGCCAGCGCTACGATGTCGGTGGATACAGCTGCTGAAGAAGAGACCACATCAGCACCAGCTGCGCCAGCCAAACGTGCCACACGCTCACGCCGGAAGTGAATGGCAGTGGCAGAACAATAAAAAACAAACATATAGAATTAGCAATGTTTAGTAACTGCGCTTATTAACACTTGTTTTAAGCATTTACAATTGTTTCCATTCTCATTGACTAACGGTACAATCTTTAAATTTCTAAACAAATAATGCATATGCTTTGGTGTAGTTTATACTGTACACTATTGGATAGCGCAGCAGCATCTAGCACTACAATCCATACTTTCGAGGTTTTTGTCATCAATCAATTAATACTAAAACTTCGATTGCATTATTATTTTTAAATTTTTCTAAACTATAGATTTCTTAACTTTTTGTATTGTTTATACGTTCTATTTAGATTTCCTTTCACACTTCTTTTTGTATTCCAATTAAAATTAACAAGAATTGAAAAAGACAAAATTAATAATTATAATGAAATGCATATTTGTTTTGCCGTCGGCATTTAGCGTAGTAGATATACATATATACACATATTCTGCCGTAAATACAAACTATGATTAATACCAACAAAATATATTGTACTTTTATGTCTAAAAAACATCATAAAAAACGAAAACAAATAAAAAATAATCGTATAACAATTTTATAAAACATACTTTTTATTGAAATTATGTAAAATGTATATTGCGCAAGTTTGTATGTTTATTTATTGTCATTAGGTTTGAAAATTTCAACCGCGTAGAGTTATAATCCTCACTATACAAGCGTGTTTGGGTCTAATATTTACCAACCACCACCAAATTACTTGTAGCACTAAGTCGGAGGACCAAACTCCACAGGGTCTCTCACTAGAACCGGTAATTATATAACTAATAATATTGGATATTTAAAAAAAGGCATATCCCTTTGAAAATGTTTCAATTAGCAGTTACTGCTACGGAAAGGAATTAGCTCTGATTTTCAAAGCCAAAGCGGAGGAGTTCAGAATCGTTGTAAACATTGAAATTAGAGAAGTATCTAGTATACGTACTATATTTATGTGGACATAAAAGAGATCTGATTGTTGAAGACGATGACGCAAAAATTTTTACCATAACAACCACGCCAAATATTTTCGGCGCACAGCATAAAATTAAATAATATAAAAAACCTTTGTCCGTAAATTGTTGTACAGTAGTTCGTACCACTCAGAGTTAAGAAGCCTTCATACCTTTCTAAATAGCGATTTTATTTGGTTTGCTTCGCCGGCAATTGGAGCCTCCATATAAAATATAATGCAGGCATGGTATTGGGTAATATTCACATAATATAAAGAAACCGTAGTCAACGGGAACCGGAGTGAATTCAGATCTATGTTTAGCTAAGAAGTACTGTGACATATTGGAATATACATGCAAGAACTATAGAATTTTGTTTTAAACCAAAGCTCCTGAAGTGACTACTGATTAAAAAGGCACAGCTCAGAAGTTTAATACCGTATGCAATGAATCTCATCAGCAACGCCCGTTATATATTAATCAAACTTACTTTATTTTTTCTTTTTGACTCTGGTAAATAAAAATGTATTATCTTTATTACTTAATAGCTTCTTTTACATATAGGGACTTACATACAAATATTTAATTACATACCACACGTGATTGAACTTACATACAAATTTTTGGTATAACTAGACATACATAAATGAAAAGTATATATGTAAATTATTTAACAGTGGCAAAATATTTTTGAAGCTTCTGTTGGTTTTGTGCATTCGAAAAAGTCGCAAATAAAATATGCATAAATCATTGAATACTAAATTAAAAAAAAAATACTTAACTAATATAAATTATATAACAAATATAATAATAGAAAAAACAATAAAATAAATAATACAATTTACAATTAAAAATGTATACATAAATGCATATGCAGACAGATGCATATAATAAAAAAGTAATTGAGAAACGGTATACACATACATAGTGGATGCAAATTGTATAAAATAAATTATTAATTAAAAACGTATATTATAAAATTGTGATTCTTCAAACATGAGGTATATCACCGCTGTTGTACGAATTTAGTACAGAAAATAATCATTGTGCTTAGTTTTATCGGTTACAAAGAAATGATAACAGATAAATATTTGCAAATTAAAATTTATAGAAAATTAAATAATCAAATATACAAATTTCGTAAAGTTTCGTTAAAAAAAATAAATACCGCAAATATTAACTAAAAAAGCCGATATATCTACATTTATTTGGATTTATGTTTATAATGCTAATTATTCGCAGTTATTATATTTCTTTAATTTAATATTTTTTCGTTCGTTTTATTAAAAAAAATAGTTTGTACGCAATACTTTACAGCTTCTTATGTGATGGCTTTATGTAGAAATAAGCGGATTTGCAGCATAAAAATAATTAACTTTGATAAAATTAATGATGAAATAAGTAAGAATGGCTAATCTAAATGCCAAGTCAATATGTGCATCAATTTTGTGATGGCAGCAAAGTATTTGTAAAAACACACTTATAATATTTATATAGGTGCAATATAAAATTGTAGGGACGGTGTGGACTCTACTTCTTCAAGCAGGTATGAAGAAAAATAATAATAAAAATACTTTTGTATGTACAAAAGTTTCATGTACACATGGAAAGTCAATAATTTGAATTAAGCTTTCATTAGCAGATGAGGTTCAGAGCGTAAAGAATCGGTTAAATATTGGGTTTTCATCGTCTTTTGAAAATAGCGTTTCTCGTTGGGTGAATTTACATTATATACTAGTGGACGAACACCTACGTTCCGCCATAACTCAGCAATGTGACTGTAAATAAATTAATATTTGATTGTAAATGATGTATTATTAAGTTTGTCGCATTAACGTACAGATTGAATTCTTCCTTGTTGACAAAAACAACACTAATTCCGATTACAGGCGCAATGATATTACGAAAAAAAGCGCCATAAATCGATGTTATGAGTGTTGACGCCTTCAAAAGTGCCAATGAAAGCGATTTCTCCGTCCAGAGTCCGCAAATCAATTCCGGTCGTGATTTACGTAACTGAAAATGTATTAGATTTGCTATTAAAGCACAAATTAAAAGATATAACAAGATAACACGTTAACTTCGGTTGCACCGAAGCTATAGAAAAGTTTGCATTCAAGAACATAATTTTGATCTGTCAATTTGTTCGATCACAATTTTTTTTACAGAGTGTACCTTCAGTCATATTAGCTAATAATCCATGTAGGATATCATGAAGATATCTCGTCAATTAAAAAGTTTTTTTTACAAGAACTTGATTTAAAGCGTTCAGTTTGTGAGACTGCTATATGCTAAAGTGATCCGATATAGGTTTCAATAAATTAGCAGCTTCTGGTGAAAAAGGACGAGTGCCAATTTCAAATCGATATCTCAAAAACTGAGAGACTAGTTCGCGTATATTCAGGCAAAAGGACACACAGACGGAGATGGTTAAATCAACTTATAGGGTATCCGATATTACCTTCGGGTTGTTACAAACTTCATGGCAAACTCAATATACCCTGTTTTGGCCATGCTATTTATATCACTTTACCTGATAAATAGCGTATGGTGAACGACTAATGAGTATTGTGCGTGATGTGAATTGTGCATTAGATTTGATTGCAGCTCTCAACTGTTCCAACATGCGTACACTGTTGTCCAAAATGTGTAAAAATATAGTTATGCGGTGTTCTTCCTCCAAAATTAGCAATAATTCTTTAAGCGTAAGTATTTGTTCAGCTTCAAATTGTGAGCTACAAAAAAAAATAAGCCATCTTATACAAATGTTTGTACCATTAGCTACTTGCTAGCTTACCCTAAAGGATGTAGCTCTGTTATATTCAATTTGCGTAATTCGTCCAATGTATATTGTGCAATACCACCTAACAATCCGGCTCGTTCTAAAGTTGTGCGATTTACTATCACTATTTCACCACACGCTGTCAAACTGGCCTCCAGCAGTATGTTTCGATAGCCACGTGCGACACACTGGAATACATACAAAGGTGTACATATTATATGTTATTAAATGCATTAATATTCTTGCATAAAGTATCGCAGGATATAAGCCGGTTATATTGATTTTTCATTCTCATGTTAGCTGATGCAAATTTTGTGGTTATTATGTACCTTTTTGATTGCTGCTCTGGAGTTTTCGGGAGCATCATAACCCGCACCGCGGTTAGCTATAGGCCAGTAAGTTAGTTCTTCCGGTGCACAACCGCCAAGTAATCTAAGCAATCGTTTTTCATCCGGACTACGTAATTTAGCGAACTTAGAACCCACACAAGCGACCATCAACACCAACGTCATCCAGGGGATACAGGCCGAGGCAAGATTGCAGGCAAACCAAAAAATATTAAAGAGCAGGGAAAGTAGTCGCGCCGAACACCATAACAGTTGGTAGAGCATTTTCAGCAGCGTCCACAATACGTTCAGGATTCTCATTCAGCTGCATATATATGTATGTATAAATTAAAGCAAATTGCACTTTATTGTATTATTTTCACTACCTTACCTGGTACACGTAAAACTTAAGTTTGCCAAACTGTATCCAAAATTGTGGCACAAGTTTATTTGCCACTCCCACTCGCACTAGTCGATCGTAGTTGTTAGCAATTTCTATTACCTCCTTTCAACTTCCTGCTAATTTATTGCACAGTATTCCCTTTCGACACGTTGTACTTAAATTGCTATTCCCACCCTCGAATTCAAAAAAACTTGTCAACCTTTAAAATCCGTTCACAGCTCCAAAGTAACTGTTAATTTCTGTTGCCAGGACATTCCACTATTAGCCGGTTTCTACACAATACACACCCTGGTTGGTAGACATAAATGACCTTATTCTCTAATCATTCAACTTTGTTGTTGTTCGTTAGGCAAATTTACTAATAAGAACTAAATATCTTAAAGATAGACAAATCAAAAGGGTCTAATAAGAACGTATGACAGTACCAAAGCAAAAGTTCTGATAAATAATATGTAAATACAAACATCGTTCGCCTCGCCATATAGACCGTCAAAAATATTCAAAAATAAAAAATGTGATATATAAATGAAAAGAATAATAATAATTAATTATTGATCTCTGCCTCAACTTTAGTTTTTGTATATTCAATTATCACATAGAATCACTTTTAGCTAGTTTCGTTAATGATGGGAACAATGTTATAATATTCAGATTAAATTTCAAAAATAAAAAGGTAGCACAACCCAATTAGTTGTAATGACGAAATGACCAAAAATAAGTAATTTATTTATATTTACTTGTACATTTTTTTTAATTATTTAACAAAAATACATAACCCTATTATAAAGTACAGTATGAAAGCAAATTCAATAAGCGAATATGAGTGCGAAACAAAAGCCACTCAGCTGAGAAGTTGTAGAGAAAGTAAATCCGCGTGATAAGGGCAACTATATGTGAGATTTATTGAAAACAGCTGAAAGGAGGAGACATATTAGAAATATAAGAAAAACTCCAAAATGAATTGTGATAAATCAGAGTACATAAGAAAATAGTCACAATCGCAGTAGTAAAATTTTTTGGAGAAGTTATCGCGAAGATTTAATTTTTAAGTACGCAATTTGTGTAAAAAAAAGTTTTCATTAAATATATAGTAAAAACTAGTGTGTTTGTAGAATCTGTTTCAAAGAAAACAATTGAACGAGCATAAAATGCCACTCAAGGAACGCAATATTGCCATGATGGGTTACAGCTCTGTGGGTAGGACATTAGGGTCGCTCACTTCCTGAATTCCAGATAGCAGAGATAATATAACAAATCCCCGTCGTACATTAATTTTTTATATTTATGTCGTAATTATTTATATTATCTCCTGAAATCTGTAAAAACAATGCGTATTTATATATCTATGTGAATACTCGAATACATTCTTTCTGATTTAATATGGATCTTTTGCATATTTGCTTTCTCTTACATTTTTAATTTTACGTTCCTTCGTTGGGGCTAATGATCTACGATGTCTTTTGTTGTTGCCTGTAACTGCCTAGGCAAATCATCATTGTGCATACAATTTGTTGAGGGTCAATTTGTGGACTCCTACGATCCGACAATTGAGAACAGTAAGTACATATACAAATATTGGAAAATTGTGAATCATAATTAAAAGGTTAGAGTTGAAGAATATATCAATATGGATGCAAGGAATAGTCATATATTATTTTTAAAGCATGAAGATACGCACATGTTTCTTTTACGAGTAGGTTACGCAAATTTTTAATGAATGACATCGATGTGCGGTATGTGATTAATCTTTAATGTTATCGCTGTGACTGTTGACCTCGCCTAAATGAAATAAGTACACTCTAAATGAATTGTTTTACGTTTTAAATAGTTAGGTATATAAAATGTACAATATAGATTTGCATTTTGTCATTACTTTATTCGCAACAATTCCGTACTATGTAACTCGCTCATGGCTAATTTCAATAACTCAGAAATAAATAACAATAACAATAACAATGTGAAGTTGTTCGACGAGTGATCGGCTGTATACTGTATACCAGTTTCTTAAAAACCTTGAAGAAAATTACGTTCTTGGACTTTATTATTCTAAAATTCTTATACCGTAATTCCTAATTTCTTACTTAAATTTTTGTGTTATTTATAAGTAAATGTAAATATTGGGCGTAATTTATAAAAAATAAGCGATATATATGTACATACATATGTATGTATGTATACGCAAGTATAGACGTGAGCGTGGAAATAATTTTGTAGGAAATTTAAGTTAATTACATATGTATGTATGTTTGTATCATGATTCTATAATTGAATCATGGTTTGATTATTAGCAAATTCATAAGGTTTATAACTTTAATGATTTTCATCCGCATTTAAATGTGTTTCTTGTTTTGAAATGTCGTCCGTCTAGGCAAAACCAAAAACTTTAAATCTCAAAGGGATACTAACATAAAACCGAAATCTAAAATATACATATGAAAGTAAATCACTATGAATTATATTATCGTGAAGCTACCACAATTATATTACAAAATTTTGTTGTATTGGAAAATATATACATACATATAGTGGCACAATTAATATACCACACAATATATGTATCTAATTACTTTTTCTCTCATAGCCTTTACGAAAATAGCTCGAGTGAATTCGCAGGACTACGATGTCAAAGTTGTTGATACAGCTGGACAAGATGAGTACAGCATATTCCCTGTGCAATATAGCATGGACTTCCACGGATATGTTCTTGTCTATTCGATAACCAGTCAAAAGTCTTTTGAAGTGATCAAAATTATCTACGAAAAGTTGTTGGATGTAATGGGAAAGAAATAGTAAATAAAACAATATACAAATTTAGTTTCTATTTTCTTTACCAAATACCATACATGTATTATTTTGCAGTGTACCTGTTGTATTAGTTGGAAACAAAACCGATCTACACCAAGAGCGCATGGTGTCTACTGAAGAAGGGCGTAAATTAGCTGAATCATGGCGAGCTATATTTTTGGAAACTTCAGCTAAGCAAAATGAGGTAAATAGTCAAAAAATTATATTTTAATTTGTGTTAAAAGTATCACATTTTAGTCTGTTGCTGACATATTTCATCGACTTCTCATATCCATTGAGAGTGAAAATGGTAATCCACAGGAAAAGAGCAATTGCATTATTTCGTGAGAGCATTCAGCCGTAAATAACTGGTCACAACAAAAACAACGCCCTATTCCAATTTCCACTGCAGCATTAATCTACATAATAGCAGCAGCAACATTAACTGGTACACCTAAAACATTAAATAAGACCATATCACAGTTGATCAGTGCGAACGAACTACAGAAGGAAGCGCTTCATGGAAAGCTGCAGTGCATTGTAGGCGTGGTTGAAGCCGTGGTCGCGTATATGTGTGAACTATTTGAATGCGTAGGTGAGAATGTGTGTGCGAATTTTTCTTATAACCCCCAGGGTAGCTGCCAAATTTTATGCTTGGCACTATCGAAACAAAACATGATTCATAAGTAAATAGGTAATTCCGCGAATTTCACTGCATCGTTTAGCGTTGTAGATTGAAAGTTTAAAGTAATTAAAGTTATCACATTTAAAAATACTATACTGTATACTTGATTGAATATTGCACATTAAATTTTACGTTGCTTTACTTTACAAGAGACTAACTTCATTCTCTTTTACTACAAAACTAATAAATTTTACAGAATTATAATTTTTTCTTCGGCAGTAGTTATAGTGTAAAATATTATTTTTTATATTAAATGTAGTTACATTTTAGTCTCTTGTATAATTTTTTCAATGTGTATAATTAATGTCAACAAATGACTTTTACTAAAACATCATTTTCTCAGCTATAAGGAATAAAAGAATAGAAGCATAGAAAATAAAGAATCATAAGAACAGAAATAAAAACATAATATAATAGTCTTTGTTTCAACTACTTCAACAATAGAACAATAAACTATTAAACATGGTCATTGAAATAAATTAAATTTAATTATGTTTAAATGAAACAATTTTATATTTAAGTTGAGTAGAATTAATTATTTATTGTTAGGATCTCCTAACTTTTTTCATTAAACACTTTAAATATGCTTATATAATTCTTTTTTTTTTTTAAATTATCAAACTTAAACATGCTTGGTGAAAATAATTTTTTTATGTGAAAGAAACGACTCCTTAAAAATTGGAATAAACAAAATATATTTGAATGTTTTATAGATTAAAAAAACTTTGTGTAGAGAACTTATTCAGCAATATATTTTATTTTTATTGATTAATCTTTATATTTTAGTTATTCAAAAAGGGAAAATATTAAATTTTATACCTATGCTCTGTGTCATTAATAATCTAAGAAGGTTTGTTCTATCCATTGAAATAGGAAATAAAATGAATTATTACTTAAAACTTTAACTCTTTCAATACTTTTTTAAAGTTGCGACACTAGAAACTCGAACTACTATGAATTCTTGAATCGGCAATAGAAATCAAATTTCCTTCAATAACTCGTAGTCCCTGGAAGTTTTTTGTGGATTATGGTGATTTGAGTTAGGGGAGTTCAACTATATTTCATTTTAAGAGAAATTTGGACGAATTTTTGATTAGTTGCTTGGCAACCCTAATAAATGACTCACAGCAAATTTTTGCTCGTACTATCTTTTAACTGCCGTTTTGTGTGAAAGAAAGATGAAAAACATATATTGCTTTCATTCTAACATATACAATTGAAAGGGTATGTTATATTTGTCTTGTTTGCTCAACAAACAAGGCAATTGTAAAAAGGTAATTAAGAAAATGTTTCATATAATTGCATTTTTGAAACGACACAACACGAAAGTGCTATTGTTGCGGATGTGTGAAAAGATTTTTATGAAGTTAATGAAAAATAATTTCTACAAGCTGCAGAATTATAATAAAGGAAACATATTTCCATAATAACTTACAAGTTGTGAATAGTGTCCTCTATTAAGTTAAGGTCAGAAATTGTATTGTACAATGTTTTTCTGGAAACCACAACATTAGTGAATTTAAAGGTGTAGTTGTCATTGTGACGAATTATTTTTGTATCCCGAATGCCAGAGAAGTTGCATAAATTAAAGATATAATAAAACGGTACGAAAACATCGAAATTCATTTTATATAATTTAAATAAGGCTTAATTTTTGGATCATAATTTCGTGTTTATTCTACCGCGATATAAATACAATCAGAATAACCACCGCGTATAATCGTTGGCGATTCCATCAACATTTTTGTGTCGTTGCTGCTAGCAAAACGCAGCTGTTCGTCATCAGCAAAGCGGGCGGGTAAAAAGAGGTTCTTTATTGTGTTGTTGCTTTATAGAATCGAATAAGCCTTGTGTGCACAAAAAGACAAGTTTTAAATATATGTGTGAAGGGTATAAATCAGTTCCGTTGTCCTGTGGATGTTGGTGTGCACACATCAATAGTGAAGTGTAACAGGTATGTATAGTTCTTGAGCTTAGCGATTTAAATTCTGTATTTGTTCTTAAAACATCTTACCCTGTTTTGGCGAGAGTAATATGTTAGCTGTCATCGAAATATCTTAACGGTAGGCCCAATGAGGTAATTAGTATCGTGCGAGACTTGTTGCATGTGCAATAATTTGCTTATGAAGTTAGCATGGACTTTTTCGAAGATCTAACTACGTATCGATGGAAACATGGAAATTAGTCTAAGTTAATCATACAATCAGGATGATCGGAATCAAGAGAGATATCTTTCCCAAATTCTGTTTTCTAGCTCCTCGGGCGTTGCTAGTTAATTAGCGTAAACCTTTGATTTAATAAACCCCCGGGAAAATAATCTAGAGTAGTTTAATGGCCAATTCAAATAGAAATTTTGAGACATTTGTTTAGACAGAAAAATACGACGTACGATTTTGTATGAGTACGTTCACATATAAAGTTTTTGACGCGAAGCCAAACAAAATGTTGGACTACTTCCACCTTTTTACGCTTTGCCAAGCCACAGTCGGGATTTATATTAAGGAAGAGACTAAAAGTAAAGCGTTGTGAAGGGAAGTTTTATATGAATTGGTCGTAAACATTTCTCGAATTAACTCCAAATTTTGCACGCAATGTTTCCATGTTTTTTTTCGGGTAATGTCATATTTAATCATGTTGTATAATGTGACATGACGAGATGGCAAACCTTACGGAAAACACTGACAAAATTTGACAGAGATCGGTAAACAAACATGACCGCCACGAGCTGTCAAAATCACATAATACCTATGGGTAGACGCTGTATAACTATTCCTAAACATGGAAGCAGCATGGAAGTGAATAAATTGTACTGTTTGAAAACCTGTTAGTAATTTGTTTTTAATTTATCGTTTTTATTCGTTGTTACAATTTGCCTCAATTTTCTCATCATGGATTAAAGTGTATATACATTTATAAATACTATGTACATATATAGATAAATTGTAGATATGTCTGTTAACATTTACATTCGTTTTTTGTTGGTTAGTGTAATATTTATCTTCGTGTTTCATGTATAATATCAAAATGTAGATAAAATTTGCGAAATGAAAATTAGAAGCAGTCGAAGTAAACTTTAACAACTGATGTACAGTATTGGACAAAACATTTGCAACTGAAATATGATTATGAAAATACTGTCGTTTCACAGACCATAATTGCCGGAGACTTTATTTTAACTTTTTATTAAATATTGGATGTTGATTAAAGTAAACAAAACGAATTTATTAAAATTTCACAGTTTTTTATTTAATGTAATAAAAATCGATGTAACATCTATAGTACATATTCAATAAGAAAAAAACAACTGAAAGAAAACGGCACATTATTTTTAGTAAAATAAAAGCAAATCCTTAGATTTTGTGGCAAACTCATTACTGTTGTTGTTATTGTAGTGGCAGAATTCTGTTGAGTTGACAGTCCTTGATTGGTTAAAAAATTCGGGTCAGTTCCGGTTATGTCGACCCGACTGTTGTGGGCATGGTCAAACTCATTACTCCCTATCACTGCTTTAAATCGCCATGGCAATGAAACGATGAATTGGGGTATATTTATCCATATCTCAGAACCCTTTTTTGGAAAAATTGATCAGTATTTGCCACATTACTGCCATAAATTCTCTTTTTTACATTTTCCCAAAAATTTTCTCCCCAAATCAGAAGCAGAAAGCATCCCCAATCTCCTTTGCCAATTGCAGCTATCGTTTTCATGAAATTAATTTAAGTCATTTTACGTTGTATGTTTGCTTTCTCGCTGTTTGTTTTACGCCGATGCTTCCAAAGGTGAATTTAATTAGTACAATTGCACATGCCTATTTGCCTTGACAGTTTCTCATTGTGAATTTCAAATATTGTTGCTTTCACTTCGTACCACACCCCCTCGCCATTACTTTATTTTTACAGTTCACTTGTTACTTGTACCATAGGTTGCACAACACTGTTCGTTCATATTAACAAGAACGGTATCACTTAGGTATTGTACGATGCAGCTCCCACGCGCGTGATTTTTATTCCTTTATTTTGAAAATACGCTCAAGAATTTATCTTAATTGCTTTAACTGTTGTCGAAAGTTCTATTGTAATTTACATAGTTTTCATATCTCGAGTGTCGGTTAGTGCCTGTCAAAATAATTAGATTATGATCTGTTATATGTATCTACTTAATTTGATAGGAAAATCAAAATATAAAAAACTTTAATAATTGCTTATTGTTTCTTTCCATAATCATTTCGGGTGAGAACGGCCTCCTTTTAATTTGTCCCAATAGACGATATGTAAATAGTGGAAATACATGTAAAAGTATATAAATATGCCGGCATTTCTTCAAGTGCTTTTAACTTTTTCACCCATGTTTATGTTATGGTTCTTTTTTAAACGATTTATGTGGTTTGGTAAATATACATATACATATATTATATATGTATAGGCAAGTTTTACTATCATCATCGCTCCATTTACGCTTAGTTTTTTTTTTTTTATTAAATTATTTACACATGGAAATGTTTGAGTTTTTTTAAATATATTTCATGTATTGCACGTTTGCACGACCTTGAGATGCATCAACCACACAAACAATTAACTCACTGTGAATTGCCGTGTGTCTGCATATTTGTAAAAACTTACATATATATGTATGTAGTAACACATATGACTAGCAATAATCGTAGAGCTGCTCACAAAACCTACATTTCGTTGTAATACTTTTGTTTATGTAATTAAAAGCTATTTAAGTATTGTACTTATAATTAGACATACTATGTGAAGCGCTAAGGTATGTATGTATATATGTATGTATATAAATGTAATTTTTATAGTAAAATACATGTTTCTGGGCCGTAAAAATGCAAAATTAAATTTAAAATACTTCTATTTTACATTCCAAAAATCAGACATGAAAATGACTTTGTATCGCGAGGTGAAAATGTATTCACTCAATAAACCGAATTTACAAGCTTTCCCCATTTCAAACATACATAAATATGTACATACATACATATATACATAAGTTTTAGTATGTTAGTTTGTCATAGATTTTATTTTTTCAAGTTTTATATTCACTTTTTTCGCTAATTTTGTGTTTGGCTAATTGTCGAAGTTCCATTTACATAATTACCGTTTTTTTTAACAAAGTTGGTAGTAATTATCACACAAACACTCAATTTTTAATTATCCACGATAGTTTTGAAAAGCGGTTTTACAGATTTCTACTTTCTCCCCTAATATATGTAAATCTTAATTCTTATTTTTTTGCTTCTAAAAACTCCTGGAAATGTACATAAGTATATGTATATATATTGTATATTTTTTAATAATATATTGCGATGTAAACAAAATTCCGCTTTCGTCATTTTAATACTACACAAACACATCCTACATTCGTATGTTAGCAAATATTTAGTCGCAACAGCATGTACGAAAGAATGAATGTCAAAGCCACCATCCAACCCTCTATACACCTCCCTAGTTCTACTTATGTACAAAAAACATACAATTGTACATACATATGTTCAAACATTTCATTCGTTCTTATTTTCCACGTCGCGAATTTGTATGTGTTTTATTTAAAAAATGCAAATAACCCGCGATACCCGTGCCCGGCACGATGGAACACGAGTAAGTAAAGTGACAGACCAGTCAAACAATAGTCGGTCGGCCAAATTACATGCCTGTATGTCGCTAGCGGCAGTTGACGATAATGCAATGGCCTCAAAAACCGGAATGTGTTATCAGAAAATAGGCAGCAATCAAAGAAATAAAAATATGTATACATATGTACATATATATAAAAACAAAGAAAATAACAAAAATAGTCTATACTTGTATATATGTACATACATTTATATTTTTATTCATTATATTATTTGAAATCGAGTCTAAACAACCGATAAAATTTGGTAAGATGGGAAAAATGTCTAACATTTGAGTGTGTGGAATTAAACGTCAATATCTTTCTAGTGGCGCATAAAATGCAGTCGATAACAGTATAATTTTTAGAAAACAACGAATGAATGACAATTATGCCAATAGCTTCCGTCGAACCGGACGGCACCAACGCAAGACAATATATTTGCTGTGATCATTTTGAGATTGTCTCAAAACACCATGACTTTAATAAGCGGGAACTATAAATTGTACACAATTTTCTTGACAAATTTTATGAAATCTTGTTCGTTTATCAGAGATAATTTGAAATATTACCAAAATTGTCCATGTCCGGTCATTGGAACTTACTTCATGTCCGGTAATAAAAACTGGCTTAATATGCAAATAATAATAAAAACGTTATGTTCATGAAATTCGTTCAGTTATGGGAGATGTCCGGCTATGAGGACTATCCGTGATGGGAAATTTCGGTGCATACGTCTTTTGGATGAAGGAGTGTGTTTTAGTGATTTTTGTACCAGAAACAACGCCACAATCATGTATCGGCTCGGCCCTCTATTTCACTTGATTAAGTTCTGCGACTGTTTTTGTTGTTTTCAATACAGAATAACCCTTGATAATAGAGAAATGCGTAAATGATTGAATACGCATCACGAATCTAAACATCTGTTACCCAATTGATTTGCCCTCAAGAAGTCGCAGTTGGTGTGATCAATCAAATCAATATAGAGGCTCTAAAATGATTTATTTGTCATAATTTAAATTGCAAAATAACAGTTTCAATTACGTCGCCTATCGGTCATTCCCACTAACTCGTAAACAAACGTACATATCTACACAAATTTATTGCATAAATATACCATAATATACATACATATACATACATTTTATATACCTATATATGTATGGGTATATATTAAGTAATTTTATTATAGTGGCGCCTATTGTGTCACCAGGGATCACCTCTCGCGTTCGAGTATTTTATTTCATTTGCAAGCTGTTGTCTGGCCGCACAATTTGTTGGGGTGTTTTCTCCTGATAAGGGGTGTCATAGCTAAATTTATTGGTATTCCTATCTCGATAATAAATATTTTCTATAAACATAATCGAAATTGCGGTGTAAAATCCCAAACACAGGCGAATTGGTGCGCATTTCCTGAAATTTCAAACTAATATATAGTATACATATATGTGTTGTTATTATTAAAATTTCATGTAAATACATATGTATGTTTATTAATTCAAATTTAATATGTGTAGTCCCAATATAAATTTGTCGGAGCATCTGATTAATTCACATCTCTAGGCAACTAGTTAGATATACATATATATATTTATGCTCTAATAAGCTAAAATATTATTTTTTTACCACTTTCAGTTTTTATTCGCAAATACTCCTGCATAACTCATTTTCAAATTTTCTGTGCTTTTTTCATGCAAATGCCATACAGAACTTATTTGTATAAGAACATAACATATAATTTCATTAGAAAAACAACTCTTCAATAATGTGTTTTCAGTCTCAAAACTCTATCATAATCCCGTACTTGAAACAAAAATATAATTTTGAAAGTCTTGAAAGACAATTAGCGTATGCTATTCTATGTGATGGTTTATGTAATATAATACATCATACCTTAGAAGTTCGTTGTGGAATCTTTTATACATTCGCAGTAAGAAACGATGTTCCGATGCGAACAAAGGAATTTGCATTTTTTTTTTATTAATATTTCAACAATCTAGTGATTTTGCGCAATATATAGTTTAACTGTAGTCATTTGTACTTACGTTCATTATAATAATTGTTTTAGGAATTCGATTTAAAGGGTGGAGACCTCAACTGCAGATTTCCTGCAAACCACCGACGTCTACTGATTGCATGCGTCTGTGCTTTATTTATTTACACCGTCATCGTTGTTGACTTTCTTATCAGCTGAAAGTTAAATGGGCGAATTTTTGCGATGCATAAACAGTTTAACGACAACAATTTCAAAGTGAACACAAATTTCTCAGAGCGCTGCGAAATATTTATTATTTACTACTTTTTTTTTATAATTTCATAAGACCATTACTGAGAATTGGTTTTTATTTTGATTGTGTCGCCCGACAGAAAAAATTATCAGTATTTTTGTATTGTCCTGTGGAATTTCTTAAATTGTATTTATTAAAATTAATACAAAGTGAGTGCAGTGTCTACAGTGACTGAGTTAGAGTGACTAACTGTATTTACTACATATTTAAAACAAATATTAATTAACACTTGTTTTTCCAGAAGTTTGCAGAATTATTCCTTGCTCTTGTTTAAGATATAAGAATCCGTATAAAAATGACGATTCCATCGCGTCCAGCGCCTGCACCACCAGTGGCGCGCGGTCAAAATGCTGCCGCCGGTGCTAATGCAAGTATCGAACAACTACGCATACAATTACAACAACAACAGATACATCAGCAACAGAATCGTGGAGTACAGAAATTGACTATAAGTCTACCACCACCACCGAAAGGTTCGACTGCAACGCCCATGGTTAATCGCAATAACAGTATCAGTAGCAACAACAACTATAATAGTTTTAACATGGACAGTAATCAGTCGGCGATAACACGAAAGTTTCCACAAGCACGCTACACGCCCACCACAAATTGGGAGGATGATCCTTTCGGTGCCAATGCAGCAGCTGCTGCTAATACAAATGGCAATGGCAAAAAGGTACCTCCACCACGGCCACCACCACCGAAAGTGCAAGTAAATGGTCGTAGAGCGCCTCAACCACCATCCACGCATTCAACAAAGTTGCTGAGCAACATTTTCAGGAGCAAAAAAAGCAGTAGTAGTATTAGCAACAATAATAATAAAGCAAATAAGATATATGGTGTCAGCAGTGGAGTTTATGCCGTTAACAACACATCCGTGTCAACAACAAACAGCAGTAGCACAACAACGTGGGGCACCACAAACAATGCTACAAATAGTGTCAACAACAGTCAAAGTTGGCAGGCTAATTGGAACAACAGTTACTCGTCCACATCGCTTACATCTCTGGGTGCTGTCAATCAAGGTGGCACAGGTGTGCCGAACGCAACCGAAGCACAACTGATCAGTTTCGATTCACCACCAAGTTCGCCAACATTCACACAGAAGTCCAATAGCGATTGCCTCAGCGTAGATAGTTTCAGTTCGGATTCGAATTTCAGTTCGCCGAATAATGGTAGTGTCTCCCAACCGGAAAGCGGCTTCGAGGATGACTTTAGTGCACGCAGTCGTCCAGCTACTACCAGTCCGCTGGATCCTTGGGAAGCTTTTGATAGCGGTTTCAATACGGCGGTCGACAGTATTTATGGTAGTACAACAGCAACGAATAGCATCGGTACTGCACCGGTACGCAATCTCAACACCATCAATTCGCGCATTCAATCAAGTAACGATAATCCACTCTGTAATGGAAAGAGTCTCCTACCACCGACGCCCACACTGAGTGTACCAACTATTATCAAACCAAAAGTATCCCAGAAACAACGTGCACCTAAACCGCCGATGTTGCAGAAATCGCAGTTCACACATGGTAATGATACATCACTAACGCCACCATCGCCTCCAATGCCGATATGTGCGCCACCACCGCCACCGAACGGTGTATCATTGCTGGACGTCATATCAGGAAAAGCGGATGCATTGCAATTGAATGGTGCCATTAATGGTGACTTGGGTCTTGGCGCTGGTGTAGCGGAAACTAGGCCCCATGGCATTGCGCTATACGCCTTTGATGGTATCGAAGAGGGTGATCTCAGTTTTCGGGTGTGTATGAAGTCTTTTGCTCTCTCATTTTCAAGTTTTTGATTAATATTATTTCGTTTTTATGAATTTGCAGGAGAACGAGAAAATCTATATATTGGAGCAGGTGAGCGCTGAATGGTATCGTGGTCGTACGCGCTCTGGCTGTGAAGGTATTTTCCCAATAAATTATATCGATGTAAAAGTCCCATTAGTAGAGGAAAATGCCAAAACCAAACCGTTACGTGTACGATGCCTCTACAATTTCCCAGCCGAGTATGACGGCGATTTGGCTTTGACGGTAGGTCTAACAGTTTACTGTTATTACAAATACATACATATATAGTTATATATCGATTTTTCCCTGCGTTATTTATAACTTTACTCTTGGATTGTTTATACATCATTTTTATTAAAAATCACATTTTTTACTAATTGCAGCAAAATGAAATAGTGACCATACTCTACAAAATTAATGAAGACTGGCTTTATGGTGAAGTGGATGGCCGACAAGGCCAATTTCCAGCGAATTTCATTGAATACTTACCCGAAAACATACCGATGGCATAAGCAAGAAGTTTGAAATGTATTGCTATACTATACTATACAAATATTGCATACATATTTACGTGATGATAACTATAAAATGCCCGAAATATTACGCACTTAAAAAACTTATGTATTTGAAATACCTTTTACACAGCACGTGTCCATCAAACGAATTGTAGTACCCGTAGTTTATATACATATAAAATAATGTACTTGTGGAAGTAAAAAGTTGTGTCTCGAAAGTCTTGAGGATGGCGTAAAGTGTAGAGTGCTTGCTACTTGGAATTGAAAATAACACGAAAATGTTTGAATGTGAAGGCTGCAACAAATAAATACTTTCTTTAGATAGGAGTTACATTTACATTTATAAGAGTAAAAAAAACTGAATGTGCGATACGCATGTAGATGTATGAACTTTAAGTGATGTAGTGTTTAACTAATGCACTGCAATGGTTCTAGTTATTAACCGTAACAATATTCAAATCAAGCATCACACTGATTGTCATATCAAACAACATTTTTCCAACGCAAAAACCGAAAACCGATATCGATATCAAAGCTTTTTATACTAGTATTTAAGGGCGTAGTAAATGTAAAGAATTATCGTCCGCATCACACGCTTAAACCTAAGTAATGAAACTATTGAATTTGTTCCACACACAAACGTAACTATAATTTATACTTATAATTAAATAAACCATAAAATATAAATAGTACATACACACACACACACACACACACACACAAATAATTGTTTGCAGACGTTGGTCATATAAATATGTGGTCTTGCGAAGAAAAGTTATCAAAATGTATTCATTTATTGTAAGATTATCTTTCAATTTGAAAATCGTCGCAAAAGTAAATGTGATTGTGTATAAAAACAAATATTAAGGCAAACAGATTATTTAAATCTTAAATCAATAGGCGCTTGTTAAACTGTTTCATTTTTTTGATAGTTATTTGTTAATAATTTTCTTATAATGTTACGCGCAAATATAAGTTGAATACATATAAATATATATATGTATATATATATATTATTTATATTAAGTAATCTTATTAGTTGGAGTACACGCAGGTACGATTAAATTAAGAAATGCAGCACATATATAATTATACATAAAATATACGACAAAATAAATATATACATACATATACAACAATAACTAATTGCTTCGATTTATATATATATATATTTGTATTTATAGTGTTGAGAGCGCACTAAACCGATTTTGCTTAGTTAGTTTTACGTATACAATATTTAAATAAATAAACGAGTCAAATAACATACATAATACTTAACAACAAAAATACAGATTTGTTCCATAATTCTTTGAAATGTGCAATAAATAATAATAATGGTCTTAATTAACACAACTCACAGGGTGGAGTAACACACATACAAGGTGTGTCCCAAAAATAAACGAACATTAAGATTTGCAGTATTAGAAGAACCATTCAAATCAAGCATCACACTGATTCTCTTCCTTTAAAACGCACTAACTTCATATGAATCGGATGACAATATTGAAGTTACAGCCATTTGAAAAAGGTAAAGCTGTACAACTGTTGGATTTAAAAAAAGAGCAAATATAAAATTGCGTATTAAACTAGAGAAAATACTTCGACATATGAATTGACAATGTTTATGGTGATGATTGTATAAGTCGTATTCAAGTTTATACGTGGCTTGCACCATTTAAAAATAGTGGTGAGGATTTAAACGACAACCAAATACGAAATCGTTCAGAAACTAGTAATCGTGCTGAGTTTTTGGAAAAACTCCGTGGAAATACTGATATTGATGAAAATCTTGCTACGGGAATGTTGGCTGAGAGATTAAATACGTAAACCAGCATGAAAGATCATTTTATGATGATTTTCAAGCAGCCGGAGCCGCGGTGCAGAAGAACATTTTTATAAATGACATAAAAAATCCAAGCATGCCCTGGTTAATCGTTCCAGATGTTGTATTGAATCTAATGTAACCTATTTTCAAGAAATAATATCTTTTAAATATAACACATCTCGTATTTGTTCATATGCCATTCTGAGTGTAAATAATATAGCGGTCTGACTTGTATTTTTTACAGGAAACAATTATTACCAAGTTACATCAGACCACTTGTCTTCTAAGTCAGTTTGTTCATATGTATTTTAATATGCTATACACTTTGGAGGAACCTTTAATCCCATCATTGAAGGATAGCCTACAGTATATAAACTCCAAAACACAGTATTCTATTCGGTTTGCACAAAGCTAGAGCGCAGTGTTCAATAAATAACAATGATGACAATGTACCATAATGAAAGGGTCAAACTGCCGAATAGCATACTTTGGCCGTACAAAGTGCGAGACTACGCAGAATCCACTGCCGCAGGGAATAGCACAGGAATCGGGGTTCAATATTTACAACAAATGTTTATAGGCTTGCTTTTCTTCTTAATTTCTCGGTCTATTTAATTCAGCGAGCGTATCACATATGTATGAGTGCATTTATTTCAATAATTTCAGGCAAGCGCTTTTATATTCGACGAACAGTTATATTCCGATGTATCAAATCCTTAATATTTTTAGCACATCCGCTGTGAATGCAGTGGCAGTCACATTTTGCTTATTGTGAATTCAAAATGAACTAAGTTTATTGATTTACTGTCTGCGCAGTGTATGCTGTTGCATACACTTAGGCGTAACTAATCAACTTTCATCTACAGATTCACCACAACCATACAAAAATTCTACCAAAGGGCTTATAACAATAATTTCGAATTTGTTTTCAACAATTATTATTCAATTTAATAATTTTTGAAGTGAATTTTTATTGATAAATATTGAAAGAAATATGTCGCATTTCCAAAGCGTACCAGACACAGGAGGTGGGGTTGATTTTATATTTAAATTTCATGTGTTTAATTTGTGTTCTCACATAAAATTTATTCAGATGATTTAGACAACGAATCTGTGGAAGTGTTGCGTGCACGGCTAAACGACATGAAGCGGTTGATGAGTGAACGCACTGCCCAAATACAACAGAATCCGGCCACCACGGAGCAAATATGGAGCACTAAACGACAAAGCGCGACAGGAATTATCGATGGCAATTTCCTAAGCGTTGCCTTTGGAGGCGCTCTATTGGTTATCGTTTCGGTTTCAGTGTACGCATTTTACAATTTATATCATGCAATATTGAAGAAGTTCCCCTCACATCATGAAGAACTGTAGAAAGTTAAATGCAATTTAGCGTTATGAAAAAAAGGGAGTGATACGGACTACACACAGATGTGCACTTCATATTTGCGAATACAAACATACGCATTGATTCGTATGGCATATGAAAATATGACATCTGTGGTGTGTTTAAGTTATACTGAAGTTTACGGGTTACTTACACAAACGTTAAACTAAAAGAATTTATATATGTTTGCGAAAAAATACTGTACCACATAATTTTATTAAAATAATTTATATATTAATTAAATTTGAAATACTTAAAAATATACAGCGCGTATAGATCTTGTCTAAAATTTTAATCTATTTCGGATCTGATTCACTCTGTTGTACAATTGAACCGACACAAAAATCTCTCAATTCGGTATACCGAAAATGGTGCTTTTAACACGTTTTCTCAGAGAACGTACGTTCTCTGGTTTTCTCTGCAATATGTCATTTACCGATAAAAACAAAACGAAAACGCACTGATCACAACACGTGCAACCAATTTTAGCTACAAATTGCGGTCCTGTGTATTAACTTCAATTAAAAATTAACTGTTGTGAAAATATCTTAAATAAAAGTAAGAAGTGTACATTTATTAATTACCTATGGGATTGACGAAGCAGTATTTGGCCTATCGGCCAGTAGACAGTTTCAACGTTATTAACAGTGGTCGGGCTAATGTAAATTTTGTTATCTTCAATAAAACTGAAGGCCGATATGCACTTGCTGCAGCTGCTGAAAACGTAATAATTTGGGATTTAAGGTAAGGATTTGAGGTGATTGTATTAAAAATTGTATATAAATTTGTGATGTACTTTTACAGATTGGGGGAACGTGCGTTAACACTTCGCCGCGACAAGCAGGAAGTAACGGCATTGCGCGCTTCACCCGACCGCATACATGTTGCTGTGGGTTACGTTGATGGTGTTGTGGAACTTTTTGATTTGCGTGCGCCAGAGCAATCTATATGCTCGTTAGCGCTGCATAAAAGTGCTGTGTCCGTTCTGCGCTTTGATGATATGGGCATACGATTGGTGAGCGGCAGTCTTGATACTGAATTGGTGGTTGTAGATATTGTTGAACAAGCCGGTCGACAACGACTTATAGGACACAATGCGCCAATAACAGATGCACACTTCTTACAACGTTTAGGAGAGCAAAACATTGTTATTAGCTGCTCAAAGGATACACAAATAAAATTCTGGAATTTAGAAACACAATTCTGCTTCAAAACAATTGTTGACAATCGTACTGAAGTGTGGGCTTTGGCATTAATCGGTGATATTATGGTTGCTGGCTGCGGTGAGAGCACAATGAATGTTTATCGACTTCGTCGACGTGATGATCCCAATCAGAATATTGAAAATGCTGTTGAGGGCTTAAGTATAGATGACGAAGATACAATTAGTCCTTTAACAGTAACAAACTGTGGTGTAATACAGCGCGCAGGGAAAGGACGTTGTATAAATTTAGTAACCGACCCAGCGGAGCGTGTTATTAGCTGCCATGGTACTAATGATCTTATCGAGAATTTTTACTTTTGTACAGCTGAGGAAGCTAAGGAGCGACTTTCAAAGCGTTTAAAAAAGGCTCGTAAGGCTGCCGAGTCAATGGATCATGATGGTAAAGATAATGAAAATGCATTATCCAAAGGTTTAAGCCTGAGTGATGAAATAAAGCGTTTGGAGAGTATAAAAGTAAAACAGAAAATTAAAACAATCGACATTATATTTGGCGCACAAAGCGAATTACGTGTACTTGTCGGTTTAGCTAATAACAGTCTACAACTGTACGCGCTTAATGCTTCTTTAAAGCACAAAGTAGCAGAAGAAAGTGTAAAACAGTTACGTGCATTAACGCGAGTTGGGCATCAGTCTGAAGTACGTTCTGTATGCTTCAGTAACGATTCCCTGGCAATTGGCTCAGGTGCGGGCGAATCATTTAAGTTTTGGAATCGCGAATCTATGCAATGTTTACGTACAATAGCCACTGATTATATATTATGCACCACTTTCGTGCCAGGCGATCGTTATGCTTTATTGGGCATGAAAAGCGGTAAATTGGTAATAGTAGATGTGGGAGCAGCGGATATTATTGAAGAGATACCAGCACACGAAAGTGAATTGTGGTCTATCGCCCTGCTTCCCGATATGAAAGGTTGTGTAACTGGTAGCAGTGACACGACGGTTAAAATTTGGACATTCGAGTTAGTTGATAATGTGGCTACAGATGGTAGTGATGAGGTGGATACAACAAGACCAAAAGTACTCTCGCTGTTACATAGAAATACGCTCAAGCTGGAAGAGACGGTATTATGCGTGTGTGTCTCACCGAATATGAAATATCTCGCGGTGGGCTTACTCGATGCTACAGTGAAGATTTTCTTCCTTGACACCTTTAAGTTTTATTTGTCGTTATATGGCCACAAACTGCCAGTGCTCTGTCTTGATATCAGCTATGATTCCACATTGATAGCCACAGGCTCGGCTGATCGTAATATAAAAATTTGGGGTTTGGACTTCGGTGACTGCCACAGATCGCTGTTTGCGCATGACGACTCAGTAATGGCACTGAAATTCATACCTAGCACGCATATGTTGTTCAGTTGCGGCAAAGATGGTAAAGTAAAGCAATGGGACGCCGATTCATTCGAAAAGATTCTTACGCTGCCAGGTAAGATATTTCCATACTCGACAGCAATATGATTATTCTATTATTGTATTATAGGACATATTGGCGAGGCATACAGCTTGGCAGTTAGCCCGAATGGTCGTTACCTTGTGACAAGCGGTTCCGATCGTACTCTACGTCTATTTGAGCGTACCGATGAGCCGATAGTCTTACAAGATGTACAAGAGGAGGAGCGCGAAGAGCTAGAAAATCAACAACTCGCCACCGGTGAAGAAAGCGCAGTGCCCCAGCTACCTGGTTTAAAGTTGCCTTCAAGAAAAACTGTGGGCTCGGAAAAGGCTGCAGAATCAATATTGGAGTGTCTGGAGATTTGCAAACAATATGATGTGGAAGACGAAGAGGACAAACCGGAACTGCATCCACTAATGCGCGCGCTGCAAGTAACAAATCCCGACGATTTCCTTTTTACTACTTTAGCTCGTATACGTGCTTCAGATTTGGAGGAAGCGCTCTTGCTGCTGCCGTTTTCCAATGTGTGCGAGCTGCTTGAACGTCTGCCACGCCTAATCGACTGTCACAGCGATCAGATAGAATTGTTATGTAAAGTAACAATTTTCCTATTCAAAGTGCATATGAAACCGATAAGTGCGGCGAAAAATCTGAAACTGTTGCTTAGCGGTTTGGTGCGTGCATTACAGCGGGACGTTAGTGAAATGCGTGATACAATTGGCATGAATGTGCATTCATTGGCGCTGCTGCAACACAGAATTGAAGAACGTGAGGGAGTCGAACTTTTCCGTGAGGCGACGCAGGAGCGCAAAAAGCGCGACAAGAAACGGCGTGAGGCCACTAAACGTCGCTTAGCCATTAAAATAACATGAAAGCAACAATATACTTGCTTTAAGCTATAACGGAACGTTGAAGTACATACATATACATATATGTAGGTGTTGTAATTGTTTTATAGAGTATACTTATAATTTGGTAAATATAAAATTATGAAACATTTATTATTATGGCAACTATTTTCAATTACAATAATATGGTTTATATGTATATTACTTCCGTCGTTTTACTAAGCGTGTGTCGTACAGTTTATATTGAATTGATATTTTTTAAATTTTTTCGCTTTGTCCGAGTTATTTTTAGGATGTTTGAGTTGCTACTTACAATATTTCGAGTACTTTCTATTGTTTGTGTTTGTGGTAGTATCTATTTATTAGTTAGGAATAGTTAAGAGAAGGTGCGGATTGCTATATGTATGTATGTATATATGAATCTATATACAGCGATCATTATGGTTTCAGCAAGTAAAAGTAGCACCGATCAATGTGGCAATGGCAAAATGTTAAATAATTTTACATTTGATAAGTTACTGTTAAGGCGGTTACGAAGAACAAAATTCGATGTGAGAAAATAAAACATAGCTATAAATTGAATGCACATTTTAACAAAATAGAAATGGCTTGGTGTCAATTACAGATGCCTGCTTTGGGCGCGGAGGGTCCGCAGTTCGTATTGCAACAACCTGAAAAGAGTAAATTTGTAATTTAGTTTTTTATACCTATGTATGTGTGTAAGTCAATGGGTCATGAAGAGGAAATAATCAACTGTGGAAAAGAAGAATGTTGCTATGACAAATAAGACTTTTTGAATTAGTTATAAATAAATTTGGCTTTTGTCATTAGAGGTAGGAAAGATATTCATTGTCTGATATTCCAACGATTTTCAAACATTTTTTATAGCATACTTTTAGGTGAAGTTTATCATATGCAATGAATTTAAAAATATATACGATATTAGTCCGGATGTTCTGCGTAAAAAACATTACTTTTCGAAAATATCTACTTTGTTTGTATCATCTAACGGCTTCTACTGTTACCCAATACTGTTGGAATGTTCAATTTCCATAACTACAGTTAAATAAGCGCTATTTATTTTTAATAATAAAATACCGGTCTAAAATTGGTTGGTTTTGTCGGTCGTCGGTCGTCGGTCAAACATTTAAAATAGGTATAAACGACAAGTAAACTTACCTCCGCAACGTGAAAATGTACCAGGTGGTCCATAGCTGAGCTTCTGAATTGTACATTTCTCGATTGGCGCCGTTGGTTTGCAATAAGATGATTGATTCGCCCATGGCATTGGCTGTCGAGGTTGTGGACAATTTGGCAAATAACTAAGCTTATAAACCGTACAGTTTTCGACAGGGCCATCGGCGCGACACACACCCGGTCGAGGTCTAATCGGTTCTGGACGTCTAAATTCACACACATTCACTGGCATATACGAGAGTTTGTTGATGGTACAGCGATCCATGCTGCCAGTTGCGCGACAAATGAGTGATTGTGGTCGTATGGGTGCCCGTCGGCATATGGGTTTCGGTACGAAATCATGCTTTTGTGTGGTCATATTGTAAAGAGGACCGCACGGTTTCAGGCAGTTCTCCTTGGGTCGAATTGGTTGGGTGCGTGCTACACAACAATTAGGCTGGTATGAGAGCTGTAATAGAAATTGTTGAAGGACGGAAGGAACTCAATTTTCATTAGCCCACCTTGTGTACAGTGCACTTTTCCAGAGATCCCGTTGGCATACATATACCCGGTATGGGACGTATCGGTTCTGGTCGACAGCAGCGCGAATCCACTGGCATATAGCTGAGTTTGTAGACTGTACAACCGTCAGTGCGATCGCTACCCAAAGTTTTTATACTGTGCAACGGCACCACGGGAGCTGTACGTGCCGTACAACAATTTGGCAAGTAACTTAGATTATACGTTGTGCAGAGATTTTCATAACGTGGCGGTACACATCGCACTTTTTCCGCCCATGGCATCGGCTCCTTCGGCAACGGACAAACCGGCAGGTAACTTAATTTCTGTACGGTACATTTCTCACTGGGCCCGGTCGGTCGTTGTATGTTATATGTTTGCACTATTGGTTTGGGTGGTGGATTCCGGCATACATCCACCGGCATGTAAGATAATCTATTGATTGTGCATCGCTCCAATGGGTCACACGGCTTGCATATGCCGTTTACTGGACGAATAGGTGTGCGTTTGCTATAACCCTTCGGTACAAAGTCATGTTTTTGTGAAGTCATCGCATAAAGTGGGCCACAAAATCGCAATCCATTGTCCGGTGGCCGAATTGGTGCCGTTCGTCCGGCTCCACAAGGTGGCAGGTACGACAGCTTCTGCACCGTACACGATTCCATGCGACCGGTATTGGATAATATATTCGGACATGGTCGTATCGGTTTTGCGCGATAGCAATCGCCACAGTTCGCGAAATACGAACGTTTATATATTGTATCCGTTTCAAGTGGCGCGGTCGAGCGCATAATGCACGACATGGGACGGATGGGTTGGGTACGTGGCGGCTGTTGATAGCAACAGCCCGCATAATCGCCGCAGTCGCAGCGGCAATTGCAGTCGCCCCCTGGCGGGCACGGTGTATAATCGACCGGTGCCTGACAAGGATCGCACTTGGGCGGGCAGTATTGATCGCAAGCCATGATCCCATCCCCAGCGCAACCGTTACCGGTCGGGCATTGATTGGCAGCCGGGCTGCAGTTGAGGCATGAAATAACAAACAAAATATGAATATAAAAATACGTCAGTAAAAAAAAAATATTTTTATTCATTCCGTTGTTTATTACTTACTCGCACATCGGAATGAAATTTCGGATTAGTTTTTATAACTGCAGAACTATTGAGTGGTCGGGTCCAGAGTTACGATTTTTCTCTGTTTGATTACACAAAAACACGAAGGCGATTTAATTTTGATCGTTTAATTGCTCGAAAAAAGAAATTTTTGATAATATATAAAACAAAAAACACAGCGGACAAATTTGAAATTTTGTGAACGACAAAAACGGAAATGTGCTCGGTTTAAAGTCGAAAATTGAAATAAAAATCAAGTGATTGCTAAGCAAAGTAAACGACGCGGGGTGGCATTATTAAAAAAAAAAGTACGCATTTATTAAAGCAACGATTGTTTTGTTCTTGACTAAGGAATTGTCACGCACTACTTCTAAAGCACATTACGTATACGCAGTGGCAAAGTGGTTCTTCAAGGTATGAGGGTTGTCGATTGAAATCTTTTTTAACGAAACAACTCGAGTAACCGGAACGCACTCGGAGGATTTTTATTCCGCCAAGGACTGTCAAACCTGCAGCATTCCTCCAAATTTCTTCAAGAGAGTTTTTTGCCTCTACAATAATAACATAAACGTTCTCTCGAGTTTCTGGGTAACCGTTTTGTTTCAAAAAATTGTTTTACAATTATAATGGATGGGAAACAACCAATATTGAAACAAATTACTTCCGTTTTTTCTGTAAAGTTTTCGTGATTTAAAAAAAAAAAAAACAATTATGTTTACTTTTTCGATTTATTTATTATTGTTTGTATTTAATTTAATATTATTTTAATCCTAACAAACTGTCTTTCGAATTTAATATATGCATAGTAGGTAATTTCTTTCTGATATCGTAATTGCAATTAATTTGGTGTACCTTTATGGGGAAATGGAGAACATTTTTGTTTTGGGTCTTAAAATATGTACACACATTAACATACATATGTATGTAAGTATTGCGGTTTTCATCATGTATTATTTGAAATACGCAAGTATTCATATGTATGTATGTAGGCATAATATGGTGTTATACACTACCATATAAAACACTAAAATAACAATAAACCAAAAATTTAAAAGTTTTATATATTTATTAAATCAGCAAAGTCTAAAAAGTATCTTTCCAAAACTAAAAATAATTTAAAAAACTTTTATACTCTGTAGCAACATGCTGCAAGAGTTTAACAAACAAATCTTTAATTGTCAAGTGTTTCACTCAACTTAAACAAATTTTTGCAGTAATTTTGTTCAACTCTTCTAGATGGAACCTTAAAAAGTACAATATCGTTTGCACCTAAAATTTTTCAAAATCACACTATATAGTGTAGTTTAAAAATAAAAATCGGTTTAATTTGAAGCAAATAAATAAAAAAAAATGTGTGTTGTTATTTCTTGGGTTTTTTGAATTTTTATATTTATTGTTATCGCTTTTTAATTAATTACTTCTATTTAAAGAGTGAATTAAATATATAATATTTTTGTTTCTTGATTTTTTTTTAATGTGAAATGAAAACTTTTCAAACTTCCATTTTACTTAATTCTTCTTCTTTTTGATTTGAAGACTCGCGCTTATTTCTTGTTAATCATATATTGTCTACAGAATCAGCATCATCCTCAGAACTGATCTCATCACCGAATTCGATGTCTTCATCAAAACCATCTTCGACGAATGTAACTGTGTCGTTGATGCGTACCGATTCGGGGAATTCACCGTATGTTTTCAAATTTCTCGCCTCATCCGGTGTATATTTTAAGATGACATCAGCTTTTGAATCCTGATAATCACGTAGACCGACCAAAATGATGTCGCCCTGATTAATCCATACCTGTAGTAGACCAGAAAAATAATTGTTTTTGAATTTATTGCCCGTTAAATATTATCAGTTATTATTATAATATTTATAGATAAAAATGTATTTCTAAAAAAGTTCTAGTAAAAATAATGTAATACGTTAAATACATAATTATGTGTCTATATATTATATATGTACATATGTATGTAAATACATAAGCAAACACAAGCAATACTAAATATTGCATACAAAAGTTAGAACGTACGGCAAATAAATAGCACTAGAACTCAACTAGTGCAGTGACCTACCGCAAAACTCAAATATTTGACTATTCGACAGTGTACCACATATATGTATGTATATAGTATGAATTTTATCAGTTGACAAACACAATGCTTATATATGTACATACATACATACATACATACATATGTATATAAGGGGTTGCACCATAAAAAAGTACAATGACAATAAATTGCCTACTTCTGATATCAAATTTAGGTATGATCAAATATTGTATAATTTACTCACATGCCGAGTTCGTGATATGATATTGTTATTAATGGCTAAAGAATTTCTTTGCCTTTTCATTTACGCATGACCCATGTTGGAAGTGGGAATAAATTTATAACAAATGTGATACCACTTTTTACTGAAAATTAATAAGCTGCGAAATTTGTGAAATTCTAAGTACTGAAGCGCCGTCACTAACGGAAGGAAAATTTTAATTAACGAGCTTTCCGCCAGCCGGCTAAATCAATATTTATATATAAACAATCGTACGTATTTTCTGAGTTAGTGACTCAACATAAAATTTGTTCTGAGATTATGTTATACGAATTTCACAAGCCAAACAAGAGATATTTCCAGATATCCATGCTACATATGCCTCATATTAGCTTTTGTAATTTCTTATTTTTTATTTGCGAACGGTGTTATAGCTTCAGTGCAATCGAAGTTAACGCCTTTTCTTGTTTTTTTTTTATCTGTTATCGGTGTATTTTCCAACTGTAAACGATTTTTAATTTATTGGTTGTGATTCGGAAATTCATTATAAAAATAATTCACCAATTTATACAAAAATTGTAAATTCATATCTAATATTTGGTGGAAGTGTATTATTTATATTAATTAATTGTCGTGATGCAGGAGCTTAAGCCGCAAGGCATACTCAGCATCTCCCAATCGGTATGAGCGGTGGTACATATGTATATGGCATCACTCTTGCGGGTTGTCAAAAGCTGCATACGTGTGGCAATCAAGATCTGCCACCTGCTAATCCAGGGTGTTATGTGGCTCCGGTGCCCATCGGATGGTTTTTAGTTAGGAGGTAAATTTGGCTGTATTCTAACGGTGGCCTTACTGCGTCGAAGGCTCTGGTGCGGCGGACCTTCTCGTTCCCCTAAACCAGCTAAGACCCGACAGCTTAACGCATTGAGCCAAGATAACTGAACTCTTTAAAAAGAACAAAACCAAATCAACAACGACTACCAAAACAAGGTAACAGACACGGGTAACGGCTAAAGACAACGATAATGACAACAAAGTCAGTTCCGCTGCAGGTTAGGGGTGTGTAGGGGAAAACGAGAAGAGCGACCGCTGTTTGAGGAGCATGCCAAGGATGGCATGTCCTCATGCAGTGGCGCTCAGCAAGCGACAGCGCTGCGACTGTAGCGAGCACCATCAAAACTTCCCCAAAACAGACCCAGGGGGGTTGCCTGGGCTTGAGCGCTCAAATTCGTAAACAGGGTACCTCCAAAACCCAACCGACCTCTTAACACACCAGTTGCAAATTTTTCCATCAGATTTGTTGAGTAATGTTATTTGAATAAATCGACTTGTGGTTGTTGTTCTTGAGCGAATTATTGCGTTACAACCCTTGACCGAATATAAGATCGGGTTCAATCTGGTTTCATAAAATCAACTAACATCAAACTCTTTCAACGACCATTGAAGAGATTATTTCAAATATGACTTGCAAAATATAAAATTCATACGCGAGTAAACATACGTAAATTAAATTCAATTTTTGAAAAAATAAACAATACAGCAAAGCAGGTCTTTTTGATTCTTTTCTGATTTTTATTTAAAATCAAAATTTATGATATGCGGTTATTTGAATATTTGATCATACATACACGGCAAACTTATCAAGATTTCTGCTTAGACACACCAGCAAAACTACTTAATACTCAAAAACGTGAATGAAATAGCTAGTTAGTGCATAAAGCAAACTCTTATACATAGATAGCTGCATATACAAAAACATTTACAAATAATTTGCTTTTAATAAAAGAGACCATTAAACCAACAATGCTGAGCACAACTGCTGTAAAACCCAATTAACAGTATCTCAACTATTAGCACCTTCTCCATTAGCTAACACACGCGAGTCTGCGACAGTCTGCTGATAAGCAACCAATGTGTATACAGACATACATATGTACAAGAGGTTTCCAGTTATAAAGTGAATGTATTGGGGAAGCACCCAAGGTGGCACAAAGAAAAACTTCTCAAAATTACGCTATATTAGGAGTGGTATGTTGTGGGAGGCCACAACTTACGATGTGGAAACGCAATGATAAATTGTAAGAATTGTAAGTCGCACGCGTTTCAAGAAATGTAGGGTCTTTATATTTGGTACGCTATGTCAATACATTGGAATTTGGTGAGTAAGCGCAAAGATAGGCGCCGCATATTCGCACTCATTCACAAACAGACGGTATATAGCGTATACAGTATTATACAAGTCATTAAACCTATATATGCGCAAAACACTAAAATGTATTTGTTAATAAATGAGAAATCAGTGGGCAAGCAGTTAGCAGCAGTCTTAATGGAGGCGCGCATTGATAAGATAAAAGGCCAGTCGTATGCGCAAACGCAGACGTCTCAGTTGGCGTAGACCAACTTCAAGCAAGCATCGCTGCCATTGTCCAAATGGCAACATGCTTAACAAAATCGGCCGACCCAAATGCTTACGGTAGCGCCAACGTCGTTAAATTTCCACATGTTCGTACAAGACAACGTTATCTTATCAATATCGCATTGTCTCTGCCGGCTGCAGATGTGACTGGTTACCTATAAAACCTGCAAGCTCGGCGTCCGCGATGACAATACGCTGGCAGACCCGAAACTGAATGAAACTAATTCAAAAGCAGCAAAGCAAACAAGCTATCGGAATATATCTACTGATCGTACGAAACGCAAATTGTCGTCGCGTCGAGAAAATTGTGAAATTGTGCGCATTTAAATTGTAAACTGAAAGTAAAAAAAAATCCGTGAACGCCACTTAAAAACGGAGAATTGTGTGTGGAATTGTATTGAGTTACAACAACAAACCATGTTAGTCTGTTGGAAATGTATTTTTCTAATATTATGTACAATATTCATACAAACAATGGTGGTTTTGAGTACAAATGCACCGTTGCCGGCTAGAAAAGCCCATCTAGCCGGCATAAGTCCTAGGGCAACATTAGGACTTTTTGATAATCTATGTGGTAAAAAGGACAACAACAAGGCATGGACACAAAAACTATTGGCGAAACGCGAGGCGGTGCCACATTCGGCGCCCTATATCGTATCAATACAACGCATGACACCAGATGACGGCCTCGTACATTACTGCGCAGGCACTATAATTCACGAGAACTGGATATTAACAGCAGCTCACTGCCTCACTTCAGATGAAACAGTGGAAAACTCCATCATTGTTGCCGGCTGCCATGATCTGCGCGGCACCGAAGAAGGCGACTGTGTGCAGGTGCGCACAATTGATCATTATGTGCGACACGAGCTCTATCTTGGAGGCATTAATCCATATGACATTGCACTCATCTATACTAAACGGCCGTTACAATTTACAGAGCATGTGCAACCGGCACATTTGCCAGAACAGGATGTGCTGCCAGAGGGTAGTGGTACACTTTATGGTTGGGGTAATATTTCCATGACACTGGTGCCCAATTATCCACATCGCTTGCAGGAAGCTGATATGCCCATATTGGACATGGAACTATGTGAACGGATATTAGCTGCCTCTGGTTTGCAACTGCACGAGACTAATTTGTGCACAGGTCCACTAAATGGAGGAGTCAGTATCTGTACAGCTGATTCAGGTGGCCCTCTGATGCAGCCTTGTTGTGATGGTTTCGAGGAAGGTTACACAGTTATTGGCATAGTATCGTGGGGTAAAATGCCTTGTGGCCAGAAGAATTCTCCATCTGTATTTGTGCGTGTTTCAGCGTTTACGCATTGGATTAGTAATATTATCACGACGGTAACACAGTTCGAATAAACATAAGCGAATAATTAAGGAGAGAGAATTTGGAGAATGCTGTGAACTGAATGCCGATAACTGAACGGCCTGAAAACCGAATGCGTTGAGCGCCGCATTGGCGGAAAACAAAATCTCATGAATTTAGAATAGGAACTGTAGTATTTAAGAAAGTAGTAAAATGTATCTGTAATATAGAATAACTATTATAATTATAAATTTATAAAATGAAAAATATGTTTAGCTATTTAGGTAAGGTAAAATGAAAACATTTTGCAAAATATAAACATACTCGAAAAAGTCATATAATAAAAAAGGAATAAAAATATTTATAATATACAAATATATTCAAACAAGCATTTTTAAATTCAAATAGGAGAATGCAAACATTTTAGCCATACAAATTTATTTGTTTATGTATGTTTGTTTGTAACTAAATTTTAAACTATATTAAGAGATTAAGAAAGTTCAATTTCCAAGTGGAAAACAATATAAATTAAACAAATTCTATTTACATTTGGTGCAATATATACAAATAATATTTATTACCGAAAAACAACTATATGTAAGAACATTATTTAGCATAAATCAATATTTCGTATAATTGAATTTTTAAATTTAAGATCAAAACCAGCAACTAAGATTGTTTGAAATTTTATGACCCGAAACCATTTAAAATGTCTAACTAAGCTTTCCAATTGTGAAATATGTATCGAAATCATGATTTTACATAAAGATATCTCGAATTGGTGGCGCCAACACCGCCATGTTACTCATTTCATGCTAGTCCCCAATGCTTATCGCGTAATTGAGCAAAGTACAATTAATGGCAGCGCCAGAGTGTGCTTCGATAATGCTTTAGAATACCATAACAAACATTTCAAAGTTAAAACAAGGAAAAACAATATCTTCGGATGATCCGAAGCTATAATCCCTTCACAGAAGCATAAATATTATTTTGATTTTGATCGTTCAATTTATTTGGCAACTACAAGCCATAGTAATTCAATTTAAAAAATTTCTATGGAGATACAATTTGCCATACAAGGACTGGATTTTGATCGATTAGTTTGAATGATATAACGGCGATACCGACAAATGAACGTCCTCTTGGGACATAAGTTTAGTATAACCACCCTAAACAGGAAACTAGTGCCAAAAACTAAAGTAAGCCTTACAGTAGCGCAAAGTTATATACAACATATGTTTACTATATGTAGCTATCGATGACTTTCGAATTTTTCTAGAGATAATGAAGAAATAATAAAAAAAAACAGTGAGTGAGCAAAGAATTATTGCTAAATCCAACCATTAAAGTTATTAAAAATTGCAATTTTGTTTTTAAAAATTAAAAAATAAAAAAAAATCAACTAATTTTTTTTAGTCATTAAGGTATGAATAATTTTTGTAATAAATTAAACCGATCAAATGGATAAAACCAAATAATTTATAAAATGTATAACATGGCGTGCAAAGGAGGATTTTAATAGTAAAACCGTTATGCCCACGCCTTTAGTGAAGCGAGCTTCTCATCTTTCACATGAACACAACACGTTGTGTGTTGTAGTTTTTTAGGAAACTATCTGTTGAAGTATCAATGCAGTGGGGGAAATAAAGGGTTTTTCAATGATGCCATGTTGTTGTTGTTGTTGGACCTCCCGATAGATGACGTCGATGACAACACAGATAACCCTTACCATCCTAACGGGGATTGATAACCGTTAAAACAACAACATGCCATATTTCCCCCGCCCTTTTGTCATTTCTCTTCAGTAAGGTTTGCCATATCATCATGGAAAGATATACGATCCAACTAGTCGAAATTATTAAAATTTACTACCGAAATTCGGAGTCAGTGGCCTCAAATTTAAGAACGGGTTATTATTCCTTATTTATTCCTGTGAAAGTACATTCGTACATACTCCATCAGTCACGCTTTCATTCTGAAAAAATTACAGTTTGGTGCGGTTTATGGGCCGGCGGCGTCATTGGGCCCGACTTCTTCCGTAATGATCAAGACCGACACGTTACTGTGAATGGGAATCGCTACCGCTCAATGATAACCGAATATTTTTGTCACGAATTGATAATTGAAATAAATTTATGATTCATGTCTATGATTTGCGTACTTTTTGAGTATTCTAATTTGACTTACGTAAATTGCTTCTTCAAACAAAACTTTAAGATTTCTGCAATTTGTACAACATTGTATATGAAAACAGCTAAATACACATATTCTGACTTGCCAAGTTAACAAGCATGATTTTTTTGGAAGAATATACATTTTAAATTATAAAAACGAAAAAATTCCTTTACATTTGCCTCCACTGCCTTTTCTATTACCCATTTTTATATTTTCTGTAAAAACATTTATTTAAATAGTAGTGATAGATGTGATAACTAAATATATTTAAGTGATTTACTCTCTCTTTCTCTCTTTTTTAGTGGGGGAAAATGTAATAAAATCAATATTATTGTATAGACAGATACGATTTTTGAAAATCTTTGCTTCTTTGATCATGACATGATCCAGAAAGTATATCCACTATCCCAAACACATATCATTCCATCGGCCCTACTAATTTTATGAACACAGTTGTATGTACAAATACATGCGTACCCATAATATACTTCAACTTTTAAGCCTTTTAGATAAAGGATGAAGTTATTTCAATTGCTTTACAAATGTAAACATTTTTATTAGATAAAATTATTAAATAACCTTAATCAAATTACTAGAGCACTTACGAACATATGGTTTATCGACTGTCTATTTTAAACAAATATGAATTTCATTTGTCAGTTATATAATATGA
Source organism: Bactrocera neohumeralis (assembly GCF_024586455.1). NCBI lineage: Eukaryota > Metazoa > Arthropoda > Insecta > Diptera > Tephritidae > Bactrocera > Bactrocera neohumeralis. The sequence continues at coordinate 6,541,059 of NC_065919.1, forward strand.
AATATTAAATAATTATGTAATTTTTATAAATTAGTAGTCTTAAAATTAAATTGAGGGAATGGTGATTATTATATAGCTTAACGTTTCCCGAATTTTATATGTAAGTATTTAGAAAATCCAGGTTAGTGGTGAAAATTATTTTTGCATGAAATATGTCCTCAAATCAATCAGATTTATGTATAACCAAACCAAATTACTTTTTTATCTTTTAGAAATCTCAAAGCTGCAGGTACATACTTCTTGTATTTTTAACTGGTATTATTAAGAAGAGGGTCGAATTTTATTACTTGTCTCAAATTAATGCATAACATCTCAGGAATTTTGTGTCTAAATTTTAAGTCAGTTTAAAGCGTTTTCCTCACAAGTCGGGGAACCTCATAACTTTAAAGCTACGGCACCGCTCCTTTGCAATTTCGAATACTATTTCTATACATATTTTAATTTTTTTCCAGTGTTCCAAAACATAAACGAAATTTCACAAAACCTTCCCAGCGTTGCCTGAGAAAATTATTATCTAACGAATGAACCTTGATTTTTCGATTTCGGATGATACAACATCAAGTAATGCGGGGCATCGTAACGCCGACACACCGAAGAAAAGAAATATCACTAAGACATGCCTGTTTTTGGACGAACTAACCCTACCCCCCTTACCAGGACGTAACACGATCAACACATTGATTTCAAGTTGCAATACACTCACACTTTTCTACCCCATCCAATTTTTGGGACGCAGTCTCAATCAATTTAAAACAGCTGATCACATAGTTTTGAAAACAAATGAAATGCAATTTATATTCTTGAATTGATATTAAAATATAGTACAAGTACTATATCATTCCATAATATTAATTTTGTGCAAAATTTTCAAGAAGACGATGGCATCTTGAAACTATTATTGATTATAACGGCTGTCAATCCACTATTCCAAACAATTAGGACAAGCAGTTTGTGTGATTAACTTGAAAGCAAGTGCGTGATCGTGTAACTGCGGAGTTAAAATAAAATACAACTGCTTCGCTTGAGAAACAGCTGATTCGAAGTTTCGAATAGTTCCATAGTTCTTAAAATTTAATTTCAAAGTGAAATTGCAACGCAATAAGTTCATAATAAATTTTGATTTTTTTTGCAAGACGGGTTGAGGTTCGCAAGTATGAACTTATTGCATTTCAATAAATATATTTTCTTTGTTACATTGCACTTTTTTATGAATATGTACGTAAGTACGCATATGCAATCAAAATAAATTCAATGTTTATATATGTAAAGATGTTAAAATAACAAGAAACACATACACCATCACTTTAAATGAGACTTGCATTCAAAACATTCTCCGAGTATTAGACGATCAATGTATTCAGTTATTTCACTAATATACAATTAAACATTTTTTTTAATTTAAGCACATTTTCATTGTTGCACACACATTTAAGATTTGTTCTTGTCTCGTCGTTCCTCCCCAACCCCACACCTTTTTTCTTCTTAACCTACCTTCTTTCTGAGTTTCCCCCGAATGTGACACAAACGTTTCACTCCATCAAAACATGTTGCCTCAAGTCGACCATTGCCCAGCATTTTGGTGACTTGTGCATATTCTTGCTGATCCTCCTTGAAAATCAATTCACGTTTTTCGAATTCATTTTCGTTCTTTCCACGACGACGATTTTTACCTCCTTTTCCCTTATTTTTAGGCATTTTGCTGCTGTTGTTAAGCTTACTTCTCTTTTACTTTTATTGGTTGTAATGCACTTTCAATTTAGGATCTACGGAAAATTTGCAAATTCCTTATATATTTAATGTACCAGATTTACTCATAAAATGTTGAAAATTTACTTACGAAAATGCTTGAAAACGTCGTCACGAACTTTTTCGCTTCGAGTCTTTCGACAGAAAGGAAAGAGCAATTGTGATGTATTTCGATGTTGACAGTCAGCGCACCTGTAACGTAGGTGCAAGTGAAAAGAATAGTGTTTAAAAATGTTGCAGAATGTTATAAATAAAGATGGCTGCGCTATGATATGTGCGAAACAGAGATATATGTATGAGATAATAGATAATTGATTTACAAGGTTGCATTGTGTGCCGTGCATATCAAATATGTGCAATTTGCATAAAATATCAGAAAATCGGTTAAGCAATGAAATTATGTTAGCAATTAAAATGTAGTTAAAAATATAAAGTTAAAAAATTCTTTTTATTTCTTTTATCTCTTTTATTCCTGTGAAGCATTAAAAATTTTAAGTGAAATAGGAAGTAAATATATATATGGACCTTACCTTGTTATACTGTGACTAGAGTGCTATAAAGGCATTTGGAATACCGAAATTTGTTTTTGATTTTCGCTTTCTGCATATTTGAATGCAACCCTGTGGAAATGTAGCACAGTTTGTTTTTCGGTTATTAAAAACAAGACATTATTAATTAAAAAGTGCAATATTTTAACGAAAAACAAAGTAATTCTACATTTGTAATTATTTATTTATAAGTTTGTGAAACTTATAATGTTGTAGCATATAAACCACACAATTGTATTGATCGTCGACGTCACCTGATATTATTGGCCACTGCCTACGAAAAGGGAGAAAAACAAACAACAAAAGCCGTGAACTAAACAAAAAAAGGTGGAATACAATTGATGAAAACTTTAAAATTTCTTATCAGTTCGTGGCGTATCTGATAACTGTCTTACCAATTTATAAAGTGAGTTTAAAAACTTGTAATAAAAGAGTGTATCTTTTGACCTGGTTTTGTAAGAGGAGCATTATCGTTGGTTATTCGTTTCAAGAAGAAATCAAATAAAGACAGAAGAAAGTGTGACGTGTCACAAATAATTGCGATACTCAATAACAGTATCTAAACGACCTTTCATTAATTTGTAATCACTATAAAAATGTGTGGCACAAATTCGGCAAGCACAAAAGGCACACGTGCCCTTATTCTCGTTGGTGGCTATGGAACACGACTCCGTCCTTTGACACTTAGCACACCAAAACCACTGGTCGAGTTTGCGAATAAACCCATTTTATTGCATCAGCTCGAAGCTTTAGTTAGTGTCGGATGTAGGCAGGTTGGTATATTACTAACATATAAATTTTCATGTTTGTAGTTTATTTTTTAAACTAGGTTATACTTGCTGTTTCCTACCGCGCTGAGCAAATGGAAAAGGAACTGAAACAGGAGGCAGAAAAATTAGGCGTAAATTTAATATTTTCACATGAAAACGAACCCCTCGGGACGGCGGGACCACTGGCGTTAGCGAAAGACATTCTCAGTTCCAGCAGTGAACCCTTTTATGTGCTAAACTCGGATGTGATTTGTGATTTCCCATTTAAACAATTAGAACAATTCCACAAAAACCATGGCAAAGAGGGCACAATCGTTGTTACAAAAGTCGAAGAGCCGTCCAAATATGGCGTAGTGCTGTACAACGAACAAGGCCGCATTGAAAATTTCATTGAGAAACCGCAAGAATTTGTAAGCAATAAAATTAATGCCGGTATATATATATTTAATCCCTCCGTGCTGGATCGCATAGAAGTTAAGCCAACATCAATAGAAAAGGAAGTTTTTCCCGTTATGGCTGATGAGGGACAACTGTATGCAATGGAATTGCCTGGTTTTTGGATGGATATAGGACAACCTAAAGATTTCCTAACAGGTGAGCAGATCACAATCAAATGACACGTATGCGTTACCGCATTCTGCACTCATTAGTCAGAGAGATAAGGTATTTTAAGTACAAATTTGCTACTAATGTCTGAAAGTATGTTTTTTCCGCTTTCTGAAGGGAATAAAGCTTATCAATTTCATTCATGACAATATGATATTGAACGATTGTATTGATTGGTTAAATGCGCTAAAAGGTGAACATTCAAATGATAACGCTATATAGGAAGCTACATATATTATTTTCATTTATCTGCTTTCATCCGAAATATTAAAAAAGTTTAGTACTTTAAAGTGCCTTATGGGAAATCCCAGTAAATAATAATTCAAAAATTAATATATGCGCGTACATACACAGATGAAAGCATTTCGCTTGGGGCATATTAATATTCATCACGTAATAATGTTTGTTTTTATTTTGTAGGCATGTGCCTTTATTTAACATCATTACGGCAAAAGCAATCATCCAAACTTTATACCGGACCCGGAGTAGTGGGAAATGTTTTAGTGGATCCAACGGCAAAAATAGGCGAGGGCTGTCGTATTGGACCAAATGTTACTATCGGCCCAGATGTAGTAATTGAAGATGGCGTTTGTATAAAGCGTTCAACGATTCTCACAGGTGCTATAGTTAAGTCACACTCATGGTTGGATTCCTGCATTGTTGGTTGGCGTTCGGTTGTAGGCCGTTGGGTGCGTTTAGAGGGTATAACCGTGCTCGGTGAAGATGTTATTGTGAAGGATGAAATCTACATAAACGGTGGGCAGGTACTGCCTCATAAAAGTATAGCCGCTAGTGTGCCAGAACCTCAGATAATAATGTAAATGTTTGATAATTCTGTTTTACAGTTTTTACCTGTATTTTAAATAGGTATTAGTGAGAGTTTTCTATGACTTTTTTCTAAAATATGCCACGATTGGTAATTGTCTTTATATGAGCGACATTTTGAATTTGATTTGATTTGTGTGGCATTTCCATTTAGATTTTTTTAATATGTAAGCATACATACAACTATGTATATGAAATTCACGAATGGCTCCAAAAACAGTTTAAAATTAATGAAGAGTAATGTTTGTAATGTGATGCATAGAAATGTGCACACAACTAGTAACTATTTACGTGCTAAATAATGCTAAATGTACGCTCAAGCATGTTTTTTTTAAGATAACTTTTTTTACAAAAATAAACTTTTATTATGGCATATATGAAATAATATTAATCGCAATCAAGTACGCAATATAAAAATAACTTATGGGCCTGAAAAATATAAAATTCTAAATAGTATTTATTTTTTATTGAAAAATAAAAAAAAAAATTAGATTGTAAACATATTAAAAAATGTGTTTTAGTTACTACTGTTATGTATATAACATTTACCGTACATATAGCAGGTACATACAATATTTCCTTCCCCAATGAAATTGGTACTGTCGATCAGTCAGATATTGGTGAATAAATATAATTGTTTGTTTCGCATTCAACGCAACCAGCACTAATTGTTTGTTACTATGCACTGAAAACGAAGTAGGCACCTAAATCTGCATCAGACAGTGTATTTGAGCGTTTGCTGCGTATATTAAAACAATTAAAACGCTGTATTTTTTATCATAGATTTTATTAAGTTCATAATTTATATGTAGTAATTGCAATTGAAATTGTAATTATAGGTAATTGTGGTATTTTGTTTACAATTTCTGTAATATTTATTCATATTTCTTATTGTTGTTGCTAAATACATTATGTATGTATGTAATACGTTACGCTAAGTTTTATTTTATTCTTTGTTAATCTTCAAATTACATGTCATTCATAGTTTGTTTGCTTATAATATTCTTGTTTCATATTACTGACTTGTTCTCTCCGCACATTGCATTCTCCAATTAATCAGAACACTTTACATATACAGTTTCATTTGTTTAGAAATAGATTATTCCAACATTTTCGCACTCCTTATATAGATTCTCCTTATTCGAAAGTTACTGGATGTCAGCATGTTTGCAATAAAAAGTTTAAATATCACAACACACATGTTTCTGCATATATTTTTGTTCTTATGTAGTATTACAAGCGTTTCATTGGTTTGCTTTTGTGTGTAATAAAGTGTTAAATTTTCTTTTGAATGTTTAAATAAAGACGTTCGCACCTGCTACTATGCTTAAAACAACGCATGAACGCCATTATTTGAATTAATTAATTTAAGCATACATATGTTCTACAGTAGTACAGTACATAGGTATTTTATTTTTAAGAAATTAAATGTTAAAAATATTGTTGTTACACATACATATAAAATCAAAAAAAAACTAAGTTGTTAATTTCAGACAAAATAAAAGTGGATTTTTACCTAATGGCTGCATTTCAACTATAGCAGAGCATGTAAATGTGGCAAAATCGTTATAGCTAAATGAGGTCTGTTTATATATAACTACAAACATTAGGGTGTCCGTTAATTCTCTAGTTGATTGCTTGTTCTTTTTTTGCCCGCTTTCCCTAAAGATTCCGTTTTTGCCTAAAAATAAAGAATTTACTGTCATCAAGCTCTTTATTTAAAATTTAAAGCTTGCTTAATTCATATTTCTTTTCCCATGTAAGTAACATGAAATTTCTTTGAAATTTATATTAAGCAAGTAAATCTTTAACTTCGATAAACGGATATTTCAGTGGAAATATGTGCGCTCCACTAAAATCCAGATCAACTTGGAAATAACGGACATTCTAATAAACATAAATATATTTGATATACATTACTTAGATTTTGTTGTTTTTGTTATTTTTTAGATGCATTACACAATATTACATCTGGAGTGTTGATCTGCGCATTGGCAGTTTATTATTCTTTCTTGCAATCTTAATATTACTAAATGTTTTAATTGGTTATTGTTTATAATACTTATTTGTTGAGTGCACTCCCCATCAAACAGCATACGATTACATAATAACTAAGTCATACAAACATAAATCAATACAATAATGAAGAACGTACATTTACAAATATGATCTTAACATAGGCTGAGTGAATAGGACGCATAAGGAACCGCAGACGCGAACACAAAAGCTTTTATATTTTCAAGTATTACAATTGGTGTCAGTTTTGTAATATGGGACACATATATTTCGATCTTTATATAAATAAAGAAAGTATATGAATAAACTGAAACAAATTTGAGTATTTTTACCAAATTATTATGGAATTACTTAAATATTTTATTGTTAAGTTTCTCTTTATATTTATATAATGCTGCAGTTGATGTTCTATTGAGTTAAGTCAATTGTGACAAAATTGTCCCATTTCTTTGTTCACTTAAAAAATATATGTATGTATATATTCTGAGATTCTAAACTGTTTCACATACATATGTACATACCTTGTTGATTCACAACGAATAATGCACATGAAAAAAATTTAAATTATTAATTTTTTAGAGAAATTAATGTGAATTTGAGTTTATTTCTAATTTGGTGGAAAGTTTTATACCTTTTTCTTGTCAATAATAAATAAAATAATAACGCATCGTAAAATCATAAATTTTTACACTTGTTTTAAAAAAAAATTGTTGTTGGATTACACATAAAAATGAGTTTGGGCAATTACAATTCTCAAAGCCATATTTTGGGTTCGTTATAACTTATAACTTTATGAGACTATACGAAACCCCTATATGTATATGTATGATTATAAAAATTGCGTCTGAAATTTAAAAAATAACATTAGCAAAGGCATGAAAGGAAAAGCGCATTCTATTACTAAAATAGAAAGCAGACGATTTTTTTTTTCACTGGTATCAAACTATTTGAAACAAAAAAAAAATAGGAATTTGAGAAACAATGTAGAAAAAATCACACAATGAATCAAAATTTTTTTTTGAATTTTCACCGAATACGTTAGTTTAATTTGTTGAGAAAATGAAAAAAAAAAAAATTATATTTTGTGTAAAAATTACAACTATAATTACTATACATTCTACATCCCTCCATATAACATACATACATACATATTAGGCCTCACACTTCCAATTGGATTTGTATCAAAAATAAGACTTAAGTGATTCATTTATGATTTATTACAGATAAAATAAAAATAGTAGTGCATAAATTCTTACTACAAATGGTAGTAGATTATAGTGTTCATCCACTATCACAATGAGCCAGTAGGGATCAGTGAGCTAACTGTGCAAAGCTTTAGTAAAAAACATTTTATGTCACGTTTAAAAAGGAGAAAAAGAAATTAATCATTTCAATACAATACAATTTAGGCGCATGAAAAAGCAATAGCTCTTAATTACTGGCATACCTTTGCGATCTTGCTTCATTAATGCGTTGTTTAGGTTGCACTCATATTTCCAGTCCTTAACACAGTATACTACTACTAACATATGCAGTGCATAATAGCCACAAAAAATATTCCATATTCTTGTTAGTTTTTAAATATGCTGCCGTTTTATATGACTTAGACAATGAGCTGTGAGTTGTCGTCCATTACAAAGGGGCTACATTGCTTTTGCATCAGCTCTTTCCGACGTGAACGTGTCATTGGCGGCGAAAAGGTATCGACTGAACGTTGCTGCGTATAACGTGTATTACGTTTCCTAAGCGTAATACGTTTAACAGTGCCTATTGTCAAAAGCTCGTTGTTGCCATCTTTTGAAAGCCTAGCACTTTTGCGCAATGGTGGTATATTGCTTGCCTCGGTCGAACTAGTCTTTCTCAACTCATGTAATTCCGATCCAACAACTTCATTTGCCGCACATAGTTCATCAACATGTTTCCGTTTACGTTGCTGGTATTTTGTCTCTGGAGCAGGGCTTTCACCAACATTAGTAGTGACTTTACTTTTGCTTGTTTGAAGAGTCCTTTTGACATTTTGTGTAGAGTTTTTGTCATGCGCAAACGCTACAATGTTGATTATATTTGATTTGGAGGTATTACGCTTGCCTTTCTTGGTATCAACTTGTACGGAAAGAGCGGCCGTTCTTTTTTTGTCTTTAACTGCATTGGTTGACTTGCTGGTAGCTATGGGATTAGCTTTTGCGGTGGCTGTTCGACTTTTCTTCATAATCAGCTCAGTGGGTAAATTTAGTTTATTTACTTGCACAAATGACGGTTTGCGACTGCGTAATAAAAGCTGCGTCAATGGCAAACTGATTGGCGATTTACGTAACTGTTGCATTTTCAAAGCTAGCGCCGCATTTGTACGGCCACGACGTGCCGTGTGCCGTGACTTATACTGATCCTTCTTTTTAGCAGATTTGTGTGGTTTTTCACACGGTGTTTGACGTATATTGACCAGAGTCTTCATTTGTGCGACCAGACGAACGAATGCAGATTGATGCGATGGTGCAGTTATGATCGTACTCAATAAGGTAGAACTGCAATCGAAATGTTTAAATTAGTAAATAGCTTATACGAAATTTATTTGTATATTTTCTCACTTTGCAATAGTGAATTTTGATGTTACAGAAATTAAATGCAATTTTGAACGATAAATTTTCACAAAAAAATACAGCGAAAGAAATTTCTGGCAGAGTAACTGAAAAATTTTACAAATTTACAGAAAAATTCAAGGTACACTGAGGTTTTGTGATCTGTAGTTGTAATAGTTGTAGGTACTTTATGTGTAAAGGTGGATTGAGGTATAATTTTTTTTTATAATAAGAAGCCATAGATCCATTAATTCCATACAATACATTTCAGCGGAAGCAATATTTCATAACATTGTGGTGTAATGTTCTTCCACTGTATTTTGATGAGAATACAGTAAAAACCACATAATACATGCATATATGTATAATACTAAAACTGGTTTTATTATTTTCAACTAACATCGCCATTCAATCACTTCTTTCATTGTTTTTTTAGTTTGCAATGCAACGTAAAAACAAAGGTAACGAGTCTGCATTTGATAAAAAATTATCTAAATTATTCGTAAATATTTACCTTGGATTTGGCTTGAAAAGATGATATTTGTGCGGATGTTTTGTATCCTCCAGCCCCATTGCTTCATCTTCATTTACATCTTGTTCACCTTCACTGCTATCTTCAACCAACTTCGAACAATCATCACAGTTCAAGTTTTTAATATTCGTTGCTAAACATGCTACGGGAATTTTTATAGTTGCACCGCCTCGCGACTTGCTACCACTAAAATTGAAAATTAGTAGAAGAAATTATAAGTACACATACAACTTACCATTTCCAACGTATAGTTGGTGCTGGCAAAATTGGCTTGAAATGGCACATCTCTTTATTGATACTGTCCGTGCTGCTGGTCTCTTGGCGCTCTTGTGGGTAGCGATGTATTTTGGTAGGCGGGACGGTATTCAGCTTTAGTGGTTTGGAAGTGTTTGCTGTAATTGACGTCCTCGCAATTGCACCACTTGATGTTGAGGGAGCTGCAGACAAATCTGTAGTATAAGTAGACTTACCAACTAAAGTAGTTTTTGCTGGAACTGATGCGAGAGCTGATGATGCATGAATAGGTTTTATAGTGCCAACAACAGAAGAATTTATATTAATTTTGTTGTTGTTGTTGCGAAAGCTAATGCTTGATGTATTGGTGGTTGTGTTAATAGGATTGGTGGTATTACTGATAAGCGCTTTCTGCACAGTATCTTTTAAAAATTCAGTGCCACGATTGAGTCGTACTTGGATTGTTTTCATTAGCGTGGCGGCTGTGTTACTGCTATTGTTGCTGTTAGTAGATGCAGTTGAGTTGTTGATGCTGCTCTTTGGTGTTGCAGATGAGTTAAGAAGACATGTCTTCTTGGGCGCACTACTGCCGAGAAGAGAATACGTAGTTGTTTGCCCTGGTGTTGCGACCAGCATTATGGTGTTGTATTAGAGGAGTTGCGTTTATAAATGATGTGTAAGTACATGCCAGAAATAAAGAGTCAATACTATTGTAACTGTGTAAAAAAAGAGTGAAAACAAAGTATTTATCTTTATTTGGATTAACAATATGTAATTTTTATTTTCAAAATATCAGTTGTGAAAGATCAATTTTGTTATGCGAAACGCTGGTATTCACCAGCATATAAGCGACAAATACAATTACACTCCTCACACTCGTACCATTCAATTTACACGATATGTCCACCCTCTCTACCTTTTGAAAATTTTCACATCACTTAAAAACTTTTTTTTTTTGAAAGTCACAATAAATTTTCTTTGGTCTGCTCAATAGCTCATAATTTATAATAGCCGGCTGCCCTTGGATGTTTCAACATATGCAACTCATTTTATTACACAAATATCTAATAGCTAATTTTCATTCATAAACACCAGCTATTAGTAGTTTACGTAGAAGCCGATTTTTTACAATTCCACTATCTTTTACTATTTACTATACTCTCTACGACTCTTTACTACCATTTCGAGTAATTCTCCTTTTTCCTATAGGAAGGCAAAAAGACTCCTTTCAATCCGATAAATGATTGTGTCGATTCTTTCCCCACACACTGAGTCCGAAGTTCTTAATACTCATATATTCCCTCAAATAATTATTACTTCCAATTAAAATAAAATTTTCATATTACCTGTGCTCTATGCTATATATTCCGATACCAATTTTTTCACTAATTTGTTTATGAATTTATTTACATTTGTTTTAAAACACTTTGTTAGCGGCTATTCTTCGTACACTTTTCGCATATTATGCGAGTGCGGCCAAACTGAAAAACAAGCGGTGTTGCCGGAGTGCCGAATAATAAGAAAATTAATAATCTTAAGATAATTCCTTTCTTATTTAAGTTGCTAGTTGAATATCTGTGTGGCTTGACATAGCAAACTAAGCTATAAAAGATTTACATTATATTTATATTTTGTACCAATAAATATATTGATATTTGATTTAAAAAGAAAAACATGTGCATACAAATAACTTTTTACAAGCCTCATGATCAGCCTAAAATTATGCAGCAGTCTTTATTGGAAGCCATGATTTTGTTCAGAGGCGCAAAAGAGAGTTTAAAAGTTTTATTTAAAAGTGAATTAAATGTGAATAAAGCAGCCGCGATCCTAATTTCGAGGTGGCTCAGGACGTAAGCGTGAAGGAGTTAAGCTCAATGCGAATACGATCATTTACGTTCTAAACTTGAAACTCATGATATTATTATTTTTTATTCTATTAATTGGAATTTTAGCAGATCTCAATTTAATTACTTTAATAGCATGTTTTATTTAAAGATACATTTAAAATATTTCAAAAAAAATATCCTTATTATGAATAAGTACACAAATATATGTAGTTGCAAAAACCATACCATACATACTCACCTAACCGCATATTTTGCTGTACTGCGCTATGTCAAAAGTAGAATATTGCGAATTTTCCGCAAGAGTCATTGAAGCACTGGCTAGACACGGTGCATGCTCTACTTATATAGAGCTAGCTGGCAGCCAGCTTCCCGCGACGCCACCTTGTGACTTCACAAACACATCACATCTAGGCGCGAGAGTCACCGCAGCACTGGCCAGGCATGGTGCCTGCTTTGCTTATATAGAGCTAGCTGGCAGCCAGCTTCCAGCGACGCCACCTTGTGACTTCACAAACACATCACATCTAGGCGCGAGAGTGGCCAGGCCGCCTGCTTTGCTTATATAGAGCTGGCCTGGCAGCTTCCAGCGACGGTGCCACAAACACATCTCACTTATATAGAGCTGCTTTGCTTATATAGAGCTAGCTGGCTGCCAGCTTCCCGCGACGTCACCTTGTGACTTCACAAACACATCACATCTGGGCGCGAGAGTCACCGCAGCACTGGCCAGGCATGGTGCCTGCTTTGCTTATATAGAGCTAGCTGGCAGCCAGCTTCCCGCGACGCCACCTTGTGACTTCACAAACACATCACATCTGGGCGCGAGAGTCACCGCAGCACTGGCCAGGCATGGTGCCTGCTTTACTTATATAGAGCTAGTTGGAACCCAGCTTCCCGCGACGCCACCTTGTTGCTTCACAAACACATCACATCTAGGCGCGAGAGTCTTTGAAGCACTGGCCAGGCATGGTGCCTGCTCTACTTATATAGAGCTAGCTGGCAGCCAGCTTCCCGCGACGCCACCTTGTGACTTCACAAACACATCACATCTGGCGCGAGAGTCACCGCAGCACTGGCCAGGCATGGTGCCTGCTTTGCTTATATAGAGCTAGCTGGCAGCCAGCTTCCCGCGACGCCACCTTGTGACTTCACAAACACATCACCTCTGGGCGCGAGAGTCACCGCAGCACTGGCCAGGCATGGTGCCTGCTTTGCTTATATAGAGCTAGCTGGCAGCCAGCTTCCCGCGACGCCACCTTGTGACTTCACAAACACATCACCTCTGGGCGCGAGAGTCACCGCAGCACTGGCCAGGCATGGTGCCTGCTTTGCTTATATAGAGCTTCACAAACACATCACCTCTGGGCGCGAGAGTCACCGCAGCACTGGCCAGGCATGGTGCCTGCTTTGCTTATATAGAGCTAGCTGGCAGCCAGCTTCCCGCGACGCCACCTTGTGACTTCACAAACACATCACATCTAGGCGCGAGAGTCTCTGAAGCACTGGCCAGGCATGGTGCCTGCTTTGCTTATATAGAGCTAGCTGGCAGCCAGCTTCCCGCGACGCCACCTTGTGGCTTCACAAACACATCACATCTAGGCGCGAGAGTCACCGCAGCACTGGCCTGGCATGGTGCCTGCTTTGCTTATATAGAGCTAGCTGGCAGCCAGCTTCCCGCGACGCCACCTTGTGACTTCACAAACACATCACATCTATAGAGTCACCGCAGCACTGGCCAGGCATGGTGCCTGCTTTGCTTATATAGAGCTAGCTGGCAGCCAGCTTCCCGCGACGCCACCTTGTGACTTCACAAACACATCACATCTAGGCGCGAGAGTCACTGCAGCACTGGCCAGGCATGGTGCCTGCTTTGCTTATATAGAGCTAGCTGGCAGCCAGCTTCCCGCGACGCCACCTTGTGGCTTCACAAACACATCACATCTAGGCGCGAGAGTCACCGCAGCACTGGCTAGACACGGTGCATGCTCTACTTATATAGAGCTAGCTGGCAGCCAGCTTCCCGTGATGTCACCTTGTGATTTCACAAACACATCACATCTAGGCGCGAGAGTCACCGCAGCACTGGCCAGGCATGGTGCCTGCTTTGCTTATATAGAGCTAGCTGGCAGCCAGCTTCCCGCGACGCCACCTTGTGACTTCACAAACACATCACATCTAGGCGCGAGAGTCACCGCAGCACTGGCCTGGCATGGTGCCTGCTTTGCTTATATAGAGCTAGCTGGCAGCCAGCTTCCCGCGACGCCACCTTGTGACTTCACAAACACATCACATCTAGGCGCGAGAGTCACCGCAGCACTGGCCAGGCATGGTGCCTGCTTTGCTTATATAGAGCTAGCTGGCAGCACATCACATCTAGCTTCACCGCGACGCCACCTTGTGCCACCTTCACAAACACATCACATCTAGGCGCGAGAGTCACCGCAGCACTGGCCAGGCATGGTGCCTGCTTTGCTTATATAGAGCTAGCTGGCAGCCAGCTTCCCGCGACGCCACCTTGTGACTTCACAAACACATCACATCTAGGCGCGAGAGTCACCGCAGCACTGGCCAGGCATGGTGCCTGCTTTGCTTATATAGAGCTAGCTGGCAGCCAGCTTCCCGCGACGCCACCTTGTGACTTCACAAACACATCACATCTAGGCGCGAGAGTCACCGCAGCACTGGCCTGGCATGGTGCCTGCTTTACTTATATAGAGCTAGCTGGCAGCCAGCTTCCCGCGACGCCACCTTGTGACTTCACAAACACATCACATCTAGAGTCACGCAGCACTGGCCAGTCCTGCTTTGCTTATATAGAGCTAGCTGGCAGCCACTGTGCTTCACAAACACATCACATCTAGGCGCGAGAGTCACCGCAGCACTGGCTAGACACGGTGCATGCTCTACTTATATAGAGCTAGCTGGCAGCCAGCTTCCCGCGACGCCACCTTGTGACTTCACAAACACATCACATCTAGGCGCGAGAGTCACCGCAGCACTGGCCAGGCATGGTGCCTGCTTTGCTTATATAGAGCTAGCTGGCAGCCAGCTTCCCGCGACGCCACCTTGTGACTTCACAAACACATCACATCTAGGCGCGAGAGTCACCGCAGCACTGGCCAGGCATGGTGCCTGCTTTGCTTATATAGAGCTAGCTGGCAGCCAGCTTCCCGCGACGCCACCTTGTGACTTCACAAACACATCACATCTAGGCGCGAGAGTCACCGCAGCACTGGCCAGGCATGGTGCCTGCTTTGCTTATATAGAGCTAGCTGGCAGCCAGCTTCCCGCGACGCCACCTTGTGACTTCACAAACACATCACATCTAGGCGCGAGAGTCACCGCAGCACTGGCCAGGCATGGTGCCTGCTTTGCTTATATAGAGCTAGCTGGCAGCCAGCTTCCCGCGACGCCACCTTGTGACTTCACAAACACATCACATCTAGGCGCGAGAGTCACCGCAGCACTGGCCAGGCATGGTGCCTGCTTTGCTTATATAGAGCTAGCTGGCAGCCAGCTTCCCGCGACGCCACCTTGTGACTTCACAAACACATCACATCTAGGCGCGAGAGTCACCGCAGCACTGGCCAGGCATGGTGCCTGCTTTGCTTATATAGAGCTAGCTGGCAGCCAGCTTCCCGCGACGCCACCTTGTGACTTCACAAACACATCACATCTAGGCGCGAGAGTCACCGCAGCACTGGCCAGGCATGGTGCCTGCTTTGCTTATATAGAGCTAGCTGGCAGCCAGCTTCCCGCGACGCCACCTTGTGACTTCACAAACACATCACATCTAGGCGCGAGAGTCACCGCAGCACTGGCCAGGCATGGTGCCTGCTTTGCTTATATAGAGCTAGCTGGCAGCCAGCTTCCCGCGACGCCACCTTGTGACTTCACAAACACATCACATCTAGGCGCGAGAGTCACCGCAGCACTGGCCAGGCATGGTGCCTGCTTTGCTTATATAGAGCTAGCTGGCAGCCAGCTTCCCGCGACGCCACCTTGTGACTTCACAAACACATCACATCTAGGCGCGAGAGTCACCGCAGCACTGGCCAGGCATGGTGCCTGCTTTGCTTATATAGAGCTAGCTGGCAGCCAGCTTCCCGCGACGCCACCTTGTGACTTCACAAACACATCACATCTAGGCGCGAGAGTCACCGCAGCACTGGCCAGGCATGGTGCCTGCTTTGCTTATATAGAGCTAGCTGGCAGCCAGCTTCCCGCGACGCCACCTTGTGACTTCACAAACACATCACATCTAGGCGCGAGAGTCACCGCAGCACTGGCTAGACACGGTGCCTGCATTGCTTATATAGAGCTAGCTGGCAGCCAGCTTCCCGCGACGCCACCTTGTGACTTCGCAAACACATCACATCTAGGCGCGAGAGTCACCGCAGCACTGGCCAGGCATGGTGCCTGCTTTGCTTATATAGAGCTAGCTGGCAGCCAGCTTCCCGCGACGCCACCTTGTGACTTCACAAACACATCACATCTAGGCGCGAGAGTCACCGCAGCACTGGCCAGGCATGGTGCCTGCTTTGCTTATATAGAGCTAGCTGGCAGCCAGCTTCCCGCGACGCCACCTTGTGGCTTCACAAACACATCACATCTAGGCGCGAGAGTCACCGCAGCACTGGCCAGGCATGGTGCCTGCTTTGCTTATATAGAGCTAGCTGGCAGCCAGCTTCCCGCGACGCCACCTTGTGACTTCACAAACACATCACATCTAGGCGCGAGAGTCACCGCAGCACTGGCCAGGCATGGTGCCTGCTTTGCTTATATAGAGCTAGCTGGCAGCCAGCTTCCAGCGACGCCACCTTGTGACTTCACAAACACATCACCTCTGGGCGCGAGAGTCACCGCAGCACTGGCCAGGCATGGTGCCTGCTTTGCTTATATAGAGCTAGCTGGCAGCCAGCTTCCCGCGACTCCACCTTGTGACTTCACAAACATATCACATCTAGACGCGAGAGTCTCCGAAGCACTGGCCAGGCACGGTGACTGTTGTTAGTTTATGATTCCAGCTAGCAGCCTGTTAGTATTTTATTTATGCAGAATTAGAACTTTATGGTGTTTTAGTTTCCTATTTCAATTAATTAATTTAAAAGACGTAAGTTTAATTTATGTACATATTTCAAAAATCTAATATGTACATACATACATACATATGTATGTATATAAAATTCTCGTGTCTGGTGTACGTTATTGAACTCCTCTGAAACCGCTCGACCGATTTTCGTGAATCTTAGCGTGCATATCGGCTAGGGTGGAGAATCGGACAACATCTATTTTTCATCCTCCTTAATGTTAAGGGAAATTGGAAAATTCCCAAAAAGTAACATTTTTCCATACAAACTTTTTTCAATTTTTGTTTGTTTTGTTTTTCAATATTTTTATTTGTCAAATATTTGAATCATTCAATTTCGGTCGCATGCTTTTTTTATTCCTGCTATGTACATATGTACATAATAATATAATATATTATATATAAGAAAGTTGTGTTAGTTACACCATTTATAACTCAAGAACGGCTGAATCGATTTAACTGAAAATTGGTGGGAAGGTAGCTTAGAACCAGGGTAAGGGCATAGGATACATTTTATCTCTTTTTGTCAAAATTTAATTCAACTCATAAATACAAAGATTATATTTCAAATCATCCTCCTTTCCTTGAATATATGCGTACAATTTTAAACAGATTCTTCCTCAAAACTAATACAATTGCTAAGTATTTGGAATAGTAGAAAAGAACTGCAACCAAATACGCAGTGAAATAGATTATATCTGGCTCAGTAATCCAGCCGATTTTTTCGTCTTTCCACGCCTGAAAACCGGTTCACCATGTGCAGTCTACTAGAATGACTATCGGTTGAACTCCAGTGAGAAATGATGGAGCTATGTTTGTATTGTCACACGCCGACGCAAAAATTCGGTTTTATTTCAAACACTTCTCAGAATCAGTTATTCGTTGTTCTGTTGGATTATGAACCAACCACTTTGTACAGAGCTTTCTCCTCTTTAGAGCATCATTGTCCTCGGTTCCCCAAAAAGCAATGCTTTATTATTACACGAAATGCTTAATGATCCATTTTTTTGTAAACTAACACAAGTTGCTTCAGAAAAATGCTATATCTTATTAACGAATAGTTATAATGCAACTAATAGAAATCGTATAGATGGTAGTAGTAGTATTATCTATGTATCAGCCACAGCGAAACGTGGACGGGTCCTCTAGTTGTACTATAATAAATAGAACAATCAATGATATTAAAAACAAAATATTAGACAGAGACAGTGATGAAAACGCTGTATTTAGCTATCTATTACCACTCAAAACCCTGGTTCAGTAATACCATAATAATTGATGGTCGAGGGTAAGTAAAGTATATGTTGGTCTAAGCGAAGTAGTTTGGTATTTGGTCCTATGTTAGGCAGCGTTGAACTAAAAGTGGTTATGGCTTCGGTCACTGGTGTTGGTTACAACGTAGCGTGGTCTTGTCCTAGTACATGATGTGGTTCCAGGGTTGATAATCACACATACATAAATTGAAGAAAACAGAAAAACCACTTAAAGGAGGTGTTGGGTATTCTCCCGTACTGAATGCAACGACTTGCTTTTGTTGTTGTTTTTACATACATATTTGCAGAGTAGAGGTTCCATAAGCTATGATGGTGGCATAACCACTTAATAAGTATACAATATATAAATCTAACATACATGCATTTATATACATATGTATATTACATACGCATTAGGGCTAGAATAGCAAAATAATGAGCTAATAAATGACTTTTGAAGGTTCATCAAGTTCTTTGCCTTAATAAATTAAAAAAATGTTGATGCGCCTGTCGAAATGAGGATAATTATATTTAAGTTACATTTGTTATATACATACATATGTATGTACGTTCGTATATTTCATTGTTATTTTTGTTGCTCTTGGATGCTATTGTCAGTTGCTTTATTATATAATTTTCCATTGTTTTCATGTTTCTAACGAACAAATTTACCACAACAGCTGATCAATAATTATTTATGCGTACGATTGAACAGCTAACTGCAAGACGATTTGAAATTTAATGAAAAATTGTGAAAACCCCGATTGCAACAACAGCAATAAGAAAAGTAAGAATAATTAGTTGTTGGCCCAAACAAAAATCTATCATCTTCGAACGCCACACATCAATCGGAGAGGCGAGGCGTCAAATTCGTATTGAACATCAACACCAGCACAGCACTCGGTTTCGCTATGGTTTCATCGCTGATCTCAGCTGGTACATGCACATGTGAATTCTCGTATTGTGAAGCGAATGTGAAGTGTCCCACTGTGAATATGAAAATGTTCATACACCATACATACATATATATATGTCTGTATGTTTGTATATACTATGGCCGGCGTTGTCAAGATGATGGCATAGGAGAAGACGCAAAGTGTATTAACCATGGGGTTTTACAAATTTTTGGTAAATGTGATAAATGCACAGAAAGAAGGTGTAACAACAATAGCTGACACAAACAAGCACTAATAATGCTTAATCAATGCAACACTTCACCGCTGAAGTAATAGAAAAAGAATTGCCGAGACCACTTTCAAGTGAGGAACTGATTGCATGCACTGAAGGTGATAAGAAAAAAAAAAGAAAATGAAACAAGTAAGGTAGAGTGAAATGCGGGCGAAGGTGAACAGTAAATACTCTGGTATATTGCTAAAAATTAACGGGTGTCATATTTCAAGAAATCTGCGTAAACGTATCACAACAAATAATACATCAAAATGTCCATTTCGGGTATACTTACATAATTTCATTATTGTCACTTACTCGTTTACTATCGGAAATACACACTTTAAAGTTAACTGAACACCGATTAAAATGTCTTGGTTGTGATATACAATATCTATTGAGCATAGGGAAAGATACAAATTAACATCGCCCCATTTTTAGAAGAAAGTCATCATATACATATCAAACATACTTACAATCAGTTTTGTTTCGATACCCGGCCAAAATTGCTACATAAATGAAGAGATGGTCGAATAGTTTCCCGTCTGTGTATATGTAGGTCCGCGTCGAGTTTTGTATTGATGTATTGGTTCGAGGCGAGTGATGCCTTCCGATACGGCTTTTCAAATAGGATCATACGTGTATATCTGTCGGGTAATCCACTTACCGAGTCCTTAGATCGCAGCGATAAATGTAGACGCCTGAAAGAATAATGTCAATTTTAAGCTCTAAAGCTCAACAATAATACAACTAACTCTTCATC
Source organism: Bactrocera neohumeralis (assembly GCF_024586455.1). NCBI lineage: Eukaryota > Metazoa > Arthropoda > Insecta > Diptera > Tephritidae > Bactrocera > Bactrocera neohumeralis. Next base: position 6,561,031 of record NC_065919.1, read on the forward strand.
ACTTCACTATCACTTTATGTATATTGATATGTCGAAATTAATTTAAAACTTTATAGATAAGCGTTAAATGGACAACACTATTATACTCTTTGTGCAACATGTTTCGAGAGTATAAATCAAAAAAACGAAAAATAAAATTACATACATACATATGTACATATTTATATTTATGGTATATGAAAACGATTATGTCGAAGATAGCAAGCGTAATTTGTACAGTTATTAGGAAAAAAACACTGCATTCATTGTTGAAGTATGTATGTAGTAATGATTTATCGCTTTCATTGATGAATTGAGTCGCGGCAACATACCTCTATCTACTCTTATGCCGAGACTTGAACAGCTGAGCAAGCCAAAGCACTATCTAAATTTATAAGAAAAGTACTAAAGTTCGTCCTTTGACAAAAAATTCCAGCCTCTTTGGTTATTATAACGTCCTTTCGGTATATTCATAAGTTCGTGGTCTCCTGTATTTAGTGAATACTAGTTAGCGAAATAACTTACAAAACCGTAGCAAGTGGTTCCATTTTCAATGACTTCTCCACATGATTTCAATCCAACTGAATCTGTATGCTAGCTGTGCTAAGTGAAGAAAGAAATTTTCCGAAAATGCTATACTTACAAGGTGCGTTCTAAAGTAAACAGGATTTGAAAAAAAAACAGAACAAATGGTTTTTTCGGCAAAATCAATTTATTTTATTCAAAATAGTCTCCTTCTGCTTCAACACAGCTTTTTGCACGGTCCAAAAGCATGTCGAACGAGTGTTTTAGCTCGTTGACCGGTATGGCCGCCAATATGCCGGTGCAAGCCTTTTGAATGGCCTCTACGTCTGCATAACGCTTTCATTTCATGGGCAAATGCATTTTTCCGAAAAGGAAGAAGTCGCACGGTGCCATATCAGGTGAATACCGGGAGTGGTTAATGGTTAAAATGTGATTTTTGGTCAAATAATCGTGCTTCGAATGTTGGATTCTGAGCAATTTTTGCTCGTCAGTCAATTTGTGCGGAACAAACCGTGCACACACCTTTCGTAAGCCCAAATGTTCGGTCAAAATGCGATAAATCGATGTTTTGGAGATGTTCAATTACAATTTCCATGAATTACAATGATGATTTCGGCTGATTTTTGATGAATTCACGCACAGTTTCGATGGAATTTCCGGTGATCACGGATTTTGATTGGCCCACATGTTGATAGTCATTTATGTCCTCACGACCACTTTGTAGACGTTGAAACCACTCGTGCACTCTGCTACGGGATAGGTAATCCTCGCCATAAACTTGTTTCATCACTTGAAACGTTTCGGTAAAAGTTTTACCAATTTTAAAATAAAATTTAATGTTGGCTCTTTGTTCGAAGCTCATTTTCGTACCGATAACACAAACATACTGACACTTAAAAGGCAATAACTTCACTTCAAATCGATGAAATGTCATGAAATTCTCACTGGGCAATCGATAAAGATAGCAGATTCTAACGCACCAGTCGACATATAGATTTCACCACCAAAGAACATTATTCGAATAATAATAATCGGTTTGCAGTATCCGGATAGTCGTAAGTCGTCGACTATTCGATTAACCGCTCTTATTCGACTATCTTATTCGTATATCAATAATATTTTCGCAAATTTAAAACATTTTTCAACCGCTTGAATTTCAGGTTATTACTTTCAGAATTCGAAGAGTCGTACAATTTTAATACGTACGAACCCGGATATTTGAATAATATAAAATACAATTTTAACGTAATATAAACAATAATGTATTATGTGGAAATATTTTTAAATTTTAGCAGCCTTTTCAAAGTGAAACCGCAAATTTCAATTAAAATCGGACATGCAACCGAAAAACAATAGAAAACATGTTTGTGTATGTAAGTACACACATATGTAGATACAGTATATAAGCTTATCCCTAAGTAGATACTTGTAAATGCGCATTGTCATCGCTTGTTGACAGTTACAAAATAGGAAAACCACATTAACTAATGAGATATTTGGTAATGACATATTGGTTTTAGATCAGTGAAATTAATTTATCTGCTGCATTCGTTCGATTATGGAAAAGCTGTACAATAATATTGCGATTGTCAAAAGGATGCAAAATATTTATGTATACAATTCTTGAATTTGCAATAGAAATTAATTTTCGTACAAAATTCCCTTCCATAACTTGAAGTTTTTTTGTGGATTATGGTAATTCGTGATATATTCGGTAGGGGATAGGATCAAACCCGATGCGGGAAATAATAATAGACGCAGAAAGTCGGTATATCCTCTCTTCGGTTCCTAACTAGTACGAATTCGACGACTCACGACTGCAAGCGACTGACATTGAGCATTAGCTCAATCGGCTACGATTAACAAAGTAGATACGGACACCTAAAGAGCGACAGCGCCAAAAATAAATGTAATAATAATTTATAATGTTTATTTTTTTAATATTTTTAATTATTATATCAAAATATATCTTAATTTCTTCGTTTGGATTTTAACTCAAATTCTTAATTCTTTTCATATAAAGTATATTATTTAGCTGCCGCAAAACTAATATGGTTGTGTAAACTGACGTTGAGCAATACCAAAAGCTCCGTGAGGATCGGGAAGGACCTCTCCGAGCCGTTCGATACCAAACGAGGTTTCAGGCATGGCGACTCCCTTTCGTGCAACTTCTTTAATATGCTCTTGGAGAAAATAATTCGAGCTGCAGAACTTAATCGAGTAGGTAACATCTTCTATAAGAGGGTACAGCTGCTGGCGTATGCCGATGATATCGATATCAATGGCCTCAACATCTGCGCCATTAGTTATGCATTCTCCAAACTGGATAAGGAAGCGAAGCAGATGGGTCTGGCAGTGAACGAGGGCAAGACGATATATCTCCTGTCATCAAACAAAGAGTCATCGCATTCGCGACTTGACACTCACGTCATTGTTGACAGTCGTAGATAATCTCGTCTATCTTGGAACCAGTATAAGCACCACCAACAATGTCAGCCTTAAAATCCAACGCAGAATAACTCTTTCCAACAGGTGCTACTTCGGACTGAGTAGGCAATTGAGAAGTAAAGTCCTCTCTCGACGAATAAAAATCAAACTCTATAAGTCACTCATTATTCCCGTCCTGTTATACGGTGCAGAGGCTTGGACGATGACAACAACTGATGAGTCGACGTAGCGAGAAAAGTTCTGCGAAAGATTTATGGTACTTTGCGCATTGGTCACGGCGAATATCGCATACTATGGAACAATGAGCTGTATGAGATATACGACGACATTGACATAGTTCAGCGAATAAAGAGACAGCGGCTGCACTGGCTGGGTCATGTCGAGGAAGAGGAAGATTTCCACTCCGTTGAAAAGACCAGGTGGAGAAGGATATGGTTTCGCTTGGCAATTGCAATTGGCGCCACGTTGCGAAAAGAAGAAACGACTGGCGCGCTGTTGTTAACTGGGCTATAAGCGCGTAAGCGTTTTCTACGCCAGTAAAAAAGAAGAAGATATTATTTACACTCAAAAACAAAAAAAAAAGACTTTAGAAGTATTACATAGTATTTAAATGACAAAAGGTATGTTTTAAGCACAGCATATATGCTTATACTACATGTATTACATATGCATTTATTATATCCACGCAATAAGAACATAAATTAGAAATCAAAAACCATTTAAAAGAAAAATTACACACTCAAGACATAAGAATGTCATAATATAAGTATTGTCCCAGTAAACCATTATAGCGGTTAATCCCCAGCAGCTTTCAGCTGCTTAAACTAAAAGTTTTTGAAAGAGGAGGACGAATAAGCACCAATAACAAATAGAAATTCAGCAAGAATTCGCATTTTGAGAAGTCTGCTAAAAAGTATGTGGATTTATAGAACACCAAGACCAAACTCCAGTAATTATGAGAGAGCATACTTGATGGCAGATAGAAACAGATTATTTATGCTGCTAAGAAAGTACTTCTATAATTTACTTAATAGAAATTGGCTGAGCTAAAGTTTGCAACCATTGCTTAGTAAGAAGATTTTGAAATATTCAAAATTTTATAAATAGGAACTTAGATTTAGGATAGAGTGAATTAAAAAGTGAATTAAAAACGCCATACTACTCTCTTGTTTAAGCTTATGGCCCAAAAGCTGTAAAAAAGGCCGGAAAACCAATCGCAATATAATTTCTTGAGTAAGCTAATCTCAGAATTGCTCGCTTACTGAGCTACATACGAAAATTCTGTATGTGTGTTGCTTTGGGTATGCTTCGAATTTCGTCGTTGGTCAAGCGTATGTACTTTACGGTATACAGACATATGTACTTTACGGTATACAGACATTTATATGTAAATACTCGTACAAGATATCTGAGGTATTTGTTTGTCAGTTGAAACAGAAGGAGTTACTACGCAACGAAAGAAGACAAAAAAAACCGGCTGTCAGGCAAAAGCAATGATCTCCAATGCCTCGATAAAGGGCAGTCAGCAAGGATGGCGCCTGCTGCGTACAAAATTGATCAGAGGATTCCCTGCCGCTTGAACTATGACGCGATATGTCATCATATTTCGCATTGCAGCAGCAACAGCCGACCCCACCTACCGAGTGATAGAGCAACAGACACGCCAATAATAATAATAACAACAACAACCAAAGTGTACGGCATTGGCACCAGTGACAACAACTGCATACAACAAAGTTATTGCTGCACTCTCATTTCTCAGCGCCAAATTACGTACAACAACTGGACATTGCATTTACTTCATACTGTTGCACATTTTTCTCACTTTCGCACTGTATTTGTTGTTATCTGTTCGCATACTCGTTGGGCAAAAAGCATTGTCCAGCATGGCGCATTGGGTCGTAAAGCGCCAACGCTTTAGTTTCCCCCGTCGCGCTGCTTCGTGCCTTCTCATTTGGTATTTGATTTAACTCCAAATAATCTTCTGCTGTTTAACGAGGGCGGTTAGATAGATATGTGGATTTTCGGTAAAAGGTAAATATTTTGTGGTATGAGTGAGTTTGAGGCGGTGTTGATTTGATAGAATTGACAATTGTCTCAACAGTTTTTCGGTATTATAGCTTCAAAATTTTTATTTATCATTTGATGTCTTTCTCCTCTGCGGGTAACTCTTTACGTAAGGAGATATTATCATTCTAATGAGCGTCACTAACTAGTTAAAATCGAATGCCCGTTGCAAAAATTGCCTGCACAATGTATGTAGGTATACATTAAACATTGAGGATTTCGAGAGGAAAAAGGTAGACGCAACTTATGAAATGAAAATTATAGTGCACCTAATAAATGGGCGAGGTTAAAGACGGTTGCGTTGGCAGCAAAAAATAGTTTTTTGCATATCATAATAATATTTGCGCGATAAGCCAGATTTGTCAGATTGACCTTGTAGCAGACTTCCTCCACTTCATTTTGTTTGTCCAGCCAACAAGCGTTAGCAAGCACGGTAGCTTACTTGGTCCAGTGGATACTAACTATTTTAGAGAGAGTCAGTGTATGTGTGGAAAGGAAATTTTATCCAAAATGAAATTTGTTACTCTCCCAAATATGTTGTTCATTTTCCTGTTCGCTATGTTGCGGCAATAGTTGAATTATGCATGGATATCGAGTTTGTCGCGACTTTGTTGTAATTGTAGTTGTTCTGCAGCTACTGAGTCATCAATTATGTTACACTACTGTATTGTATTATTCTTGTATTCTTGAATACTTTACATATTTTCACTTTTCCGTATTTTAATACAAATCTTTATTATCGCCTTCAAAATAAGCTTCTTTTGAGTCAATAAAAGCAATAATTCAATTTATAAACACTTGTTATAAGCCTCGGTTAGAATGGCCTTGACAGTCTTCAGCGAATTTTAATGACTTCAATTCCATGGACGTAGGGCACATTTTCCGAAGCAAACTTTTCAGTTTGAAACGAAAAAATTACATCGAGTCAAATCTGGACCATACAGTGGCTGAGCGATGACTCATCTTTTCGTGCTTGGCCAAAAAGTCAGTCATAACCATACTAGAATTATTATCGTGGTGAAGAAAACAATGAGCATCATTCTGATTTTGAACCGAGTTTGAAGTAGTTTTTGTTTCGCCTCATTTTTGAATAGTTAGAATGTTGGACAGTTTCGACTCATATTCATTTCATCGCAACTCTTTTGCGATCTCTGCCCGAAGTCGTTTTTGCAACTCTCTTGTTAGTTTCTTATTTTCAACTATCGGCACCAGTTTCATAGGGAACACATCCTCACTCAAATAAAGGTCCGTTTCGTTGATCTCGACTTGGAAAAGCTTAGATCTACAAATATAATAATATGAGTTATTCATTATGTTACTGAACTGTCCAAGTATAGATTTGCTCATCCAGAAGGCTGAATCCTATGACTATTAACAGCACCTAGGGCAGTACTGTTATCTGCACTCCATTTATTGTATAACTACATAAATACACTTCTCTCGATCTATACACATAAACAATGAGTTCATTCCATTCAAAAATTAGTTGTGATCACCCATTTGACTACCGGAAACTTATTTTAGAGAAATGGGGCGGCAACAATATAAATTTAACATTAACCACAAATCTGCCACCGTTCAGAAGCGCACACAGCGACAGGCGAGCAGTCAACAAGCGAGCCGACGTTCGTTATTTAGAATCGTAATGAAATCGATGTTGTTGTCGGCCACCGAAAGTACCGCAAAATTATGAATTTCGCAAACGTGCGTGCATTTCAATGCGAGCACACCGGCTAGACGCTCGGCAAAGCGCGCGCGGACAATCTAACTTAGTGTGGCGTAGTGCAACCCACTGAGCCACACTATGTAAGTCGGCCGAACATGGCCGCGTGCTTAGAGCCTCTTGCCTGCTTTTTTTTTAGTGCGGCCACCCCGCCGTGGGGTTGGGCTGCGTCGCCGACATCGTCAAGTAGATACCGCTCTTGATTTGCTGCCAGCTTAATAATGCTGTAAAACGGCGTGTTTTACAACGCTTGCGCCACACCGTTGCTGTAAGCGTTGCCGCAACGGCAGCTGAAAGAAGTTGTTACACCCGGCAGCCACTGAAACGCCGATTGCGGCTGGCGCACCGGTTGCCGGCACTGTTGCCGCCAAAATGTTGATTGCTGCCAGGCATGCGTTTCGCTGCTGCTCAGCTAAATGCTGGCAAAATTCGCGCAGCGGTGTTGCAGTTTATCAACATGTTGTTCTTGTTTTAATTTTAGTCAGTCAAACCGTTGCTTTGTATTGAGTTTAGGGTTTCATTGTAATTTCGTGCTTCGATTTGGTGTTATGGAATTGTGCATTTCTCTTTGGCGAAAAGCTCCGCTGGACATCGCCGCCGACGAGTGCTTCAGTGCCCTCCCATTGCGGCGCCACAGCACGTGTCCTTTGCACAGGCGCAGCCAACGAAGCGTTCAGCGAGTACGAGCTAACATTTCACGACCAGCAGCCGTTTAAACGTCATTAAAGTGTGGCGCAAGTGCCACCGCAGTGATTTTGGCGTTTCTTTTGTTTTGCGGAAGTGTTTTTGTAAACGCCCGATGTGAGCTTTTATCGGCCGCGCTCGACTCATGCATTTGCATGGGAAGCATTTTGCTGATTCTTGCGGTGTCGACTGTCAACTGTCACTCTTGCTCAGCGTATCATAGGGCTCGGTAAGCCACACGTACTCATTAAGAGCGCGGCACAGACTGCATCTGCACCGTGATTTAATTAGTGTTTGGCTCATTGCTTGAGCGCAATTCGTTTTTTCAGTGGCTAAACACATTAGTTTTGTTAAATTAGATTTGCGCTCGTGCTGCGCCCACTCTGATCCAAAGTGCTGTCTTTGTTTTCAAGTAGTCAGCTTTATTTTTGTTCAAGTGATTTGTAAACACGAGTATTCCGAAGGATGAAGTACTTACAGCGAGTATACAAATGCAGTTTAGGAACCTTTCATTCAGGAACATTTTTTAGGGGAATCATTTTTTTTTTTACTATTATTTCTTAAAAATATTGTACATGATTCTAGTTGAATCGATCGGCGACAAACGAAAATTCAGCTACTTTACCAAGATCGAGGCACATGACCCATAGTGCAATTAGTGAAAGGGCATTTTTTTAATTTGGCTCCTTTCCCATAAAATCTTCGCCGAATTCTCGAAAAAGACACATATTTCTGAGATAAGATTAAGATTCGAATATAATTTTATTTCCATTAAAGGGAAACCTATTTTTTTTTTTTAATTTTTAAGGTACTCAACGTTTATGATATTTGAAAAAATGAAGGTCATAATTTAGGTGGACGGTGAATCTATTCTTAGGTAATAAAATATTTAGGTAAACCCGTTTATTTCTAGTTTCACCACAGCCTTCCCCTGAAAGTACTTCGATCGGCGAAATCTCCTCGACCATGTGGCGTAGCTTCTAGGCTGTTAAGGACCGATAATCTTTAACATGTTCTTTGAAGACGATATAGATATTTGTATTTACGGCAGCTAACTTAAGATAATATTGACTGAACGTGTTGACTGCATGTTCTTAGATGACAACATCATATCTTAGGATGAGAACGTAGTCACGTAAAACGTTTTCAACAAAAATAATTAGATTTCTTTGCTTGCGCTTAAACCTCATTTTTTTAATACCTAAAACTACTAAACTTATATAATAGCGATGATTGCTGACCATGCTGGTGAAGTTGAGACTCGTGCTTTTGGACAACAACAGCTGTCAGAAATAGCCTTACTCAAAAGAAATGTCTCACTAAAAGTAAAAACGCCTTGAAGGGTTTTGGAAGAATCAAACCAACAATCACAGCTGACGTTTCAAATCGGCATAATGCGCGCTTACGATTGCAAAAAAGGGAAAATAAATGCGTGCTGGGCTACCATTCAGGAACCGTCAAATGGTTTGACGTTTGACACTTGACAGTTGGCGCTGCTAAATAATCCAATAAAGTAAAAGAACTTTTACTCTGCGTTGAAACAAAGAAGCAAACAATAAAAATTCAAGCAAACAATATTTGTATTTTAACTGCTTGATGCTGTAAAAGCTCGTTCATGACATTATAACAACACATATTTGCGTAAATTATTGATTACTAGGGGTGATAGGATGGTTCAGGATCCAAGAGTAAGTTGTTAATCCTGACTAAAAAAATATTTCCAAGGTTCCTTAACATTTTTAGGATACTCTTCTTTTTCTTCTTTATTGGCGTAGACATCGCTTACGCGGTTATAGCCGAGTTAACAACAACTCGTTCCATCGAATGCGATATTGAATGTAAACAATGCGCTAAGGGCCATAAATCTTCCGCAGAACCTTTCTCTCGAAAACTCGCAACGTCGGCTCATCAGAGGCTGTCATCGTCCATGCTTCTGCACCATATAGCAGGACGGGAATAATGAGTGACTTATAAAGCTTGTTTTTTGTTCGTCGAGAGAAGCCTTTACTTCTCAATTGCCCACTCAGTCCGAAGTAGTATCTGTTGGCAAGAGTTATTCTGCGCTGGATTTCTAGGCTGACATTGTTGTTGGTGTTGATACTGGTTCCAAGATAGACGAAAGTATCTACGACTTTAAAGTTATGACTGACAACAGTGACGTGAGAGCCAAGTCGGGAGTGCGATGTTCCGTTCACTATCACATACTATTATAAAGCATTATTAGTTAAATAGCCACATCGAGAAGTCTTTTGTTGTTATAGATATCATGATTAATATTTACCTGATTTCTTTGTTTTATGAGAAGTGGGGAATATGAAAGATGCTGCCGTTTTGAATCACAGATTCGCAACGAGTATTGAGTGAATCTTTACCTTGGCTTTTTGAGGAAAGTTGTCTAAGTTAGATGGATGCGACTGAGTTCGCAACTAAATATCGAATAAGTTAGGTAGGGAAGCTCCAGGGGTTATGCTAAAAACTTGACATTTTAAAAATGCGGCTAAGGATGTGGACTTGTGGTGGACTTCCAATATTATTGGGTAACAAAAAGTTATGAGCCTCGGAGTAAAATGTTTCGCTTGCACGTTAAAATATTCAGCCTTAACATCAGTTTTTACTAATGAACCTTCGTAGGGTCTAAGCATATTTACATAAATGTGTGTATGTATTCAATTCGCATATTTAATTCATTGTTTTCTCCCTACTTTTCCATTATGATGCTGTGAGTTTTGCTTAGCAAACAAAAGCGCAGTTTGCGGCGCATTTCAAGTTCCTTTCCGCTTACACAATGCATATTTCAAACAAATATTGCTGATTTTCTGCTCGACAGCAAGAACAGAAAAGAAAAAACCAATAAAAAGTTGAATAACATGACATTCGTACACTAATCGGGCTGAAGGGCTTAGCATGTAATGGGGCAGCGGTGGCGGTGGCAGAGCGTATTTTAACTGGTGTCGCGTGATTATTTGTTGCTGTGGCCTGATTGGCATTTCCGCTTCAGTGGATCCGAATTGAAACCACAGATGCAAGGGCACAAATGTATTTGTGTATGTGCGCTCGTATTTGGGTAAGGTGATGAAGGTTTCATTGGACGCAAGCGAATTCGTTATTGCAGTCACATTTAAGTGCGGTTATGTTCACTTTGTGTGGAATGGGCGTTTACCTTGGAAAATAGCATTCATTATTGTACATTTAACGGCAAACTAAGTGATGCGGCGATATATGTACATAGTTGGTATGTAAATATGTATACCATCTTTTAATATGTAAAATATGTATGTATGTGGAAATATTCATATTTTATTTCTAATTAGATGCAAGCATGTACTGTCTGTATGTTTGTAAGTGTATTTATGCATTTTAAACATTTTACAAAATATTTGTTTATTCTTCTCTAATAATAAAATTATAACACAATTCAGCGCTCTGTTGGAGCTCAGCTCTTTTCTTAATTAAACATTTCTACGTACCATTTAATTTCTTGTTGTTGTTTTATTTTTAATTTATAAACATCGCAAGTAACTTTCTTATTTTGCTACGAACAGCAACTCCCGCACTTTTCCGCATAAATATTGTTTTGAAAATGCATTTCCCCCCACATACTGTGTTTCTGTTTGCTCATAATTTATGACAGTTTCTCTTCGTTGAAACGGGATGGTCGCCATTTCTCAACAACACACATGCGAGCACTCGCGTGCACTTCAATGTGTGTGTGTGTAAGCATGTGTATTGTACTTGCGCCATATCCCCATAGACATCTGGGCCGCCGTTATACTCACCCCTTTCGTAATTCATTTTGTAATTATGAAACTGCGTTCACTTTTAATTTAATAATTTTTGTTTCTTTCAAAAAAACGTAAAAACATTTTTGTTGTTGCCTCACTTCCCTTGGTTAATGCAGATCGCTGTTGTTGCTAAATGCCGTTTTAATTATTTTTATTTATTGTTGTTACATTGTTGCTCATTAGTTTCGTTCATGTGGCGAAGGGCCACGGAAAATGTTTCAAACTGTGCCGTTGCATTTTCTGACGTGGAAATGCTAATGAAATTTACATTACTAAAGTGATAAATAGTGGGTGGAGAAAAAGGTTAAAGCTTTTGCTTTTCCAACTTTACTAATTGCTTAATGCTATACTTTTTTAAATTTCCTCGAATATTAAATGGAAACTTTTTTTTCGAAAACCGCAACAAAAATTATAAACGTGCTGTCTAGGTTATGTCGAAGGCTTTACCAATACCATGTAGCATACATTTGTTATATATTTATTATAAAAATCTTATTAATAAAAGGCATGAGAAGGAAGGAATGGCACGACCCGAACACTAAGTTATATGAAGATATAAAAATACCAAAAGGAGTCACATCGTCACGTGACATCGACGTATAAGAACCAAATTTGACCATAATATAATAAAGCTATGTGAAGTCGGTCGAACGACAGTTTTTGTCCTTTGTATTAATTGCACTTTATATCGAAACGAATTCAAATATTACCGCAAACGTATTTGTACCGGCTGCCTTCTTCCTGGCAACTGCTTCCTTGACACGTTTCAATTAATTACAGTACAAGTTCGAATTATTAGTATAGCCATAGGTGGGCAGTACATAGTACATGATTCGTTACCAAAATCTTTGTGACGTTCAATCTTGCATTTGCTTTTTATCACCAGTAATCATTCGCTTCGGTAGGACGAAAGCATGCCCAACGATTGAAATTTAAGTGTGCTCTGCCCAATTCACAAAAAGGGAGACCCCAAAATCTGCGCCAACTACCGTGGGATAAGCCTCCTCAACATCGCGTATAAGGTTCCATCGAGCGTATTGTGTGAAAGATTAAAGCCCACCGTCAACAAATTAATTGGATCTTAATAGTGTGGCTTTAGACCTGACCAGATATTAACCATGCGCCAAATCTTGTAAAAGACCCGTGAAAGGGAATCGACACTCACCACCTCTTCGTCGATTTCAAAGCTGCTTTTGACACGAAAAGAAGCTGCCTTTATGCCGCGATGTCTAAATTTGGTATCCCCGCAAAACTAAAACGGCTGTGTAAACTGACGTTGCGCAACACCAACCTCTCCGAGCTGTTCGATACCAAACGATGTTTCAGATTCGAGCTGCAGTACTAAACAGAGACGGTACCATCCTCTATAAGAGTGTACAACTGTTGGCGTATGCTGATGATATTGCCGGTAGTTCTGCTTTCTCCAGAATAGATAAGGCAGCGAAGCAAATGGGTTTGGTGGTGAACGAGGGCAAGACGGAATATCTCCTGTCATCAAACAAACAGTCGTCATACTCGCGACTAGGCACCCACGTCATTGTTGACCGTCATTACTTCGAAGGTGTAGATAATTTCGTCTATCTCGTAACTAGCATTTACAGCAACAACAATGTCAGCCTCGAAATCCAACGCAGAATAACTCTTGCCAACAGGTGTTACTTCGGACTAAGTCGGCAATTGACAAGTAAAGTCTTCTCTCGACGAACAAAAGCCAAACTCTATAAGTCAGTCATTATTCCCGTCCTGCTATATGGTGCAGAGGCATGGACGATGACAGCATCTGATGAGTCGACGTTGCGAGTTTCCGAGAAAGAGGTCCTGAGGAAGATTTATGGCCCTTAGCGCATTGTTTACATTCAATATCGCATTCGATGGAACGTTGAGCTGTATGAGTTATACGACGACATAGACATAGTTCAGCGAATTCAGAGACAGCGGCTACGCTGGCTAGATCATGTCGTCCGTATGGATGAAAACACTCCAGCTCTGAAAATATTCGACGCAGTATCCGCCAGGGGAAGCAGAGGAAGAGGAAGACCTCCACTCCGTTGGAAAGACCAGGTGGAGAAGGACCTGGCTCAACTGGGAATCTCCAATTGGCGCCACACAGCAAAAAGGAGAAGAACTGGCGCGCTGTTGCGTAGGCGGTGTATACATCAGTAAAGAAGAAGAATAACCATCCGCTTCAGAAATAGATTGACTTTGTAGAGATTTAGCAGATGAAACTTCGGTTCATGCGGTTTTCAATTTTATTCAGTCTAATTTAAATTGTTGCAAATGGTTTTTTGTGACACTAAACATATTTTACATCCATCTTTGACGAGTGTTCAAACAATACTGAGTCAAGCGATCGCAAAACTCGCTGAGAAATTTTTTAGTAGGAAATTTTATATTTCTAAAACCATAATGCCGATCGCACTTATACAACGTAACAATAGATTTCTTTTTACTAACATAGACCTTGGCTTTTTCAGATAGTTTTGAGAAGATGGCAACCGTTTTAAAAATTCGATTGAAAGATTTGGATGAACTTATTCAATTCTATAATGTCAAATAAAAACTTATAGATCAGGGAGAGCAAGCCTTTACTATTTGCTATTAAAAAAATTCATTAAAAATATACAAGTTGAACCATAGCAACATATACTATTAATGGAAACACTGAAAGTAATTTTATAGCTACGCCCAGTCGCATTAAGATTGGCGCGTCAGTAAATTAGCTGGAACATTAAGAAGGTGTTAAGTCAACATTATTAGGAATTTTACAATTGAATTGCAAACAAATCGCCCATTTGTCAAATAAAACCGATGACAAACAATGCAATCGGAAATCGCAGCAGATGTTAATCCGGTCGCAACAAAAACTGAACAACTGTACCATCCGGGAAATCTTGCCGAGAACGCGGCAGGATGACAAACCCGCAGGATAATGAAGAATGACAATGACTGTGGACCTGTGGCGAAGCGAGTGAATCTGCCGGACAACACATACACTTAAACATATGTGTGTGGATGCAGAAAACACAACCGAACAAAGTGGGGGAGGGCTAATTCAATTTTTATTACAAATAACAACGCCACAGTTGGCGGTGGCACATGACATAAGCGCAGCACAACTTCTAACATTTCTATGATGAATTGAGCGGAATGGCAAAAGTAATATAGAAAGACAAATAAAACATAACAGAACAAGCAAAGCTGTTGGATAAAAGGCTACAAGGAGTACACTTCCTGGCGCCGTAGGTTGTTGCAAATGTTATTGTTGTAAAATTAGAATTGGCGCTGAGGACGAATGAGAAGACTCCCGCTAGCAGACGCGTGCGTAGGAATCTGCGTGCTCTGAGTGGTGGAAGAGGCGTGTTTGTGGCGGGCGGCCTCTACAACTGGTTGTGCGTTTGCATGTGCTTGCATGAGTGTGTGTGGCTGTGTGCGGGCGAACGTGCTAGTGGCGAATGCGCAAGCGAGTGAGTGAGATGGCACGTGTGGTTGGCGCACGCTGAACGCTGCGTTGTGTGGCCAAGTGCCTTTTGGGCCAATTCAAATCGCGTGCGGCCAAAGCCGAGTGGTTGGCCTTGCGGCAGGGATAACGTAATTGTGTGCACTCGTTTGTGGCATGTGCGATATCCTGTGGGCAATCAGAGTATCACACAAACAACAATCAACAATGATATAGCAAAAAGCATATACAAAAACAACTTCAACAACAAAAACAACGGTGCGACGGCTGGACGGCAAGGTGTGAAAATCTTTATTCGAAGAGGAAATTTTAAAACTGTATTAAAATTGACTTCGTTAAATTGTATGACTTGTGTGTTTTGCGACAACTTCCAGGCGCACCGGAAATCATTGCAGAGTGTGAAATTTAAATTGTTGCAATTTTGGTTTTTATGGTTTGCGGCTGAAATGTAGATATAGATGTAATGTATTTGTATGTACATATTTCCACACGCAGTTCTTACTCTTTTGTTGTTGTGTTAAATTTAGAATGAAAATGTACATGCTTGCTATATGATTTTCTCTGCAGGATATTCAATGACTTTTTACAATTAGTGTCCTTCTACGCTTTATTACCGCTTGTGTATGAGTGTATGTGTGTAATTGTGTTGCTTGTGAATTTGTCTAATTTAAAGGTTAGGTTAACGATCAGCATGGCGTCATTGCCAGCCAGCTGCTTTTTCCCCGGCGTATCCCTTCACTTATAGAGCACGACTCGTTTAGCATTTACTCTTGCTAACATAGCTATTTTTTTACCATTTAGTGTGGACAACGCATCGCATCATCATACTTTTTCCAAACATGCATGAACACACATACATATGTATGTATATATTTTTCCATTTAATTGCTGCTGAAATTTGTCAATAAAATATTGTATTTGCTCATATGCTATATTATATATCTATTTAAATTTATATATATATTTATACACACTCACTTATGTATATGTACATACATATGTATGTTCATGCTTATACACATTTGTTGTTTCGAAATTGTTCGGTTGTTGGTCGCATGCCAAATATTTTCTTGGCCATAAAAAAAGTTGAATTGCCGTTTGTCTTGTCAATTCCTGCTTCTAACCATTCTTACCGTCTATACCCTTCCTCAGCAATTTTTATTATTTCATATATCTCTTTTATTGCCCAGCATGTACTAATATTCGCAATTTCACAGCTTCTTTCCCTTTATTATTCTGCGTGTCATCTTTATCGTTGTCATTTATAATTTTTTTTGATCCGTTTACTCTTTCTCATCGTTACCTTTATCCTTTTGTTGTTATGAAGAGAGTTTTAGTTTTTTGCTGCTGTTCCTTGTTTTTGTTGTACATTGTACTTTATTGCATTTATTTCTTTGTTACTGTGGTGAATTATTATTACTGTTGTTGCTGGTAATTTGTCACTGTGGGATATTCATTTTCTATCTTTCTCAATTCTTTTTTAGTTATTATGAGTTTAACAAATTTTCGTTATTTTCCAATTTACAAAGAAGTGAAATTAATTCTATGTATTTTAATTAAAATGGAATATTTTATGCTTTCCCAATTTGAAAGGACCAAAAGTGGGGAAATACTTTTGATTTGGCAAAACTTTATTAAAAAAAAAACGTTAATTACGGCTACCCCGAAGCTATAACACGCTTCATAGCAGCATTTCTTTTAGCATAAAAGGGTATAGAAAGATCATTATAGCTATATACTATAGTGGTCCGATCTGCAATATTTGTTCGGAGAATGTAGCGTTGACTTGGACAATAATTTTTGGCAAATTCTGTTAAGATATTTTGTAAAATAAAAAGGACTGGAGTTTGATCGCTTAGTTTGTATGTATGTCAGGTCGATATCTCAAAAACTGTGCGACTAGTTGGCGTATGTGCAGGCGGATAGACGAACAAACAGATGGGCATGGCTAAATCGAGGCATTCTGTTACGTTGATCAGTTATATACTTTGTATATATTAGAGTCTTATTATTTATCTTATTCATTTAGGTTTTAGGACGTAGACTCAATTAGTTTCATTACTACATTTTGCTTTGTGTTCGAGATTTTAATATATAAAAATTAACTTATGTATATGATTTATATGCGATATTACTTCAACCAAAGAGGTTACATTTAATAAATTAGGTATATTAAGAAAAATTTTAACATCAGTTGTAAAGTCGAAAATCACTACTAGATCGGGTTCAAAGTTAGCTGGATAGTCGGAAATTATTATGTCGGGTATTTTGGGGCTAGGGGAATGTCTGAACTGATTGCATTGGCTTTTGGCATTACAAAAGTATAATCGACAACATGTTTCCACTTAATTTTGCGAATATAATTCAAACACAATCTTCATAAACTTTATCAACTATTTTACACTCTTATCAAATCTGTAGTGAATTTTCTTTCTTGTTGACGTTGGGTGGAACAAATTAGACAATTTTAAAATCAATTATGAATAAATCAGTTCGTACATAGGCTTCAAGTCAAAAATATTTTTTCAGTTTATATCGGAATATATAAATATGGGGATAGCAAGACTTGACAATCAATAGATTAGATTAGATAAGTAAATGAGGATTGCACCGCGACCTAGGGTTTATTGTGCCCTCTCTTAAGTCACAACGTCTCAACTAGCTCCACAAAATTGATAAATTCCAATATGCTGCTAGGTGCTATTGAGGCGATGTGATCCCTATTTGGAAACATGGGTCCAAGGGCCTTTATTCGGCGCCTACAGACTGTGCAGTCGATTAGCAGGTGTTCTGGTGTTGAAGACACCAAGTGGCAGAACCGGCAATTCACACAAGAAGCTAGGCCGATATTAAATAAGTGCTTCTTGAGCTTACAATGGCCAGTGTAGAAGATGACAAGTAGACCGAATTTTATCCTTGGGAGGTTAATTTCATCAGCCTGTTCATTCCCGTCTATTTCTTTGTGACCTGGCATCCAAATAAGGTGCACTTTGTTACGATCTGTCAGACTATTCAGTCGTTCTATACACTTCTGCACCAATAGCGATTTGATTTCGTACGCAGAAACTACCCATAGGTATGGAGAGTTTTTTGCGTGGTCCTGCGACCCCTGCGCCAATTCCCGCCGACGTTTTCGAGCGTTGAAGTACCAATTGAATGTACTGTCCCTAAGCAGTAGCTCGAGAGCGGAATTGTTTCATTCGGCCTTACGGCTGAGGGTAACTTTAAACTTCTTAGTGAAGTCAACATTTTTGGTAATGCTATCCCTAGGGAGAAGACCCAGTGGTAATTCGCCACTTAGGTTCTTCATGCGTTGGGAAGAGACAGTTAATAAGAAGACATAAATATCTCATTCAAACATTTATTTATCGATCTAAATAATGAAAAACGGTTATTTTTAAATCTGTTGACTACCGTGAATCAGTTTTTAAATATGCAGTTAGAAATCCTCTAATCCTCAACTATTTGGAACTTAGTAGTGAGCTTTTCAAGCTCTGGTGGCAGCAATTGTATCCATAATAACCCGGAAATTCTTGTCTAATTCTGCCTCTAGGCATAGTGTAGCTACACTGGTCTTATCTTGTGACGAGCATGATTCGATGACAAATTTGGTGAAATCGTTTCGACATGTATTGAAACATTTTTGAATGAATGAATAGAAAAGTTGTTGCTCGAGGATAGGTTTCAGCCGGGTTGACTCCAACCAAATTCTGCGTATGGGCGCCTTAGGGCGAAGAACCTACATTCTTATTTTTACGTTGAATGTGATTTTGCGCTCCATCGTCTTTACCTCTCATATTACTACCATTATCGTAGGCCAGCAATGGTTTTTACACTGCCTGAGGAGAAGTTTAAAGAATTTGGGCTGATCAAGTCTTGTTTAACTCGTTACCAAAAACGTCAATGCCAAATCAGAGACACAAAATGAAGGTTTTAATAGGACTGCATATCTAAAAGCATAGAACTGTATATAATATTGCGATTAAGAAAATATATTTATTTAGATGAAATTCTGCAATGAGTATAGTAAGTAAAATTGCTTTTTATACATATATACATACATATGTATATAATTAAGAAATTTCAATAAAACATACTTAACTCGGTGGGATACAAAATAAATAGCGATGTTCGCACATTTTCACGCCTCTTTTAATGACGTTAAGCTACATAAGGGTGATGTAATCATTAATCAGCATACAAAAATTTGCAACATCAGCAACAACTACAACATGTTATATCCATGGGGGCGCCACTAACGTCAGCAACTCTATCGATTTTGTCGCGTAAGTGACCAAACGGAATGCCCTTTAAAGGACATGAAAATAAGTGACATATGCGATATTTGCGTAAATACAGTTAAATGATTGTAATATATTTCCAATCAGAATTTGGAATCAGCAAAGTTAATGCTGAAAATATATATGGTATACACATGTGTTTGGGTGTCTATGTAGAAATATATTTCTCTCTGTGTGACGCTTTAAATAACGGCGACAGGGAGGGCGGGAGAGTGAAAGTAAACTCTAATGCGACTACCGAGTAATTACCGAACTTAACAGGCCAACAATGTGAGTGTGTGTGCATATACATTTCTATACGTATGTATGTGAATGTATGCATGCATAAGTCAACTACAGGCAAGGGCCTCCGAATTACCCTTTAAATTGCTGAATTTGTGAGTGTACATAGTATATATAGTGCCATATATCGCATATGCAACTATGTATTACATAAGTATATTTTTCTCTGCACACTCTTTTACATTTATTTATAAATTTACCCTAAGTATACATAAAATACTTGGTCCAATGTCAAACCCCCAATGGCGTCACACAAACATTATTTCTATGTATAAATAGTAATGCGTTTTTGTTGTTTTTGCCTGTTATTATTATTGCCACGGTTATTATTGCATTTATGTTGTTGGGAGTCAATAGAAAATCCACCTGGAGTGCAATAGGCGCATTGAGCACACAAGTTCATACGCACATACTGACTACATAAATATATAATTTTTATACAACAATGTATGTATGTATATATATGCAGAAAAAAAGGTTTTCATTTAAACATTTTAAGATTTCGTAACTTTTATAACGACGGATTAAAGGTAATAAGAACTTCGTCCTTAAATTCTAATAATTACGTTTGCTGTGGTCGATATCAAAAGTGGGGTCTTTCATCCGAGGCTGTTGTTTCTTTTTCATTGAGAGTGATTTCTACGTGGCGGGTCCCAAACCCAGTGCACAATCTCGCTAGGTGACTAGTATAGAGTTTTATACACATTTATAGGAATTGGGTATAGCCCTACGACTGTAATTCAGAAGAATACCTACTACCTAATGCACCCTTGGCTGACATCACCGCCGTCCAAGAAATGCAATGGACGGAACAAGGACGGAGACGAGTAGGTCTTTGTGACTTTTATTACAACGGCCGTGGGGGTAGAAAGAGACAGTCGTCGAGCAATGGCTTTCACTCCGGCGGATGAGCGTCTAGCCACAATCCGCTTTAGTGCAAAATTTTTCAACATAACACTGATTTGACCACAGATGCCTTTTATGAATTGCTGGAGCGCCCTTGTGACGACTGTCCCCGCCACGATGTAAAAATAATGCCTGACGATTTTAACGCTGGGGTGGGCAAAGAAAGTATCTTCGGTACAGCAGACGCAAAATTCAGCCTTCATGGTGAAACTTCTCCAAATGGGTTGAGGTTGATCGACTTCGCAGGGGACCGAAATATGGTTGTATGTGGTACTATATGCCAGCACAAGAGATTTCTTCAAGCTACTTCATTGTCTCCGGGTCGAAAAGTTCGAAACCAGATCGATCATGTTGTGATGGATGGATGACATGTCCTTCAGTGTCCTTGACGTGCGTGCGCTCCGAGGACCTAAAATCGATAAGCGCCCGCCTCTGTACAGAAAGGCACGTCCGTCAAGAAACAAAGGGAAGGTACGACGTCAAGAAATCGAAAGCGAAACGGTTTTCTACTCAACTAGCACTCTTTCTTTGCTCTCTAATAGCACTCATCAGCAACTCCGTATAAGGGAACTGTGTGACGGTATTTCAAGCTCCTTAGTAGTGATCCAATGGCTGATATTCAGAGCATACTGAAGTTATGAAGGAAACACTTCTCCATCTTGCTGAAAGGCAGTGAAAGTGTAAAAACTGCAGATGGTGAACCCGATTCCTAATCGCGGACGATGGAATATATATGTTCCATTGCCCGACTATGATGTGGTTCGAATAGCAATTACCCACCTGAATAACAACAAAGCAGCAGAGACTAAAACTATTTGAAAGTAATGCTATTTTAATAAGTCTAACATATCCATACCTAAATCTATATGTGGAATATAAATGGAATATTGAAAAATTGTAGTTTAATCGAAAGTAGAGACAGAAGACAGACCATAGCAATTTGCTACTGCATTAGATCTTTTCACCCAATATCGGTGTATCAGAAAAGATCATGGTCACAGGTTCTTTGTATGTATACATATGTAGTTGTACCGAAAAAGTTTAACATACATTTAGGAGCACAACCTGGGTGTTAATTTACATTTTCAGTAAGGTTAACTGACAAACTACACAAAAATTTGAATAACTCGATATATGGAAAAATATATTTAACATAGTGCATGTTACTTTGGTGCCGAAACTTTCTCGACCTGGCTCAAGAACTAAGATAATAGTGTCGGTGGTTACAGAGCCTTTTTCCACCTCAGAAAACCGTCTATAATGTTTCTGCCATGTAAGTCTGTAGTCATATGAAAAACTGTACTTGGCCACTTAGTTTAGAGTTTCTATTATTTACGAGAATACTACAGACACACGAACGAAATGTAATGTTTGTTTGTGTTTATAAATTTAATATTAAAATTTAACTAACGTTCCCTTTGTTGTTATTTTCATATTAAAAACTACTGCATTCACTTACCCTAGTGATCAGCGAACAAATGCTATAGAGTGTAGTGCAAAAAGGAGTCACAGGATATTCATTATTTTTCTCTGCTGCTGTGCCAATATCAGCGCATTAAAGAACACTCGAAAGTGTTTCCACTTTGTAATCTCTCAAAGGCTGCTAATATCTGCGTTTCTGCTGGTTTAATGTAGAGAAATCATTACAGCAGACTGATCTTCAAAGCACCGCCATTGTTCATAGGGAAAGACTGTGCGCAATAACATTTGTGCTTCAGTGTACAATGTTTTTTGTAGCTTAACTTTTTCGAAATTGTTGCATTCAAGTGGATTTTCGGCTTTAATATAGTTGACTTGTTTTGTAAGTGGCCAGGTTTGTGTGTTAATAAAACATGGTTCAATGATTTTGAATATTTTCGAACTTCAGCACAAAGAAAAATACAGGAATCGCAACGAATGAACTACTGACTGGGCTGTGATATAAACCGTAATCTTTACTTGTATCTTATATTAAATAATATATAATATAATATAAAATAGGCTGTTTTGTCATCGTACGCCAAGAATTAAATTAGTGCGGCAATCAGGAAGAACATAGCGGAACAAAACTAACACGAAATATTCTGGGTTTTATTTAGAAATAGAATAGCCTGCAGAACTCATTACAGAAACCAGCTGCCTTCTTAAAACTCGTAAGCAACATCTAAATGATGAGATCTATGTGCCTTCTATCCTTACAATTTTTGCTAAACAACATAACCTTACAACTACTTTTGCGGCTTAACTTACGATGTTCAGAGTATGATTTTGTATTTTATTGATATCGTTTGAGATAGACTCCTGTACAATATACAATATCTCAATGGTACTATATATAAATTTATAGATAAATATGACTCAAGGAGAGTTGCTTTTTTTAATAGCCCTTTTTTGACAGATCACGCTTGAGTCGTGTTAAGCTGTCATGTTATTGTTTGTTTGGCATTTCATCATGGAAAGACTTACACCTGAACAACGTTTTCAAATCGTTCACCTTTATAACGAAATTTCATGTTCTGTAAAGAATGCGTTTCGCGCGCTTCGCTCAACTTATGGTCAACAATATCGGCCTACTGAGCGTACTATTTGAAACATCATCACCCATCTTGAGACCCAGCACTTATTATTGGATAATATTAGACCGAATAGACCACATCCAGTACGCAGTAAAGAAAATATAGCTGAGAGTGTACCCGAAGACCGTGGAGAGCCGAATCGGTGACACCGAATGACGTATGCAACGACTATAAAAGCATACAGCTTGTGCATGAACTGAAGCCCCTCGACCATCCCAAGCGACATCGATTAGCTCTTTAGGCTCTTGAAAGGTTCCAAGAAGATACGACGTTTTCGAGCCAAATTTTGTTCAGCAGTGATGCCCATGTCTGGCTCAATGAGTATGTAAACAAGCAAAATTGCCGCATTTGGAACGAAGAGCAAACTGAAGAGATTCAAGAGCTGCCACTTCATTCAGAAAAAACAAAGTTTTCGTGTGGTTTGTGGGCTGGTGGAATCATCGGTCCATATTTCTTTAAAAATGATGTCGGTGAGAACGTAATCGTCAATGGCGATCGCTATAGTGCCATGATAATCGACTATTTGATGCCTGAAATTGAAGATCGTGATCTTTTCGCTACTTGGTTTCAACAAGACTTCCAACACATCGCATCAATCAATGAATATGTTGAGAGAACACTTCGGTGAGCAGATAATTTCACGTTTTGGGCCGGTCGATTGGCCACCAAGATTGTGTAATGTCAAACCGTTCGACTTTTTCCTGTGGGTGTATGTTCAGTCTAAAGTTTATGCGGACAACCCCGCTTCGATTCAGGCCTTGGAGCAAAACATCAAGTGTGTCATTCGCTAGTTACAAGCCGAAATGTTCGAACGTGACATTGAAAATTGGACTCAACGGATAGACCATATGAGACGTAGCCGCGGCAAACATTTGAAAGAGAGAGATTCTTCAAAACATAAATGCCAAAGAATGTTCTTTCGAATGGTAATAAACATTCCCCATTAAATTTGAAGGTTTTTTGTTTTTTTTTTAATAGTAGGTAGTGGGGAACCTGAAATGGATTACCCTTTTTTTATTCTGTTAAGATATCTTAAAATCAAGTGAAAACCAAGAAAAAACATTAATTTTACTTGCTCATATTCCTTACAAGAACTTTCATCAGTCATTTTGTATGGCAGCTATATGCTATTGTAACTCGGTCTAAACAATTTCTTCGACATCGCACCGTTGCCTTGGACAATAACCCATGACAAATTAAATGAAGATATCTCGTCAAATGAAAAAGTTTTCCAAAGACGCACTTGATTCCGATTGCTCTGTTTGTTTGACAGCTATATGCTATAGTGGCCTGATATCGGCTGTTCCGACAAATGCGCATCTTCTGAGTGAGAGAATGAAGGGTGCAAAATTTCAAACAGTTATCTCAAAAACTAAGACACTAAGTCACGTATATACAGACAGACAGGCAGACGGATATAATACATATGGTTTTTGACGCTTCCTTTTGGGAGTTACAAACTTCATAGCAAACTTAATATACCCTGTTCAAGGTATACAAATATAATCCAATAAAGTTAAGGAATAAATTGAATTTACTGATTAATATTGTAGCATTAAATATGAGATGAAACAGTTTTTGGACAAAGTAAAATAAACAGAAAACCGCTGCTAATTCTAAAAGGGAACATGGCATCTTTTTTCTGTTGAGAAATTTGACATTTATATTTATTTCAACGTATTCTCTGCAAGGAAGAATTTGAGTTATACGCAACAAGCACGCGACGCACGCAGCACCGAGTTGGAGTAATCAGTGAGCTTTTCCCACAACCAACCACCGACGGCAAATCCGCAAGCGCCAGCCATGACGCTCTCCCCACCACCGACCGACGACCACTCACAGCCCACACTCATTCAGCATTTCGCAGCGGTTCACCTCATAAAATGCACAAAAAATTATTAATATGGCACGGAATGATTGTCAAAAACGAATAGCTACGTACGGCATAGCCAACAGCGACAGAACGCCACAGCGGCAGCATCGAAACAAACAAACGTTGGCAACGCGCCGCTGACGGCGAACGAAATCTGCGTGCGCGTACGCGTGTCCGGAGCCGTCCAGTTGTCGGAGTGTAGTCCTGCGCCAGCGGCCGCTACACTGGCATGCCTCAATGCAGTTTTTTTTTAGTGCTGCTTTTTTCTTTCAAACTTTTTTTGTTTGTTGTGGAGTACTGGCTGCAGCGCCAAATGAAATGAAAAATTGTCCAACGCAATGATAAATTTGGTTCCTTAGGAGAACATAAAAGTCCAGTGCTGCCACGAAATGGTCAGCCATAAAATAAGCCTCGGGCGCGAGCGAAAAGGGACTTGTTTGTTTAGCACTTAGTTTTACAAGATTTGTTGCAGCAGCTTATCCAGCGGTGAGAAACTGCTGGATGTGCTCCTTCATTCCACGCTGTTGCGATACTCGCGCGCCTACATACAAACATATGTATATGTATACATATATGTATGTGTGCACTTGTATTTGTGGGCATATGCACTTTTCGATTTTCGTATGCTTTGGTCAGCATCAATACTACAAGTTGTTTTTGCTTTTGCTTATTCAATGGTTATTGACTGTTTTTTGCTTTCTGTTTTTTCGAAAGAATGTGAAATAGAAGTTCGTTTAATAAGTTTGCATACTGCTATGTTCATATGTATGTATGTAAGTATGTTTGTGTGCGTATTTGTTTGGCTCTTGCCTTTGCTTTTGCATTGTTGACTGGATTTATTGATGAGTTTTAGCCGGAGGGCGCCATTGGGGGCTGGTCTGAGATCGCGCCATGAAATTATTAAAATGTGACAGTTGAACGATTAAGCGTAATCACTTTAAATGGAAGTTTTCAGTTCTCATTGATTTATGTCTCGCATTTGGCTAATGGTTGGATAGAAAATGCTAGTGGAGCATAGAACAAATCTGCAGCGATTGCACATTAATATTTACAAATATATGTACATATGTATATCTATATACTGTATATTCTCATACTTAAAATCAGCGCAAGGCTTTGCGTTTGAAATTTCTCATATCCGTGTAGGTGTTTTCTAAAAGGTTAATATTTTTTTTCTACTAAAAGCTGCCTTGGGT
Organism: Bactrocera neohumeralis; assembly: GCF_024586455.1. Lineage (NCBI taxonomy): Eukaryota > Metazoa > Arthropoda > Insecta > Diptera > Tephritidae > Bactrocera > Bactrocera neohumeralis. The sequence continues at coordinate 6,586,809 of NC_065919.1, forward strand.
TATGATTTGGAAGTGTTAGAAAAAGAAAAACAAGTAAGGAAGGGCTAAGTTCGGGTGTCACCGAACATTTCATACTCTCGCATGATAAAGTGATAATCGAGATTTCATTATCCGTCATTTACATATTTTTCAAATACCGTATTTGTGTAAAGTCTTATTCCGCTATCATCATTGGTTCCTAATCCTATATATTATACAGAGAAGGCATCAGATGGAATTCAAAATAGCGTTATATTGGAAGAAGGCGTGGTTGAGAACCGATTTCCCCCATATTTCGTACATGTCATCACGGTGTTAAGAAAATATTATATACTTAATTTCATTGAAATCGGTCTAGTAGTTCCTGAGATATGGTTTTTGGTCCGTAAGTGGGCGACGCCACGCCCATTTTCAATTTTTAAAAAAGCCTGGGTGCAACTTCCGTCTGCCATTTCTTCCGTAAAATTTAGTGTTTCTGACGTTTTTTGTTAGTCGGTTAACGCACTTTTAGTGATTTTCAACATAACCTTTGTATGGGAGGTGGGCGTGGTTATTATCCGATTTTCTCCATTTTTGAATTGTATATGGAAATGCCTGAAAGAAACGACTCTATAGAGTTTGGTTGACATAGCTATAGTAGTTTCCGAGATATGAACAAAAAACTTAGTAGGGGGCGGGGCCACGCCCACTTTTCCAAAAAAATTATGTCCAAATATGCCCCTCCCTAATGCGATCCTTTGTGCCAAATTTCATTTTAATATCTTTATTTATGGCTTAGTTATGACACTTTATAGGTTTTCGGTTTCCGCCATTTTTTGGGCGTGGCAGTAGGCCGATTTTGCCCATCTTCGAACTTAACCTTCTTATGGAGCCATGAAATACGTGTACCAAGTTTTATCATGATATCTCAATTTTTACTCAAGTTACAGCTTGCACGGACGGACGGACGGACGGACAGACAGACATCCGGATTTCGACTCTACTCGTCACCCTGATCACTTTGGTATATATGTATAACCCTATATCTGACTCTTTTAGTTTTAGGACTTACAAACAACCGTTATGTGAACAAAACTATAATACTCTCCTTAGCAACTTTGTTGCGAGAGTATAAAAAGTGAAGCTAATATATGTATGTACAAGGTATACATAAATTTTCTAAAAATTAGTGGACATATGAATATTTGGGTAAAAAGTTGAAAAAAGCCTCACCTAGCGGTTGGTCGTAACATCATAAAGGGTTTCATGCCAAAATATACAGAATGTCGACCCAAAATCTTAAAGTGGGAGAGTCATGCCTATCGTCCCATTTTGATCCCGGCTCCATTAAAACAATCTCAAACCATCACGAGAGTAAAATTTATGTCTAGTTTTTAACAGTAGCGTTATATGGGGAGTGAGCCTGGTTATCACCTGATTCCATCCACTACTAATGGTAGGAGTAATATTTACGCTATGCGAATTTGGTTGTGGCAGCTTTATTGGTTTAGGTGATATTTTCACCAAATTTATTAGGAGAAGGGGCTACGCCCACTGGATGCTCCTTGCCACTTCGATCACTTGCGCCAAATTGCAGTCTTATATCTTAAATTAGTGCTTAGTTATGGTACTAAGCTACTAATATATCTAAATTTTTCCTCAAGTTACAGCTTGCAAGGACGGACAGACAGACAGTTACCAGAATTTCAACTCGTCTTATTATCATGATCATTTATATACACATAACCCTATATGTATCTCACTTAGTTTTAGGTGATACATATAACCGTTAGGTGAACAAAACTATTATACTTTAGCAACATGTTGCAAGAGTATAATAAACCACAGGATTAATCTCCGGAATCACCACCTTCGAGAGGGCCTCTCAATTGCCTCAGACAATAAGCCATGACATTTTGTTTGAAGATATCTCGTCAAAGGAAGTAGTTTTCCGTGCAAACACTTGATTCAGTTTTTATGGCTGATATATGCTATAGTGGTGGCAGTTCCGACAAAGGGCAGCTTCATGGGAAGAAACGGACGTGTACAAAATTTCACATCGATATCTAAAAACCGGATGGGCAATTCCACGTACATGCAGACAGACGGACATGGCTAAATCGATTCAGCTCGCAACATATGAGAAAATCGATGTTTAATATTATCCAACTCCCATATCCTTTCTCCCTCTCCCTCTTTCCTGAAAAAAAAGGTTATGAAAGTTATTTCAATTTGAGTGACCAAAAGATTATGCAAATTAAAAATTCTCTATTCATGACTTGAAGCAGTGACCTTAACTAGAATACGGAAAAAAATTGCATGACATTTCATCTAATCATTCTAAATTCTGGTCTCAAAGTGATGCTTGACTGATTTTCACTATTTTTATTTTTCCATTTCCATTTTCTTGATATGGAAAACACCGTTGAGGTAAAGCAAAAGCTGAAAAAGTGTTAAGGCCCTGGACTGAATGGGCTGAGTTTCAAGAGGGAAGTACTCTTTTGCTGAATTTCGTCAGAATCGGACCAACGAAAGTAATGCACTTCGGGCCAAAAGGCAGTAACGACAGAAATTTTGTGAAATTAAAGCAAAGCTTTGCTTCAACTGATGGTTTTTCGACTTGGAATCTGAAATGAAATGAAAGAAAATAAATGACCTAACTTCGTTTAAAAATAAAATAGAATAAATGAAAGTTGAAACAAAATATCAAGAGAGTTATGAATTTGAATTATGATATGAGTTATGAGTTTTTATAAATATGAAAGAATTGCAAGAAAAATTGAATTGAGGAGAAAATATTATCACGTCCGATCCACTCAGAATACTTGTCATCCTATGAAACGAAAAATTATCTGCCAATCAAGCGAAACTAAATGGCTCTGTACACCGAAATTGTACGGAAAAATATACAAAATCATAGAAGGAAGAAATAGGTACTCCTCCTCAAAAAGTGAGTTGAAAGTGCAAAAATAAAGGTACAAAAACCAAAACAGAAAATCAAAAATCCGTAACGAATTGGAAAACTCAAACAAATTGACTACGGGGGGCCTAATAAACAAGATATCGCATGAAAAAGAGACAAACACATTAAATGGCAAATGTGTTGGCCCCTACAGGAAGGTCACCAGCGGACATGCCACAGAGATAACAACTACAACAACAACAATACAACGAAGAAGAGGTTGACAAACTATGCGAAGGAGGAAAAATATGCACAAATTGATCGGAATCATAGACAAACCAATAAAATCGGAGAAACAAACACACAACAATAACAACAAAGCTGGGCAATAACACTGCCGCCAATATGGCATCAGCAATGACCAGCATTTTGTCACCTTTTCACATAACGGACGGATGTCAACATGGAAACCGCTGTTACGTACAAAATGGTCCAATACAATGCGGTATGTGTGTGTGTGTGTGGGAGCACAGTGGTTGGTGAACGGCGGGCGACAGTGACAGCTACGTGTGAGTGAGTGTGTTGAGTTCATCTGTGTGTGTGTCATCACAGCTGAAGCCTCGGGCTATAGCACGAGCTACAAAGCAAAAGCAACAACAAGTATGACATACATATATTCATATCTTGGATATCATTGAATCTAACAACAACAGCAATGAGATTCATTATGAACTTGTGTGCAAATGAGCATTATAATGCAATGCGATATGAAAAAACTTTTATCAAATTCTGTTACCTCGTATAGTGAGCATCCCAACTAAAGGTGGAAGTGGTGTGCGTGTGCTGTTTTTGAACTGTAGTTGAAAGGTGAGAACTGTGGCGGTCAGTGACTGTGACAAATAAACGTGAGGGTGTCTCTTTCAACTTCTTTGACGCGATTTATGAGCGTCCTTTTTGGATGCCTTACCCACGAAGCAATCCATTTGCTGTTGCTTAGTTTGTTTGCAGGACACCTTCCTGTAATTTGCCTTCGAAACTGTGGGCGGTCCATTGTTCGGTGCGCTCATTTGCCTCAACTCATTGCCTTAACGAGTAGAACGAGCAGACATTTTATAAATTCTCAACTTTTTACACCTTTATATCGGATTGTTTGTCCTGTGTGCAGCATCCTTGCTCTTGACTCCCTCTGCATAGTGGCCTCACAAATTTGTTATGCTTATTTAACTGTTTGGTTGTCACTTGAATAGTTTTCATGTTGTGTTGTTTTTTTTACAATCTTAAAAGTGCATATCATATTCTAACACTCCTCTCTGATTTATTTATGTCGAGTGTTTTTATAGTTGTTGTACCTATATTTTTATTGTGAGGAATAGTTGAGCTGATAGTTGAGAAAACATTTAAAATGACATTTTAATGACAATTCCTGCAAGATATTACCCAGCTGGAATTCAACACCAGGTGAGTGCTTTTTTTATTTGCTTGCAATTCAACAGAATTAGGGGGGGGGGCGGTTATCCAAAGTACTTTACTTTAGACAAATATGTAAATATGTTTTCAATAGCAACCTGAAGAGTTTGTATTATTTGGTTTTTGTTTTAGCTTAGTAGCTCTGATAAGCAAAGCCGCAAAATTTAATATAACTTATTTAACTGGACTCTAGTTGAAAAATACCAAATGGTCTCCAGAGATCCTAATATTTAAAAAAAAAACTTTAACTTCGGTTGTACCGAAGCTTTAACACCTTTCAAAATACAAAAGTTTACTTAGAAGAACTTGATTCCGATCGTTCAGTTTGAATGGCAACTGAGTTCCTGAGTTTTTGAGATATTTATTTGAAATTTTGCACATGTCTTTTTCTCCGCAACAAATTGCTCATTTTGTATCATTATCAGACGACTGTCCGATATAGCTGCATTGAAAACTGATTGATCACCACCAAGCCCTTGTAAGGAAAATATTATTATTTGACAGATACATAACTTCATGAAATTTGGCATAGATTTTTGAACAAAGCAGCGGGTCAGTCTGCGAAAAATTTTTTACATCGAATAGATACTGACCAATCAAAATCAAGTTGTTGTATATATTAAAACATTTTTTATTTGTGAAGGATATTGTAGCCTCGGTACAACCGACGTTAACGTTTTTTGTTCTTAAAACGAAAAATATCAATGAAGGTACTAAACAAAATCTCCGTTGAAATTGTCTAATTGATCTTCTAACAAACGCTCTAATTTTTATCTTTATACTAAAATCACTGTAGTAGGAATTATTTCTTGTTTCTTAATTTATATTATTATATTATATTATAATGTTTTTTTGTAATGTGGCCAGCTCACTTTCCATTTCTCTTAAATGGCTAATTTATTAATATTACATTAAATATATACATATATCACACTAAAAACATGAGATTTCCTCAATCTTCGGTATTCAAATTAATGCGTTAATTGCATTCGTGTACTCGTACTCATAATATATTCCTCATACTCCGCCATATTTGCAGCCATTAAGAGTGAGTAAACTTCTACTTAATAACATTATTAATATTTTTATTACAGTTCGTTGCTTTTTTTGCATTTTTATATGTATTACATATGTGTATACCGTTATACGTGCAACGATTTATATATAATATGTGTACAGGTAGGCGCATTTGGCGCACTCCTTAATAGGCGTAGACTGCCGGGTGTGCATTGAATATGATTTAGTAGTAAAAATATGGCATTAATTACATCGGCCGCATGTTGGCTCACCTCTCTGCCGCCTTTCTCTCCTTCTCACTCGCTCTTGGCATCTTCCTGCGCTTCTGCGTCATTGTAGCTGCTTAACTGGTTGGGTGCTCGGCTGCTAAACAGTGCTAAATGAGCCAACCGGGCACAAAAATTAAAACCATAAATAAAGTAAATATTAATTTATGCACGTTAAGGAGTCGGGGCAATTATATGGCTGCTACTAAGTTTTGGCCAGCGACGAAAGGTGGAGTTTCGGTGGTTAAAGTGTAGAATGCGCAACAGGAGCTGCAAGTGCGCCGGTGAAACTAAATCATTAACATTATTGGTGGTTTGCGCAGAGAAAAGTGTAATTAACCATTAATTACAAGTGAAAATCTTTATGTGGGGAAATGTTTTCCACGTTTCGCGTACCTTCGACGGTGCGTTGTGCTACCATTGTAGGGTACTCTTTTAGCAACATTTTTTTTTCTAAATTATTACATTTATCAGCCATTGCTGGTGCAACTTGTCACTTAATTTTAAAAAATCAATGTTAAATGAGCTGGGAAAGGATTAAGGGAGACTAACTCCATCAATTTTTTTTTTCAAATAATTATCGAAGATATAAATATAAATAAGATAATAAGATCATTCAGTATTTGTTCGGTCAATAATATAACCGTTTTGAGAGAGCAAGAACTGCTAATACTATACATGCGCTCAGGTATGTAAATTATTTTCAAAGAGGAAAAATGCGGTTGGATACAACTGATCAACGCGATGTTGCACCAAAAGCAAAAACAGACTTGCTAGAGCTCGCCGTTAATTATCATGAAATCATGCAAATGCACTTAGCATCCTCCATAGTTGAGCCTTAAGTGCTTCTTTTATTTTTACATGTCATCAGGTCCTGGTCAAGTGTTAATACCCCCGACTGCATGTTTTTACAACACACCTAATCTGAAGTGACAGTCGATCTCGTCAAGTGGCCAAGACGTATGTGCGCCTTTTGATGCAAAACTGCAAAACTGCATACCGTTGTGCATTTTCGTCGAACAAAAAGAGTTGTGCAGAAAAAAGCCTAACGATTTCCACTCGAACACTTCTGAATAGAGTTCCAAAAACGCGCTTTTCATTATTATTAGTATTTAGTAGTTTTTGAAAGGGGTCACAAGGCGACGCAAGCAAACGCGCGCTTTTTTCGATTAAAACGGAAGTGAACAAAACGACGTAGTTTCCTATAAGTCGCAAAGCACAACGAGAAGCAGTAATAATAATAATAATAATGATTATAATCAGTGCAACCTACTAAACGCGCGGAATGCGAAAAGCGTGAGAATATTTTCGCTGCTTGGCGAAAATGTTTATACAGACTAAAGGACTTTGCAGGGAATTACAGCAAAAATACTGCCACTATGAACAATAGCAACAAAAGGTAGTTGAGATTCGATGCAACAACAAACAGTGAAATGTCCCGCGACACACCACAGACATACATACATACATGCATCCGTACAGAGCTTACACCTCTGAAGAGCAGAAAGTCACGTTGAAGTGGTCGCGTATACGTTGGAATTTTAAAACGCCACCCCTAGTTATGGGTTGCACCAGCAGTAGGCAGCAGACAGCAGGCTGTGGCGCGGCAAAATGCTTGCAACAAAATCAGCGCTGCACATAATTACACGTTAACCGAGAAAGTGCGGCATAATTATAGTGTTTCGGCGCTGCAATTAGTGCGCGCCTCAAATTTGCTAAGGATTCCACCACAAAGGAGCAGCACCTTCACTAGTGCCTTATGATATACTTATGTGCGATATGCCGTGGTGAGGCGCTCCTTTCTTAGGGTGGCTTAAGAAATTGTATATTTTGTGGAAAAGTGCTTGTACCGTTACTTGCGGGTGTGGCCGTAGTTGCCGCCCATTTCTCGTACGCACGCAGTTCCTTGAGATGCAGTTATGAATTGTGTTTTGCGCTCAACGTAGCAAGAGTCAATTCGAGGTGACTTACTCAAGTCAATGCGACATGCTTACTAGCAGATATTTTATTGTTTTGTGCACTTCCGGTGCAACATATCGTATTTCCATAGTTGTGACTTGGCGGCTGCTAACTACGACGACGTAAGTGAAAAGTCACTAAATGTCAACGCGCTGCCGGCATTGTAATCAACGCTTTTGACATTTGCTCACTCTTAGCCAGCATCGCTTACGGCACCACCGAGAGCTTATATGTGCCTTACGCCATGAAAATAATTAAGCAAATGAAATAGCCCCTCGGCAAATTTACGCAATCTTTTCACTTCGATTGAGATCGTTTAGCATTCGGCGGGCATACAGCGCATTTGTTGCTTTGTTATTGTTCAACGAAGGGCCGTTCAGTAGGGTTTTCATCACTTCGCCTTTGTGCTCAGGCATTTATTTGTTCGTTTTCTTATTGTACTCAACCCTTATTGTTCGATTTGCTATGCGTTGTCCTTACAAAACTCCTTTGCCATTTCGGCGATGAATTTCTAAAGACGTTTTGTTCTTTTCGCCCATTTCTTTCGAGCCTAATGAGGCGTATTTAGCAAATCTTTTGATTATGAGCGCATTCGTTTTGTATGCAATCGAATGATTTTCAAATTCAAAAGTGATTTTTAAATATTTACGCAATCAAGTGGAGGTACATACGCTATGTTTAGCCAAATGTACACACAGAATTCGTTACAAAATTATATATGCGAGAGTTGTTGGGTGGTTGCGACTACGGGTACGTTTTCATAAGCTTGTTCCTCTAAATTGTTCCTAGGGCTTGGAATAAAAAGAGAAGCAATAGCATTCGCTCCTTTGTCGAATAATAATAATGACAGGTCAAATAAAAAATCCCCGGTCTGACACATAGATGGCACAAAAGGTGCCGTAGAACCATTAGTTTGTGGGTTATATCATTTTGAGTGAGGCAACCGAAGACGGTAGGTGGAAGGGTTTTCTCTCGGGAGCTCTCTAACAACTCCATTGTGCGGTGCTCCCGCATCTTCTTGTGTTCTACTACTGGATAGCTGAGCCTTGCGAATGCTTGGCCAACTCTGAGCCAGTATCGGTACTTGCGCAGTCGCAAAAGCCTTTTGGCCCAAGATTGATCGTAGGAGATCTAGCGATCTCTTTGCCCTCAGTAAGGCTAGCCTCTCTCTAGAAGGGGGGCTTTTAACAGGCCATTGCCCTATTGGCGTACATGCTGTTAGATTGGGAATATTACCGGACGCCGGCTGCAAAAGTTGTTTGGAAGAAGATGCAGTAAAAACAAGTCAGCACTTTCTTCTTGACTGTCCCGCGTTTGGGAGGTCAAGACTTAAACACTTGGGAGCGGATACCTTCAGACATCCTACCGAACTGGCGGGAACGTTGAAATTAAGCGCCTTTGCAAATTTGTATTGGCTACTAAGCGTTTTGCCAATCTGTAAGCCCGAACACAGAAGTTCTTATTTTCAATGGCTTCACAAAGAACTACATTTATCAGTCCACGTGCGATCTCTGATCAGCCATCTAGCCTCACCTAACCGTAGATGGTGAACGAAGTGGACAACCCAATAGTGGTTGTTACCGACGAATACATCAAAAAAGTCCACAAAATTATTTTGGATGATCGTAAAGTAAAGTTGTTCGAGACAGGAGGTACACTAAAGATATAAACTGAACTGTACATCATATCACTCATATCACTCACGAATATTTGGTTTTGAAAAAGTTCTGTGCAAAGTGCCGCGCGAGCTCATTTCGAACGTCGACGAATTGATCATTTGGAGCAGTGTTTGGAGGTCTCAAGCGTAATAAACCCGAGTTTTTGCGTCGATATGTAACAATGCATAAGACATGGCTCTATCATTTTACGCCGAAATCCAATCGACAGTCATCCGTGTGAACTGCACACGATGAACCCGTTCTAAAGCGTTTAAAATGCAACAGTCGGTTTGCAAGGATCCGGCGTCTGTATTTTCCGATGCACATGGTATATTTTTCCTTGATTACCTTGGAAAAGGAAGGAGCGTCAACAGTAACTATCACATAACATTATAAGACCGTCTGAATAACTAAATCGCCGAAAAATGACCGCATTTGAAAAAAAAAGGAAAGTATTGTTTCACCGAGCCATTGCACCGTGTCATAAGTCAGTGAAAATGATGTCAAAATCTTATGAATTGTGCTTTGAATTGATTCCGTATTCACTGTATTCGCCAGATCTAGCCCCCAATGAATATTTTCTGCTCTCGGTTCTGAAAGAATGCTCGCTGAAAAGAAATTTTCCTCGAAAGAAGATGTGATCGCCGGAACAGAGGCCTATTTTGAAGCAAAGGACAAATCTTATATAGTTTATCATTCAATATTCTCCAAAATGTAGTCAATCAAGTCAAGTTGTCGTTTTATTTATAGGATAGATAAAAATAACTCAAAGGCAACGAAAAAAACAAAGAATAAAGAAAGAGAGATGTGGAGAGAGGATGGGAATACGATACATTTGATGTCAGTTAAAAAATTCCTTAAAACTTTGGATTATAAATATAACTTAAGATCTACTGTGTCAAATCCAAGTTAGCACTAACAATATCAATAAGAAGCAAACACATATTCGATGATAGAAATAGTGCGGTAATAAAATTATGGGAATGTGACAAAGAACATTTTCGAATTCAATAATTCGATATTCAATAATTTTATTTTATAGTTTTAAAAAAAATATTTGACAGTATATCTCGGGGAGTGTGCGAGTTGTTAAAACAATACTCGCCTTCAGTTTCATTAAACAATACATTATACGTACATATATTTTAATCTAAAGCAAATCATCATTACTCCTACCCTCGTGAATGCACTCACAAGTAGATGAGGATGACGAGTATCGAGCACGCCCACGCGCCACAAATATCCTGTCACTTAATTGTGACACTTTATTGGATTTTAAAAAGTTCATTCGAGCATGAACGCAAACATCCGCTCAAACAAATGCACACTTACGCCAGAATATGACTCCCCGCAGCCCCTTTATATGTCTGCACTTGCATAAGTAGTCTTCGCTGCCTTTGCGTATGCGCCGCCAAGCTGCGCGTGGATAATTAAATTCAATTCATTGCCATTGTTAGTATCTTGTCTTCGTCTGTAGAAGAGGTGAGGAGGGGGTGGATGCGTTTGTATGCCAATTTTGGCTGCTTTGTACTTCATTAAGTGTGTGTGTGAGTGTGTGTGTGCCACAATTTCGATTTGATTGAATTAAGCCTGGAACTTGTTGTCAGTTAATAAAGGTCAACGTTGTTGCCGATATTGTCAGGCTTTCGACGTTATTGTTATTGCTAAAGACAGTGTTGTTGTTGCTATTATTGCTGTTGCTACTGACAACGATGGCATGTCGCCACTGTGGCGGCGCTGAAATTGCATGGCGGGCCATCGCATGTGCGTATCCCGTTGCCTCGGCGACACAGGGTGCCACTGCAACATCGGCAACAACAGCAAAAGCAACAGCGATAATGCCAAACAGCAGCGACAACATATTGCAGTCACTGTGTTGCTCCTTCTACAGCATACTTACACATGTATGCATATGATGGATAATGTATCTGTGAGTGTGTGTGTGCGTGTAATATTCATACATCCTTCCCACTTTAGCCTGCGTGTGTATGTATGTACGTTGCGCTTTCGTCTGGCTCATCTCCAGCTCCTGGCCATTATTGACAGCCGCAACATGTGGCCCCAAGTCGATGAGCGCAAAGGCTCACTACATAAAAGCTCAATAAAGGAATTTTCTACATTGTTGTTGTGCTGAGTGTTCACTTTATGAGTTTAAGAGTATGAATCCATTCCCCGCGGACACATTTTATGCCTTAATGCAGCGTCAAATTTTGGGGGAGTTTCAATTTCACTTTGAGCTAAGCGTTGAGGGTGTCTTTAACCTAAATGTCTATGGGCAGTGGGGTGTTATGTTGTTTTTGTTATTGTTCGTGATTATACGTTTTTATTACCGTATTGCTGTTCACACTTAAGTGGGTGGCCGTGAGTGGAAATTTATCCATCGTAATCGTGTTTATTTTATTAGCTTCCCTTCCTTCACATGTATCCTTATAGACCTCCTTTCTACTCTTGCTTCGGCGCTGACATGGAAAAACATGTGTTTCGACCTTAATACGTTAAAACAATGAAATCATTGAAACAATATGCTGTGGTATAATGTTCGCCGTAACTCGGTTGTTTGTTCGTGTCCTTAATCATAAGTGCCTTGGGTGGTAATTGAATAAAATGAAACGCAGAGCAAACCAATTATTCCGATTATTGTCTAATTAAAACTTCCTAAATAACTATCAAGTGTAGTTGTATACTTTATAGAGTGTAGAAGAAATTGAAAAGTTTTTCGAGAATATCTTCCGTTTAACAAGACACTTCCACTACTGCCACAATGCTGAGTGTTCGTATTATTCGCTTACATCTCTCAGGCTCTCAGAGTATATTATAACTACAGTCATGAAAAATGTTTGCATAAAACTCTAAAACCCTGCAGAAAAAAGATAGGTAAATATGATAATTTATTTTTTGCCGGATTTGATTGAGCTTTTAAAAAAATTCTGGCTATATTTTGGACCAAGTATCAAAATATTTATGGAATATCCTGACATAAACTGCAAGAAGATGATATGAAGACATAATTTAATACTCATTTGTTTCTCTTCACTTTAACATTGAGGGGTTCATAGAAACGATTTTTGACTAAATCAATTCAATCAAAAGATCTTTAACTTCTGATTGTATTTAATTCGAAACTTAGAGGTTAAATTCCAGGTATCATGGGCTAGAAGGTGAGAGAAAACTTACTCATTAATCTCATTTCAGAGCTTGAGTGAGTGAACATAATTTGTAAGAAGAAAGTACATCTTTCACATCGCACTAACAAATATAGATATCGTTGCTGATCCATGCTGATTACTTTCAGATCGAGTAGTGTTAAGTTAGCTCAATAGGGTATGTAGAATTACGAAAGATTTTAGATTTTCTGATTGTTACCAAAATATGAAACGAACGTTAACGTTCTTATAACAGTTGGGTCTACGAAACCAGGTAGGAGCAATGTTGTCTGCCTCTATGTACAACAACAACGAACTTTAGTAGTGCAGTCCGATATGATCAAACGATTTGACTTAGTGAGGCGTCTTTCAGGATCTTTCCTAAAATTATCGCCGGGGTTGTGTTCAAACAGCGTGAATACATAGATATTTGTGAGAGAATATTTTTTCGTTCCACGGTCTTTATATTAATATATATTTTATGATTTTTTTGAACCATTAGAATTGAAATATATTTTTCAAGCATGGCAAAGTTCAGCCAATAAACATTTCTTGTGTTCAAATTTGGAAAGAAAGTGTGTCGTTCTAACTAGGTGCTGATCAGCTGAAGACAGAGCAGCCTTTTCAATGTCAAAAAGATATTTGTGGATTTAGTTTTGAGTAACGGTAAATTTGTAAAATCAAATGGTAAGGTAGTCGTATCCCCGACCGATGATTTTTTATACATATTAGCGCATCTTCCAAGTGCAACTTAATTAAACGTTCTTCGATGTACTCTTAGTAGAAATACGAGTAATTTTTTGAGAACCAACACGAATAGTTCACTATTTGTATGGAAAATAATACAATTTATGAGAAACTTTTGATATATGTATGTAGTACACCTACAGATATAGACATACATATGTATGTACATATATCTCCCACCCTCAATTCAAACGAAATGACGCATTCACTGACAGTTGATGACGTTAATGCCAGCGAAATGAACCGCAAATTATGAATTAAGTCAATCTATTCAAATTGCATAATTTGTCATATATTCATTGCAAGCTTGAAGTGGGCAACGAAAACAATTGTTGTTGATTAAAATGCAAAAAAAGAAACAAACATTTCAATTATGCGGAATGAATGAGAATACAAGCTAACCAACTCGTGCGCGTATAAATAACAAATTAGTAAATCTATGTATCTTTACATGAGGGTGCCGCACGGGGAAGCGTTGGAGAGCGAGGAAAGTAATACAGATTGTAAGTGAAGGGAGCAATATTGCTTGAGGGCATGTCTTATTTGTCTTCATTATTGAGTTGAGTGGAGTTCAAGTGGTCTGCAGATTCAATTAAATTATGACGGCAGAATGAAATATTGTACAAATTAATAAAATATTCAACGTTTTTTCTCGACTTTTCGTAGGAGAAACGCATATATTATATAACTGTTATAGGAATACTGTATTGTTTAAATCTGAATTGGTGGTGGTTCACTTATGGTGTGAGGCTGTTTCTGGATTCACTTATCCCTAGCTTCGAGATTTTTGGATGTGAACCCGGTGATTTTCTACAAAAGCAAAACAATGGTCCTAAACATACTGCCCGCATTACAAATCTTGGTTGGAAAAAAACGGAATTCGGGTGGTGGAGTGGCCAGCTCAGTCACCTGATATGATTTCTATTGAATGTTTATGGGCGATTGTTAAAAAACGGTTAACTGTTCAAAGATAAACATCACAAATCTTAGATGAACTCTGGACACAAGTTGAAAGAGTTTGGAATAGCTTAATAGAATAAAGGCAGCCCCACAAGTTCGGAAAAGAGTTTAAAGCAGTCATAAAAGCTAAGGGCGGTCCCCCAAATTATTAGTTTTTGAACTTCAATCGCCACTTTACCTCTAAGTTCAAATAATGTTTACATGAATTGGATTACTTAATACAGAGTGGCGCAAAAGTCAGAAGATGATCAGAAGATGCTATAAATTTTGCAACTGACCTCTAATGTCAGTTCTGTTTTGACATTTGTGTAGTAAACACATACGAAATACACGTAAATAAACAATGGTACGCTACACTGCGTGCCACAACCGATGAAGGATGCAATTCCCGGGCGCCTAATCTCCCGTTTTAGCGATTTGCACTGGCCAGCAAGATCGCCTGATTTGACCGCTTCTTCGGTCCGACTTCTTCTTCTTTTTGTGGTGCTTTTTGAAGTCGCGGGTTTATGTCAACAAGACTCAGACTCTAGCAGCTCTTAAAGACAATATCCGTCAAGAATGTGAGGACCTATCGCCGGAAGTTCTGGCCAAAGTGATGGAAAATGCCATAAAAAGGGCTCAAATGACAATCAACTGTGGCGGCGGCCATTTACATGATATCATATTCTCAACTTGATGTAAAAAAATTTAAAAAACCAAATAAAAATAATCCACAAGCAGAATCAAAGTTTCAATTTTTTAAAAAAGTTTTTAATTTTCCATCGGAAGGTAATTTCTGCGCCACCTGTTATGTACTAAAGCCACTAGAGATTATTAAATGAAGTGCTTGTTTAAGTTAAAAAGTTTTTGATTAAATGTACTTTACTTTTCGTAAAACAAAATTTCATTTCAATGTTTATTTTTCTAAAGATCAGCAGCAATGCACTATTTTTTACTGAACACTTTTTGAACTCACTGTATGTATGTATATAGTTATATATGTATAAATGATTATTATTGTCAACAGGTGCTACTTTGGACTGAGTAGGTATGTAATTGAAAAGTAAAGGCCTCTTCCGACGAACAAAGGCTAAACTCTACAAGTCCCTCATCATTCCCATCCTGCTATGTATATGGTGCGAAGGTATGGACAATGACATCATCTGTAAGTCGGCCTTAGGAGTGTCTGAGAGAAAAGTTTTCGGAAGATTGATGAACCTTTGCGTATTGGCAACGGCGAATTTCGCAGTCGATGGAACGATGTGCTGTACGAGATATACGGCGACATTGATATACTTCAGCGAATCATGAGACAGCGGCTGCGCTGGCTAGGTCATGCTGTCCGGATGGAAGAGAACACTACAGCTTTGAAGGTTTCCGTTTGAGTACCCGCCGGTGGAAGCGAAGGATGAGGAAGTTAGGAAAATCAGGTGGGGAAGGACAGTTTTTGAGTTATCGATCAGAAAGTTTGCGCAAGTTTTTCTTTCCCTAAGAATCTGCTCTGCTCTGCATGTCATTGATCAAGATAAGGATCGAAAATATCAGAACGAAGTTAACCTTACATGTTTCCTTTGAAGCCGAAGTTAACGTTTTTTATGATTTTTTGTATACATAACAGGTCAATTGCAAAGTCCCCGGTCTACCATTGTAAAATACATATTTCGGAAAAGTTGTTTTTTTTTATTGCACATAATTCCCTAGGTGATAGGGTGATTCATTGATTATAGCGACCCTCCAACTTTACGATACTATTTTTGTAGTATGATTTGACCCTTGCTTCAAAATAGGCCTCAGTTTTCCGAAGAAATTTTTTTCCCAACGAGCATTCTTTTGAGATCTAACAACAGGAAATTGTCGCTGGGGGACAGATTTCAAGAATACGATGGATGCGGAAACAATTTGAAGCCCAATTCATGGCTTTTGCCATAGTGCACTCAGATGAATGTCGATTAGACTTCGTTGTGAAATAGTGGTGCCATGTTTCATGCATTGTCACATATCGACGCAAAACACTGTTCCGGATCATCAACTCGTCGTTGCTTTCGTTCAAAGGTGGCGCGGCACCCACTTCGCACATAGCCTTCTCATACCCAAATATTCGTGAACGATATGATGTACACATTCAGTTGATATCTTTAGAGTGCCTGCTATCTCGAATAACTTCATTTTACGGTCATCCAAAATTATTTTGTGGACTGTGTGATGTTTTCGTCATAACAACCTCTTTTGAGCGTCCACTTCGTTCATCGTTTAGGGTGCTCATTTCACCACGTCTAAACTTAACATACCAATCCTTGAAGGTTGATTTTCCTGGAGCATTGTCCAAAAACATGTTATCAAGCCAAGTGCGTGCTTTAACTGTATTTTCCCATCAACACGCGAAATTCCTTCAATTTTCTTCACAATAACAAAAGTTATTTCACTCAAAATGTTATAATCCACAAACTCGTGATCCGAAAGCTGTCAAATTTATGCACGCGCCTTTGGAAGGATGGGGCTAAATCAAAATGGATTTAATTCTAGTAGTGCCATCTACGTGTCAGGCCGGGGACTTTTCAATTAACTTGTTATGTATCCCGCCTATTTTCTATTTTTAGTCTTACGTACTTCGATTTTTAGCCTGAGATTTGCTGCAAATCCACCATTTTTTTATTGCTGGATATTTTTTTTTCGTTTTGACACCTTTCTGGTTTACATATGCACACACATACATATGTATACATATGTAAGTGTGTGGGGAATTCAGCTTTTCTGTGAGCCACTTTGTGGCGAATAAACCCAGCTCGGCTCGCATGTCTGCTGGTAATTCGTCAACGCCCGCGGGGGTTATCTATTGCACATACAAATTTTGTTTACCACACACACATGCATATATGTATGGATGTATATAGTACATACATAAGCGTATATCATACATTTGTATATTTGTGTACATATGGCTGACTACATTTGATTACTATTGCATTAAGTGCTAGCTTAGAGTTGCTGACGTCTGTCATACATTTATTTTATATGTAGATATACGTATGTGTGTGTGTGCGTGTTAACGCTTGTGAACCGCTTTTAGTTTG